>NC_084706.1:6619501-6956167 GCF_033807575.1 Cydia pomonella
CACCGCACCGTTTGCCGTCGGCAGGGTGTTCATCTAATTAATAGAATCAGGCGTTACTTTGCGGAAATCCATGCAAATTAAAACAAGAAATATTGCTTTGCTAATCCGCGAGAAAATAACGTGCTAGTCAATCAGTGCTAACCTGTTATACTTACTTGCGTATTTTTACATGCAATTAATGTTCCCACCCTCCCACCGCAAACATAAATACGCAAATAAATATAACAACCCACCACCAAAAGTACAAAACTCGGCACGTGATCGACGACATCCTCACGAGATGCTGGAGATGTTGACGGTCTGACGCCCGACAACTGAAAACTGAAATTAATTAAATTACATATTTTTTAATCACTATTTATGAAACTTGAGATGAGGCACACCATACCTACACATAACTTACATTATAACCGGAGAAGTAAAGACAAAATCGTGCAAACTTAAGCGCTATTTCAATTTTATTACCCTTTCCCCGGTGGCGATCTGCCTATAAAGAGTTACTTGAGCTAATTATATAAATAAGTGGATCAATAAAAATAAGATTTACCTTCCAATGTGGGACGTGTTTGGTTAACTCCACCTCTGCCATGTTTTCATAACTAGCTCCATAATTATTATTCAAATAACAATTAAATTTATGCTCCTGATCGTAAAATCGGAGCAATTGACTAAGGATATAATTTTGATAGATTTATTGCAGACGCAAATGAAAATAGTTATTTTTCAGACAGTAAACACAAATTTTCAATGACAAGACTTTAAAGTAAAGTGTATTAGTTAATATTTTAGATGATTCTGAATCAGGTCCGATTATCGGGTAGTTTCGAAAATCACCAATAGTTTTGTCACATATGAGTTCATTATCGGAAGTGATTTGGAGCCAGATTCTGATTTTAATTCTTTCAGTTCATTTTGTTTTTTTAATAAAATGGTGTCTGTCCATTGGCACAAATTAGCTAGTGTCAAGGTAGAGCAAAATTATACGACGAATTAAACAGTGTACGGTAAGTACAAGACAGTGTACGGGTATGAGCTCTTGTAAAGCGTAAGCTATCGATTTGAAATTTGGAATAGTTATGAATATACATTGAGTGTTATTTTTTATTAACTATGGAAAATTCCCATTATGAAGAGGGGACACAATTTAAAAGTCTAGTTACTACTTACTAACTAGGTCAAGTGGGGTATCATTTGAAAGAGCTCAAATTGAGCAATCCATTCCAACAACCACACATTTTAAGTCTTTGTGAATCATCCTAGGAAGCTTATTATTTATTGACATATATTATTTTGTCGTATAATTGTATTACCTATAGAATATAGCTTTATTATTACTTAATTTTACAGCACATTGGCACCCCTTAGTTGCTGTAAAATAAAATTGTATCTCAATACAAATTAATATATTCCAAAAAAATTTTTTAGTGCAAAATAATTGATTTATGAAGGCAAATGTGAAAAATAAAATACCAGAGCTCCTCCCGTCTTTCCCTGTGAACCCTCGCTGTGAGTGTTATATTAATAATGATTTTAAAGTAAAAATGAGCCCCCATACATACAATTCCAACCGAACATCTTTCTGGTTTCCTCTTTGGTCAGAGACAATCATCAAAGTAGTCTGCACTCTCGCCTCCAAAACACGTGTCTAGAAAAATAACTCGAGGGAAACCTTAGTCCCTTTCTTCCTTTAGCCTCGTAAGGCCCAAGGTCCTACCTATAGGACTTATTCAGTTCGATGAAATTTAAATCATATTCAATTAGGACAGAGTTGCATTTGTTTTGTTTCGTGCAATTTTCAAACAAAATAAAATCTACTGTATTCCGTGCTCTATAGGTTCAAATTCCAGTGGCAAATTTTGGATTTTTCATTTCTATGGCTGGGCCTTAAGAGGCTAGGGCGACGATGAAGTGACAATTGTTGCCACAGCCAGTGGAGCGATACTCCTCCTTTCGGCTTTTCCCGGCTCCGTTCGGCTCAGCATTGATCCGAGCAATTATTAGCGTTGGCACAACTTGACGTCCCTATACGTGCACGACCACAGATAAGATAATGACTTGAATTTTGACAAACCTAAATGGCCGAAAGGGATGATGCCATACATTAGAAAGGGACAGCATAATTTGTCCTTGAATGGCTGTCAAACTTCGGTTTTGTAGGAAGTGTCATTTCTGAACGGCAGTACTATTATTTATTCTGTGTCACAGCTAAACAAGCCATGCTACTATTTTTATTAGTATAAATGTTGTAATTATTACAAATTTTGCGTTGCGATTGCCTTCACTTAAAAATATTAAGTAGGAATAAGTGGGAGTTAAAATATATTAAAATGTCTTAGATAAAGACATCCTTCTTTATTTACCTACATACAAATACTTTAAAACCAAAGAAGTTTAATTTCTAACCTAACCTAACCATTAAAAATTACATTTACTTGGTAATAGCAGAGGTCTCCCTCGAGCTATCTCGCTCAGCACGTTGTTTTGGAGGTGAGAGTGCGGTCTACTTTTTCAAATGCCCAAGAAAAGGTTACTTTGTCCTCAAAAAACTATTTGGAATATTTAGGTCATGGCTCGATGAAGACAATACTCGGAAGTAATAATCTTCAGAAAAAACATTTTTGAATTATTAATGACTATATATGATCTTGTTGAAATCTCTCTCTCTCTCATCTCTAAAGAATTTTAGTATTTTATGGTTTTATTTTTTTATCATAGTATTTTTTGTGTAATTTGACATTTAGAGACAGTATACATCTCTAATATAGTATTTATTATTTCATCGTTTCGATATTTGTAATTGTTTTATTTATTTATTTATTTATTGTTTGTAAAAATGGACATGTAAAAGTGCCCCTGTGGCCTATTTGCTGAATAAATGTTTGATGTTTGAAATAAAACTACCTGAAAATAGTCTGATTGAATTTGGCACCTCTTTTTTTTCAAAATTAAGGAAAAATACTACTTTCGTATGAACATCCTCTTCCCACCACAATACAGGCAAGGTGATTAAATAATGATTACCTAGCTAATTATCATAGTAGGTGTAGTCTGGCAAACCGTCAGTAATTAAGACGTAATAAAAAAGCTCTGCTCATCCCTTTTTTGGGGGCTAGTACTAGCGTAAGACAGTATGATTCTCTTCTGTCTCATTCCTTTTATTACAGTTTTCATGTACTTTCGATATTTTCCAAATCAGTAAATATCACTTTTTTGGCAGCGTGCCGGCACCCCCTAAATGCTAACGTATTCAGAAGGAAGAATAGCTTTGTGTCCTAACGAAATGACGGTACTTTTTCTATGAAATTAAATTTCGGGAGAAAACGGTTTCCATTAACTAAACCTTAACAAATTACTTTGATTTTGATATATATTCTAGATTTACTTATAGGTTTCGCTATTTTCTAAAAATACAAATAATAATAATTCAGCCTATATACGTCCCACTGCCTGGGCACAGGCCTCTTCAATCAACTCAAAATTTTCGCAATTTTTGGAAAATAGGAAAACCTATAAACCTAGTTTTTCATTGTGTAAATAACATACTAAAGAATCATGGAGAATGGAAAATATTTAAAAGTGGTAAAACATTTTCTCTTTTTGTATGGACGAGTACGTGGTATATTTCCCTCCTTAACGACTATAATGAAAAGCACAGATGGGCATTATGGAGTTATAAGTTATTAAATATTTTATTAGGTTACGGTTGCTACTAACATAACTGATAAGCTATAACTAACACATTTATGGACCATATGCTGTCTTTAATAAAGAAATTTTAATTTAATTTAATTACTTGTACTGTAGTTGTTAAATAATAGTAGTTTATGTGACTGCTACATAAAAAAAAGCATTATAATACACGAGTGTGGGCTTAAGAAACGAACGAAGTGAGTCACGCATTCGTAGTTTTGAAGTCAAAACTTCTTTAGTGGCGCTGTGCACTTTTTGTGATGGGGAAAAATGTTAAACTCGCGACAGGTCACGTGACCGACAGATTCGACAGATTGAAAATTCGTAAGACGGACACGTGACCTGATCGAAAAACTGTTACAATGTCAAGGCAGTAGAGTCGTTGAAATTACGGATGGAAGTTAATTTTTCTGAGAGATAAACTTTTTTTTTCATTTTAAATAATTGTAATAGTTCTGAAGTGTACCTTTTTTAATATAATATAAATTGTCATGTTTGTGTACGATACCGCAATAAATGATTATTGTATTTTACCACATAAATGATAGTACTTTTAAACGGATAATTAAAGCAATTCGTGCAAAATTATTCCCTAACCATTCCAAAATACCAAAAATGCACAACGTTAATATTCAAGTTTTCACTTCTGCTGGCACCCCAGGAGTGCAACCCGTTCTTTTTTTTTTATTCAGAGACAATCTAGCCTATTTCCGTATCATTCGATAGAAACTAACATACGAAATATGTAAAAATTCTATGCAATTGACATTTCGTTTCGAACAAAAAGGCATCTCGATTGATTTTAGAATAGAAGGCAAATCGAATTGCTTTTTTTTTCAGAGATGTTCCAAATTTGAATGTATAACCAAATCGATTTTGATGTAGTTACGAGTATGAAGCAATTACAACATCATCACAGATAAGAATTTTGTTGTAACAAAACAGTTTATCGTAATGATGGCCATTATTTACGGATTTTGAAGGCATCATAGAGGGTTTATGATATGTGTGTAGATAAAAATATTAGAGTAATCGTTGGTTACGTTTCAGTTATTTATTCACTGAATATACCTAAATTGCATTCGTCTCATAACTTATAATCACACTAGGTAGAGTCTGGCTAACCAAATATTTTTGACAGATATTTCCTTGTTGTATCACCAATTGTCTATGATTTAAAAAAAAGCTAAATGTCTGTTGTCAATTTATGTCATTCATTTAAATTATTCGCGATTTATAAGGGGTTTATTTCAGTTTATTTTAAATAATATTAATAATTACTATACCGAGTGAGGTCCGTAAAATATTATTTAACCTCGTAAATAATTACGACAATGTGCGAAGTCGACGTGAAGCGTTGTATAACGAAAAACTGCAATGTTTACAAGTCGTAAACAATTTAGCAGGTTGGTGCTCTATTAATATTTTGATACATTAAGTACTAGTTCTAACATTTGCCTATAACTTTGATTAAGTACGTGAATTTCTTAATACCTGAATCTCGTGAACAGGACAAGTGTGTAAAGAAACGGATAAATAAATAAATATTATAAATATTATAGGACACTTACACAAATTGACTAAGTTCTGGAAAATATTAATAAAATCAAAACATTGGAACGTAACGAGTTACTGAAAACCAATATTTAGAAGAAATCTGTGTAGTGACTGGTCAGTAGTAATTTGATATAAAAATATAAAATATATATAAATATCTGGGCGAAACATGTCTATACATATATGTTTTTGTACTTTACATAGTGCTCGTCAATGTATATTTAACTCATTTCCTTATTTACCTTACGTGCGCACAGAAAATCAAAAATATTTTCTAGTATCAAAACTATAATTCCTACTACACAAAGTGTGACCAGCCCAAGATTTTTTGAATTTCCCGCCAAAAATGTGTGTAATATTTCAGTAGCCAGACTCTAGATATATAAAGTAATTGTAAAAAGAGGTGGTGCACCCCCACCCAGCTGCAAAATGTGTGCATGCAATTTTGCAGCTCCTGGCCAGTTTACTAAAAAGGCAATTTATAGAGCTGAGCCGCCAGGCGAGGACCGATAGTAGATGAAATTGATGTAGCTAACGACCTCCTAGCCTAGTCAGTGGTAATCCTGCCTACGAAGCAGGAGGTCCCGGGTTCGAATCCCGGTAGGGGCATTTATTTGTGTGTTCATAGCGTTTCTGGGTTGTGGATGTTATCTATTTCAGTATGTATATTGTCGCCTAGCATCCGTAGTACAAACTTTGCTTAGTTTGGACCTAGGACGATCTGTGTAAGATTGTCCCCAAAAATAAAAAAATAAAACAAATCCTAAGTGGTTGCGAGTTTTTATACTATGATGGTGGCAAACAAGAGCCCCTCGAATTCTCTCTGCTGATTTCAAACATGTGCGTGTCCTGGTAATGTTGAATCTCAAGCTATGATTTAGGAGCAAACTGTAGCCAAGCTGTGGTTGCGGTGATGAGTTGCCACGTTTGCTCTGCTGCTTTCGTTTAGCACTAACATTCAGACACAACATTGCATGTAGAGATATGCTAGGCGCCAAGGGTACGTAACTCTCTGGCCGGCTGTATTGGTTGCATCATCACTTGCATGCAGGTTTAAACGTTACACCCGATTTATTATGTTTCAAGATATTTTCCTTAAATTAATTAAACTAACTAGACTTAACTAGATAGGTAGTTTAGCACTTTAGTCGTATTGACATATTATTAGTTTCTGATATCAGACCAAATCATGTCAATGATCATTTTGTCGCAATTCCCGTCAAGGTGTTGTTTTGAGATTGAAGTATTCGTATTCACAGACTTCCCGCAGTGTGCAGTTGCAGAGTTTTGCTCATTCATATTTTTACTCTTGTTCACAATATATCACATGAATTTTTCATAGCCAATCCATTTTTGCCAGACATAGTTTATGCAGTATCTCGCCATGTTACATGCATTTAAATTGAATTTTAACAATATCGATCAAAATCCAATACTTAGCACATTGTTTTCATTTAATGGGGCTACATGGTTATATTTATTACTTATTGAGCTTACTGTGTGACTTAGTCAATTTGTGTAATAAGGTCCTATAATATTTATTTATTTATTTATAAAATTATTTTATCATTTCATGCAAAAAAAAAAATAGAACACTTTGAATATTCTTAAAAGTTGTCTGGAAGAGATCGCTCTTTAGCGATAAAATCGCCTGTAGTCTGCCTCTATCTTTAACGCATATATTATATACTTATACAGATGTTATTCGATTTGGTATGAACAACAGAATGCTAACAGTGCTGACCCTACTGGATTTTAGCAACGCCTTCAATACTGTTGATTTTGATATCTTGCTTGCTATCTTGCGATCACTTAACATGTCACCCTCGGCAGTTGACTGGTTCAATAGTTATTTGGTTGGTCGTCGGCAAAGAATAAAGGTTGAAGAATTCCGTTCTTCTTGGTGCAGTACACTGGCCGGAGTTCCGCAAGGCGGTGTACTGTCACCTTTATTATTTTCCATATTAATGAATTCTATTACCCATAATCTTTCTTCAATTTCGCCTTTATGCCGATGATCTCCAGATATATAGGCAGGAAGTAATTGGCGATCTTCCTTCCATCATAGATAGCACGAATGATGACTTATTACGCATTCTGACATGGAGCACAAGTCATGGTCTGAAAGTGAATATATTTGGATTGCGTAAATTTGACAATGTTTCTCATTTTCGCGTGCAAGACAATTGGCTCCCAATCCGTTATCGTTGTAATTTTCATATTCTTTGTCTTCTTTATAATCGTAGTATGCTCTTTAATCCCACCACCTACCTGTGTTACCTATTGCAAATTGTGTGAGGATCTATTTGAATTTAAAAACTTAAGCGTTCTTTGGGGTACCGGGGAGCAGTAGGGTTAAAGAGTACACTATAAAGAAGACAGAGAATACATTGACACGTATGAAAAATATATATTTTTAGGTTTATTCATTAAACGCGCTCTACAACACCAAATTGATGCAAAAATGTGAAATGCGCAATTATTTTATAACAGAACATCGGTATCAACGTTATTTTTCACGGCACCGGGTAAGGGTACAAGTAGCAAAAAAAATACATTTGTTAAATAATAAATAAATATCATAGTACATAGTCGGTTCCCTAACATATAAGTATCCACTTTTCTATACAACTAGTATGGCTACTTGGTTACTTAAGTATGTTAGGGCACCGACCGTACATTATTACACAAATTGATTAAATCCTACAGTTATCGCAATCGCAATAGACAACGATATGTATAATAATTATATATGTATGAATATACAATGTGTTTGTACACGTATAGTGGAGCCGTTAACTACGTATAGTACGATGAATTTTATCGACAAATAACCGGCCATACCTATGTTTTTTCTCAACCATTTTAAAAATGCACCGTACCATTATCTGTCCCTTTACCTGTCGCACATTTAAAAAATAATAATCATTCGATAGCTTATGAATTAGGGAATAAAGGGTCTAGCAGGCTAAGGAAGGAGAAGTGGCTCTTTAAAGCATAAATGTCACAGAGATTATACACAATCACTCGAGAAATAATATCAAAGATAAAAATTGTCTTCAAAAATTTACTTTTTTTACATTATTTTTTTTTTTTCGAAAACGAGGTCATTGACCTGTACTTTTTATTGTTAAATGATAGTACAGTATATCGAATTGAATTAGTAAGGAAGTGCAGTGACTATGCACTTTTGTCTCGGGCGATGCCGCTTGGCGCAATTGTTCCTTAGGTCAAACAAAGCTGATTTAGCCCCGTAGCTACGAGATCGTACCGTGTCTACCCCCCAAAAAGAGGGGGGAAAGGTTCCGCTCACCAGGTTCAATCTATGACCATGTTTGTACATTTATAGTATTTATGTACTATTTAAGCGTATTATGATTATTTTAATTTTTGGTTATTTTTCAATGGAATAAATTTGTCTTTATCTTATCTTTCAGTTAGGTTGTGAAAAGGTATTTAAGTCATTTAAAATGGATATACCTATTCTATAATAGACGTAAAAGGCATTTTTTAAGGCGAAAAGAACGGAAAAACTTACTTTTTACAATTTCTTCGTGACGTCACAGTAGGCTGTGTGGCTTTTGTGCCGGTCGTTTTTAAGGCCAGAGCACACTGGCTGCATGTGCGTAGACATCCACGTCCGCGTGCGCTATAAAGTTATGTGCCGCGCACGCACACGCACGTGCACGTCTAAGCACTCGCACCCAATGTGCACAGGCCTAATCGTGCTATTTTGGAAGTTACAATAGATACAGATCGTGTCATTCACGAAGACGCGTGCCTTGACTCGTATTGTCATGTTATTAAAAATTAGATTAGTCGTACTTGCGCGTTATCGTGGATGACACGAACTATAGCATGTTAGTTAGAAACAAACGGTTCAATATCACAGGACGTAGAATCGATCGATATCTTCCAAAAAACTCATGCATGGTTGATAATTCAACCCAGAAATGACATACCTACTGGTTATGGTTCTCAGGTCTAAATATCTACGATATGTATTGTGGTGATTTACTTGTACGATCAAAATAAATGTTGAGAATAAAGCATTAAAATCCAAATATAAAGGTATAAGAGTTTAATAAAAAAATTAGGCTGCCTAGACCTGGCTATCAATATTATATCTAATATGTGCTTTAGCTTCTAGCCGTTCAGTTCAGACATTAAAACTTGCCAAGACAAGTGCAATTTTGGTTCGTCAAAATAGAGATTTAAGATAGAATGAAATAGGGGTGACCTTTTTGTAGACCTCTGGGCGGCTAGAGGATAGGATAATTATAGAATTAGAAATAACCTTTCAAGTCCAAAGCCGATTTGAAACACTTAATAGAAATAACGTAAAGATTTAAAAATCGTTATGACAAGATTTTATTTACTTTCAGTGTTAGTACAGTCAAGTCGGCAGAAGTAGCTATAAGCAGGTGAGGTGTTCAAATTGTCTTAATAATAAAGTTTCGTTAAATTGATTATGAACCGCTTAGCAATTTCTACTGTAACTGTTATGTGTCAAATCTTAGAACCAATATTTATTTGATTATATTTTTGCAACAAAACTAGTTCCAAAAAGCCATCTTTTGATTCTTATTGAAGTTAAGGCTAATATTAAAGAAAGGAACATTTCCTCACATTATACACTTTATTTATATTATGACAATATTATTAAGGTACACCACCTTACCTACATTACCTACTTGCTTACATAAATTCTGCATTTTACCCATATCTTGATTGTCCAAATAAGTCTAGTTGTTCCTAGTCCCCGTTTTTTAAAATAGATCAAGGAACATTCTAGATTTAAAGGGTTCAGTTAATCGCTAGGGTCATCTGAATTAAT
Organism: Cydia pomonella; assembly: GCF_033807575.1. Lineage (NCBI taxonomy): Eukaryota > Metazoa > Arthropoda > Insecta > Lepidoptera > Tortricidae > Cydia > Cydia pomonella. The sequence goes on from NC_084706.1 coordinate 6,629,586, forward strand.
TAACGATATGAGGATTTCTTCACTTTTTCCCGCACTTGGAAGCAGCGAGGTCGGCTTAGAGGGTTGGCCACGTGCCGGTGCGGCCAGCAGATGTGTCGTGACACCTGCCCTTACTTCACCCATCACTGTCTACGCCACGTTAATCAGTATACATCTATCCTTTTCTAGATGTGCTTATTTTATATAATTTATACGAAGTGGCGGTAACTAGAATATACCTTGAAGCGGTTGTAGTTAATGGCTACTAGGCACATTGGCTGCCTATTAATTTCTGGTAGGCATGTACAAGTCGTCGACTTATGGCGACAACCTCTGGGCACCTGTCCTCTGCAATCTAATAGTAATATGTAAATAGCTTATTTGTATGTATTATAATCAAACGCAGAATCTGCATATCTTCCTAATGAGCCTGCCTATATTCAACTTAGGAAAAAAAAAACAAATTATTTTATAAAATATACTAATTTGTATTTTTTCAAGTAGGTAGTCAAACTACTATGCGTGAATTAAAACTGAAATAGATGTTATATGCTAAAGGAAATGTCACAAAGTCGTCCAGAAAGCGACAAAACCATCCGGCCTACGTCACTGGAGGGCTTTGTCCCTTTCTCATGACATCTGTTTCAGTTAATAGTATGTACCTACAAATACCTACATGGTCGCAAGATTAAATCATACATCAACACAAATGCCCTTTTTAGTTATGACTGAATAACTCGTATATTATTTTAAAAATATCTGTACCAAGTTTCAGTCCAATCGATCAATATACGAGTAGCAAGTAATGGAATCAATGAACGTTAGAAATTCAAAAATCCGCATCCGATTTCCATGTTTGTTGGAAATCGGATGCGGATTTTGGCGAGTATGCTGTAAATTAAAACTTGTTGTTTGAACTTTACAGCCTTCATCTATGCAGACAAAGAAAACTGTCAAGATCCTTTGTGCTAATGTGAAACCGCTGCCTAATATATGCATGCGGAGGGAAAGTAGTCTGCCAGAAGTAGCAGGTGTATAAGACGACTTATTAAACCCAAAGAAAGCTAAAAAATCGACTTTATGGCTGTTATCTACCAGTACCAGTACATATTAACAAGAAGGTAGTCATTTGCAATTTGTTAATCCTTAACCACCTATCTAGGTCGATGGATTTTATAAGGCTGGTATTTAACTGATCACCAGATATATTAAAATTTAACACATTTCATATATAAACATATCACAGCTAAAATCCATAATTGCGCCGATTGTCTACTAGAAATTAGCCCCCATTCGGCGTTTGTTATACTCAAATTCTGTCTTTTCGTGTGAAAATTAACATACATGCTTCAGTGCAGCTCTTCTTGAAACATCAAACTTTACTGACGCCTATCGACTCCTTAGTTCAAACATACCTGGAAATTATACTAAATTTAAAGCTCACCGAACAATCCTGGCTCCAAGCATCCCTGCCCGTCCGGTACGGAAGCGCGGAGTGCGCCAAATTCTGGCTGCTGGCTGTCTGCCTACCCCGGGGCAAAATATCCCACACGATGTTTTAAACAAATTAACATGTAACTCCCTCCTAAATAGCAGCGCAGGAGCTGAACGAGCCCGGCTGTTGGCTGTCGGCTGCAAAGAGGCTGGCCACTGGCTAAACGCCTACCCGTCGCCCAATATTGATACCCACCTAGACTCCGAAACACTTTGATTGGCAATGGGGCTACGCCCCAGGAGCCCCAATCTGCGCATCGCACAAATGCTCCTGTGGCTTTGAGGTGGAACAGCTGGGGCGCCACAGGCTTGCTTGCCCACGTAGCGTGGGTCGCCTTTCGCGCCACGCTGTACTTAACGATTATAGCCCTCTGGCTATAATGCGATGACAAGAGACCAGACTACAACTTTGTTGCATTTGGAGTTGAGACTCTTGGTCGGTGGGGCCCTGCAGCACAGGGCCAATACCGGCAATTGGCGAAACGGCTGGTGGATGGGACCGGGGATAAGAGAGCTGGCAGCTTCGTCGCCCAACGCTTAAGCATAGCGATCCAGCAAGGAAATGCTGCCAGCATCCTCGGCACCATGCCACGGGGGCCCATTTTAGATTTAGATTTTTAGTTTTATGATAGTTTTAGTTTAGTTAATTGTAGTTTATTTGTATAATCATAGAGGTCTGATTTCTTTCTTGGTAACTTTTTTCTAATTAAGAAATATATCTAAATGAGATCCATACTACCATAATAACATAATAGTTTTAAAAAAACAGACTATAGCTGTTTCCTTCAAGAAAGACGTATTTTTCTATAAACTGGGGCCTTTGTAATACTTGCATAAAAAGACATAGTTTACTCATTAATTTAGTTCTTGCACTACTATAACTACTCGTATTATTTATTTCTGTTTAGCAGCAAATAATGTTTTTGTTGATTTAGTACCGCCTTCATAAACTAGGTAATTACGAGGATGGTTATTCATTCTCTTATTATTAGGTATTAATTACTTTTTGGCAGAAAATGTCTTTATTACGGGATAGGGGTGGGGTATATAAAAAATGTTTTGTGCTTTTAACACTAAAACAGTCGCTGATGGGTCTGCTGGACCCAAAGGCTTTATTATTAACACTAACTTGCTCGTTAGGTATTGCTCGACGATGTCGTTTTTAGTACCTTCAAGTGAAAGTTCGTCGCGTCGATTCATCATTTCGTTTGTGTCTGTCTGGGCGTCACACTCACGAGCAACGGACGTCTGAAGTGTCTATGGGTCTGTTAGACCCGGTAGCGACTTCTTACTTCTGGGTCCACTGGACCCATGTGCGACTAATTACGAGTATTTACATGATCTAAAACCATTGTCTTTAATTTTTTTGCATAAAAGTTAACTGCTCATAGGGCTTTGTCATAAAAAGGTAGCAGATTACATCAATTGAACTAATAGAGTATTACAACTCTTCTGAAACTGAAAATAAAGATGTTTGAGGAATTCTCCAATAGGAGAAATTCGGAGTGCATTTACGGATCATGTTTTAATATACATCGTGATCGTATTTAGCCATTTTTAGGGTTCCGTAGCCAAATGGCAAAAAACGGAACCCTTATAGATTCGTCATGTCCGTCTGTCTGTCCGATTATGTCACAGCCACTTTTTTCCGAAACTATAAGAGCTATACTGTTCAAACTTAGTAATTGGATGTATTCTATGAACCGCATTAAGATGTTCACACAAAAATAGAAAAAAAAACAATACATTTTGGGGGTTCCCCATACTTAGAACTGAAATTCAAAAAATCTTTTTTCATCAAACCGTATGGGTATCTATGTTCAATAGGTGTTCAAAAATGATATTGAGGTTTCTAATATCATTTTCTTCTAAAATGAATAGTTTGCGCGAGAGCCACTTCCAAAGTGGTAAAATGTGTCCCCTCCCCCCCGTAACTTCTAAAATAACAGAATGAAAAAACTAAAAAAAATATATGATATACATTGTCATGCAAACTTCCACCGAAAATTGGTTTGAACGAGATCTAGTGAGTAGTTTTTTTTAATACGTCATAAAATAAAAAATTAAATTTTTTTTTCATCAAACCCATACGTGTGGGGTATCTATGGATAGGTCTTCAAAAGTAATATTTAGGTTCCTAATATAATTTTTTTCTAAACTGAATAGTTTGCGCGAGAAACACTTCCAAAGTGAAAAAATGTGTGTCCCCCCCCCCCTGTAACTTCTAAAATAACAGAATGAAAAATCTAAAAAAAATATATGATATACATTACCATGCAAACTTTCACCGAAAATTGGTTTGAACGAGATCTAGTAAGTAGTTTTTTTAATAAGTCATAAAATAAAAATATTTTTTTTTCATCAAACCCATACGTGTGGGGTATCTACGGATAGGTCTTCAAAAATGATACTGAGGTTTCTAATATCATTTTTTTCTAAACCGAATAGTTTGGGCGAGAGACACTTCCAAAGTGGTAAAATGTGTGTCCAAAGTGGTAAAATGTTCAACAAGATCTAGTAAGTAGAATTTTTTTAATACGTCATAAATGGTACGGAACCCTTCATGCGCGAGTCCGACTTGCACTTGGCCGCTTTTTATAAAAAGAATTATAAAAAGTTAAAGAATTAGAAAGATTTTTAAAAAGGGAATTAAAGAGCTCTGAAAGCTATTTACATTACATTTGAAAGCGCTAAAAAAAGTTAAAAATGTCATGTATAGATTTAGATTAGCGAATATTTTGCGAAAATTCGCTAATTAAAACTGTTGATTATTATTTCATGAATGTTTTATAATCTAACTGACTGACTTGGTGAACTTCGTATCACCGATCGTGTATACACGAAAACACGAAAATCGAAATTTCGTTACCTGCCTCTCTATCGCTCGAATAAGCAAGAGTGGTACGGGTGCAGAGAATTATTCCAATTTTGGCCTCAGATTCATAATAAAGGACCCCTCGGATCCTCAGATATCGATTTTCACCTTGATCATAGCAAAAAAATATTAAAGATGGCAAAAAAATAATAAAGCGCCACTGGGATCCTTAGATATAGATTTAATTTCATATTTATTTATTGTGTAAATGTACATAGGTATAATTGCAGATGGAATAGCTTTAGGTTTGTGTCGTACATACCTCTTTGTAGAGGTGTTACAAAATATTTTCATCTTAATCAGAGCAAAAATGCTGAATTTCAAGATGGCGGCCGTTTACTCCAATTTAACCTCAGATTCTTAATGGCGGTTGTTCATTTTTTTTTCAATTTTAACCTCAAATTCATAATACAGCGTTTTTCGGGTCCTCAGATATCGATTTTGATCTTGATTAGAGCAAAAATGCTGATTTTCAAGATGGGGGCCGTTTAGTCCTATTTAACCTCTGATTCCTAATGAAGGGCCTCTCAGATATCCATTTTCTTTTTGTTTAGAGCAGAAATGCAGAAATTGGAGATGGCGGCCGTTTATTCCAATGTTGACCTAAGATTCATAATTATTAAGGGCCTCTCGGATCCTTATATATCGATTTTCATCTTGATCAGAGTAGAAATTCAAGATAGCCCTCAGATCCTCAGATTTCGATTTTCATCTTGATCAGAGCCTCTCAAATCCTCAGATATCCATTTTCATATCGATCAGAGCAGATACATTTGATTTGGATAGATGATGGAGTCACAAAATCATTCAATTTCTGAATATTTCATTAAGTTTTTAGAGTCAGACCAAGTTTGCAGCGATTTTGATAGCCCAGACGGTGCAAGTGTTAAGTAAACGTCATAATTTCATTGAAGTTTGACGTTTAAAATAACACGTGCCCCGACTGGGCTAACAAAATCGCTGCAAACTTGGTCTAGTCTTTCGAAAGTTATGCGATCACATACATTTTGGCGATTCATTTGTATTTATATAGGGTTAAAGAATATTATGTGTATAACCATTATCTTTAAATAGTTTTCATTTTATGGAAAATTAAATTACTGGGTCTAGTGGACCCCAAAGCGACTAAATGTGTTTCAAACTAGGGCGCGACTGTCTAGTGTTAATTTTGCTTTTATTTTAATGTATTATATATAGTATATCTCAATGTGTTATGAGCTAGAAGCCTGAAATAAACGATAATTAGAAAAAAATATAGGCGCAAAGAGGTTTTCCAATAGAAACATTTGTGGGTGTGTTTCATTATAAATTAAAAATGGTAAGCAATTGCACGCCCCGTAAGTATGAAAAAGGGGAGGAAAAGTGCTTTAGGGGGAAAAAGGGGTTGAAGTTTGTTAATAAATATTTCTCGATTTTTAATGAGGTACAAATTGTTGGATGTCAGGTACCAAATAGTACAAACTAGGTATTTAAACTTGGTGTTCTGCCGTCCTATCCCTAAAACCTATCTAACCCACAAATTATAGTTTTGAGATATGGGCAAAAAACGTTCAAACCAATATCTCTAGAAAATGTGTACATTTATTCGGGATTTCTTTTATGCAAAAATTATAACTAAATTTATGCTTACTGTTTTTAAAAACCATTTTCTCAAATATTATTTTACTAGCTGCGAAACCCGGCGTTGCTCGGGTTAAAATACATCGCATGTTTAATGGTATAAAAAATATTTGAGGATGCATTTTTTAACGTAGATAATATAGATTTCTATCTTAGATATTGAAAGTAAGTAAGTAAGTAAGTAGTCGACCATTAAATATGCGGTGTATAGAAAGTATATTTAATTAATTAACTAATTGAAATAATTATAAGTTAAAATAAAAAACACCTTAGTAAATGGAAAATTTATGTTTTATTCACACAATTATTTACATATGATATTATACGTATTACATATATGATAAATACATTTACATATTACACATTATATGTGTATCCCAATGATTATCGTTTTCAAGTAGACCTAATCTTTGACATGCTTCACGATGTCTCAAAAATGTAACCATTGACAGTTTTTAGGTCTTCAAAACTCGTTGGACCACGAATAGTGTGAAGTAATAAGCGTAGATAGAAACATTCAGCGTTTTTTGGATGCACTGTGTAGACTCGTCCTATTGTGTTACACTCTTGAACACATCATGTCCTTCTACTTGCATTCCACGTTTTCGAGGATTAAATTGTTTACTTGTTGTATCCCATGTATAATAGCTGGGTACTTCTGAGTAAAGTCTTAGCAAATTGGTCTTTCTGGCATAATTCAAAAAACGCTGTTAAAGTTGTTCGAGTCGGTGGTTCCGTCGCAACTTTTTATGCCGTTTCTGTTGTGAAAAACACACGTTGTCCATTTTATAGGTGGACGGATAAATGTTGAACCGGTGGATCTCGATCGTGTATTGGAAAACTTAAAATTCGCCAAATTGCTTCGTTGGTATTAATGTAACGACCCATTTGATACTGTACTATTTCATCATGCTGGTTTTCATTGGTTAACGTAAAAACAGCCATATCACTGCCTTTATTAATATATTTGCATACATATTTTATCGATTTAACAGAACTGCAGTATTCGCCTTTAAATTTCCGTGCATGACAATACTCGCATATCGTATCCATTTTTCCGATGACAATACTTGGATGTTCATTGTATTGTTTTTTGCAATCATAATGGAAAGCCTGAAGTTCTAAACTTCCAATTTTACATGAAGCAGCTCGTCGTTGGCGTAAAGTAGTCATTCTTTCTTGTTTTCTGGTATTTTCCAGTTCATGTTGATCAGCCGATTGACGATTTCGGAGTGATCTTACTCGACATCGTGTTTCTTCATTAATACGTGCTCTTTCCTCTTCGGTTAAATTTTCTCTAATTCTTTTTACTCCTTTACGAATGTTCAAAAGACGTTTTTCTCTTTGTTCTTCTGTTTCATTGTGACGTGCTATTTTCCTTCTTTTTGAAACCACTTTGGGTTTTGCAAATACTTTTTTTCGTCTTGGCTTTGTAAATATAAAAAGTGTAATAAAATTAACCAAAACGCATATCTTGGTTGTTACAATGATAAAACTAACAAAAAGTCACTCACTTTCGGTTTATATACCGTTAGAAATAGAAATTTCTAGTATCAGAACACTCTAGAATAGTCAAATAGTTTTTACTTTCTCATTTGTTCAAATCACTTGAATTTATGTAATCACTGTTTACTCTTGACTTCAATTGATCTTTTCGCGACTGTAAACACGGTTCAACTGACAAAAAGTCACTGATTTTCGGTTTATATACCGTTGGAAATCGAAATTTCTAGTATCAGAACACTCTAGAATAGTCAAATAGTTTTTACTTTCTCATTTGTTCAAATCACTTGAATTTATGTAATCACTGTTTACTCTTGACTTCAATTGATCTTTTCGCGACTGTAAACACGGTTCAACTGACAAAAAGTCACTTATTTTCGGTTTATATACCGTTGGAAATCGAAATTTCTAGTATCAGAACACTCTAGAACATTCCGATGTACTTAATTTCGATCTGGATCGTCCGGATTAATTTCAATAGTTGCACACATTTCGGAACTTTCTAGAAGCTTCTAGATTATTATAGTCATTTCTAGAACTATCTAGAGCATTCCATATGGATTTTTTAGAACCTTCTCGAACATTCTAGATCGATTGTTACAGTTGTACACATTTTAGAGTTTTCTAGATTAGTCCAGAAATTTTTAGATATTTCTGGAACATTCCATACCGATTTTAGCAGTTGCACACAATTTTGAATCTTTCTAGATCATTCCAGACATTTCTAGAATTTTCTGGAACATTCCACATCGATTTTAGCAGTTGCAGACAATTTTGAATCTTTCTAGATCATTTCAGACATTTCTAGAATTTTCTGGAACATTCTATATCGATTTTAGCAGTTGCACACAATTTTGAATCTTTCTAGATCATTCTAGAAATTTTTAGAACCTTCTCGAACATTCTAGATCGATTGTTACAGTTGTACACATTCTAGTTTTGTAGATTAGTCCAGAAATTTTTAGAACTTTCCAGAAGTTCTCATGAGTTAGAAAAGGACAGATGTATATTTTTTCATATTTTTGCCACCCACAACCACCCACTTCCACCCACCGCGACCAAACTCTCTTATTCCCACCGGGAGATCGAGGGGTATTTACCACCCCAAAAGGAAGTTGATTGGAATTGGTGGTGGTAGAGAAAACCCTGTCTTTACGTACGCACATTAGCATTTTATATATATATTAAGATTAATTAGAAAATCACAATTTTGTGTTTTAGTATTGCAAATAATTACTAAAATATGTACGATATTACTGCTAAAACACCGTTAAGTATACTTTAGCCGTTCTTTAGAATTGAATAATATATAAAAAATATCTAAATAACGGCCAAAGTCAATTTACGTGTTTATAGTATTGTAATTGTGAATTGTGTAATAAACAAAACATAGCTTAATAACCGCAAAGGTACTGAACAATTTTATAGTATTGTATCTGTTAAAATATTACCTAGAAAACATTTATAATACACACGTTATTGGATTGTGACCGTTTTTTAGCTATGTAATGACCCTACATATTGAAGTAATTTGTATGCGTTCCTATTCTAAAACCCCGTTAAATGACGAATGCTCACTAGGTTTAAGTCGTGGAAATATTTGCATTTTTTAAAAATAAAATCACGTTGATTAGCATTATACTACTAAGTTTATAGAGTTACTTATTGTTAAATGAATAAATCACACCTGTATCGTATATGTATTTATTTGCATTCAAAAATAAAATTAAAAACGTAAAAAATACTGACAAATCAGTCTTAAGCTTTGTACAATTTTACGCGAAGGAGTAAAAACGAAAATTGTGTCAGTCTCAAATATTTGTTAGATGTAGGCGTAGATTACTAACCATTGTAAGGTAGGTATCAGGTGATCCATGTAAGGCCCAGTACCTAATAAAGACCACTTTTGAAAATGCGCCCCCCGCGCTTTGATTGCCAGTTCAAAAACCTAGTAAGGCTAAACCACACTAAAATCTATTAGTTCTCAGATTCCTACTAGTTTTTTATATGGGATTTGTGACTTCCTGAGTTTTACGATGGTAAAAGGTAACTCAACGTGCTACTTACTAGGTTTAGAGGCATCGAAATCTGTAGTAATTATGCCGAATTTGGAGCAGTTGTCTCTGTAATCGGTGAGGACTTACTAGTTGGATACACATAAGATAAAAAACGAATTTACAGAAATGTGTTACCTACTTTAGCATCTGCCTTTAACATCCTTCGCATAAATATAAAGCTAAGTGTCATGCATTACGGAATCACTGCAGTACAATATGCGGAGATGATCAAAGGCTTCAAATTCATAATTTCGTTGAATTTGGGGACCATCTAAAGTTTGGTAGTTTCTTAAGTTACTTGGAGTTGGAACCATCAAAAAGGTGAATTAATTACTTCTTTGGTCTCAACTCCCTTAATCTGGACTTCTTTTCTTCTGAAAAATTTTCTCGGTAAGTAGGATATCCTAAACTTTCCTTCTAATGCATCAACCTAACTTATTTTCAAATACCTCAACTTCTGATCATCCTTCTTCCTCCCTTGATCAATTCACTGATAGTGCCCTTAGAAAGGACGTAATGTTCATCTCGTCTAATGCCGCTGGAGTCGACAATCTGAGCCAAAACTCTAATAGACCTTATTGATCATATCATCATATGTATTTCTTCTTATATTTTCCCGTCGCTTTAATAAGATACCGCTATTACTTATTCCTTTCCTAAAAAGTCCTCCTTCTTCTTAGACTACCGCTCTATTTATTTCCATTTCTTCCTTTCCTCTCTAAAGTTCTTGAGTGTCTTTTGTACATCAACAGGTTACTGTTTTGAATAGACATGCGCTCACAAATCCATATAAACCAAACCCGATTACCCCACATGGCACAGCACTTCACCGCTCTTGTAAAAATTACTGCATATATACGTGCAAATATGGTATATCAGGGTGTTATCGTTCTTGGATTTCGGTAATGCTTTCAACACGAGTGACTTCGACATCTTACTAGGCATATTGCGTTCTCTTAATGTATCTCCTGTGATAGATATCTAGTTCCATCGCTATTAAGTAGGGCGTCAACATCATATAAAGGTGGATTCCTCTTGATCTTCATTTTTCTTGCACAGAACGGCGCAGCGTGTTGTCTCCTGTTTTATTTCATAACTGTATAAACTCTAACAAATTATATTTTCTTCTTCTATCACTTTAAACATACCGTCAAGGCTCTTTTACTCATCTAACATAGACTATCTGCACCATGAACACGAACACTAATTTAGAAAGCATTTTGATTTGGACTTACACGTTACGGTCTCAAGGTAAATCCACTGAAATTCAAGTTATAGTGATAGGTACATAAATCAAAGCGTTCTGCCAGGGTTGATTTTAATACTCTACTGGCCATTGTTCTTAACTGTACCTCTTTAGATTCCCTTCTTTCTAGGTCTGCTAAATCTAAGCCTGTATTCTGAAAATCGTATAACGCATAAAAGAAATAACAATTATAAATTATTCCTTATTTCATTACTTATTTATGTAGTCTAAAAGATGTGTAGGAAAATACAAATTCTAAGATAGTTAAAATCTAATCTTAGTGTGTCTAAATCTTTAATATAAAGATATATTTAACACTTACATTCGCATACCGGACATTTTTGACATAAACATGCATCCATTACTCACCAACGAAAACAGACAACTTACTGCGCGCGCGCCGCATTACTGTCTATCCGAAAAACTGTCCGTCCTACGTAATAAAATTTAAGGGAATATGTTTTATACTTAGCGGGGTTTTAGCGTAGCATTGTTAGTTGGCCATGTTTAACTGTTGTATTATTATTCTTTTTCTCAAACATAATTACCCGTTAAGAAAACTAAATAGGTTTTAGTGGTGTATTTGTAATATGGATCGCAATAAAAGTCTTTTAAACACACAGTTAAAGAACGTTAGCCATGTTTAAGCGTTGTAACTGTTTTTTTTGTATAGTATTTATTATAAAAAAGTGTACGTGATAAAACATAATAATAGGGTTAAATGGCTTTAATGGAAATTTATAAAGTTTTTCCAAGTAAATGTGTTTTAGCTTTGTATGTTGTAAAAGATTAATTAAAATAAACAACTGCCTAAGCGCTTTTATATTACTTATAGAAGAATAATGTGGGTTTGCGATTTTATAGTATCGAGAAGTATCATATTATAATGCAGTTAGCGTGTTAGGTCGAGTCTGTATCTCCGTAACTATAAATGATAAAAATATGATTCCAAGACCAGTCGATAGAGAATTTTTTCCTGTCTTAGAATATTCATCCAAACGAAAACTGGTAATATGCAGCTTTGATAGGTTTTAGTGATAGGACGGCAGTGTTAGTCTCGCTATAAAAATCTATTATGGTCCTGTCATCCTGACACTATCGTTTGACAAGCACTCTGAATCGTGTTTGAACCACTTCACCACCTTCAAGTCCCATCGTACGCTCGGGTTCCCTAAATATTTGGGTTTAAAAGTGTGGGAACACTCTCTTTGCTAAACCCATAGAATAAAACAGGTTAATCAACCGCTTCAACAATGTAATCATAATTGCATTAAAACGTATATAAAATATCTTACTAAAGATACAAAAATGCTTAATTAATTTTTAATTATGTACTCACATGAGGCTGTTCCCCGGTACTGAATGTCAAGTGATCGACTCCCGCGCAAACCCGATCTCCAATCGCGCAGGTGCACCATTAAACCATTATAATATGACAAAAACGTCCTATGCCGATATACAGTTTAGGCGCATACGATATTTTAGTTTTAAAGGAGCTAAAATTTAATACAGATGTCGCGTGTGCCGCCTTTTTACTTCACGACGCTCCATTATAATTAAAGAATATTATTTTGTCGTAAAACAGGAGAAGATCGCTTCGAACCGCCACGCGACTGATTCAACGGGACTTTAGATTTCTTCATAAGGAGCTGAAGGGACTATGAACCATAAGGAATCTTGTAATGTACAGAGTAATCAACACAAGGTATAAGATATTCGGGTTTACGATTGCAATACTTTCAAATCTTATCGTGTTTTTGTTGGCGGAGTATTACAGGATATTAATGTTCGTTTGTACGTTTCTGTATATACGGTGTAGGTACAGAACCTGCCAGTTTAAATTATTTTGTAAAATGTTAAAGACCGACCTTAATGCGCATATCCATACAAAAGTTTGACCATTATTCAGAAATTGATATTAACGATTTTATTTTGTTAATCATATCAGTTTATTCACGTAATTATTTACATTAACATGCCTTTTTTACAGAAACGTTTTTTAGTTGCATTCATCGTCATGCACAGTAAGCTTGCTATGACATTACTGTGCTACTGACGTTAGGTATATGTTTTCCTCAAGACATAAATTATCATTAGACTATTTTATATAAGCACTAGCTTCTGCGCTTGACTTCGTCTTTATACGAGTAGTATGATGATGACTTACATGACAAAAACTATTGCATTTATTCCCGAGCATGAAATGGGTTTAGCGGTTTAAGTTTAAAGAGGTAACAGACAGGCAGACAAGAGAACAGTAAGTTACTTTCGTATTCATGATATTAGTAGGGATATACCTATCTATTCTTTGAGGAGTGTTCCCTGTTTGCCATGCTCATTAACACTAAGAAAACTTGGGTGCTTCAGAATAAATCGTCTACTTTGGTGTCTTCTATCACCATGCCACAGAATTACTAATACCATGCAAAAGCCTTGCTTCCATTTTAAAGTGCAGCTTATTTCAGATAATTATGTATGACTATTTTGCCAACCTTTATTTTTAATGAACTGCAACATTGATAACGGGGTTCGCGAACAACGAAAACACTGCAATTGTAGCCCATCAAGCCTGTTACAGTTCCGATCTCATGTCAAGAATTACCTTCAATTTCACAAATATGACAACTTGTAAAAATGACTCGTGTTTCACCAAATAATTGTCATTAAATGAAAGATGGACAATTGTAACAACATGCCTGTCATGTTTATAAGCACTTCTATAAAAAACAGTTCAAGAAATTGTCACTTGTCACCTGTCACTTGACAATTGTCACTCGACATATGTCACTCAACATCTGTCATTGACAAATGTCTGCGTGGTGAAATAGGAGCCGTTTTTTTTACTTGTAGATGTATCCTGAGACTATCCTGAGTCGAAATAGATAAAACGCCTTTACCGTCACTGATGGTGATCTCTGATCTAATTTCCTCCTGGTTGCGTTCTACCATAGACACCCCAGGACATTCATTTAAACGTAGAACGCGGCAGTTTCCAACACGGAGTAGGCGCCGCGGGCCGACCCGCCCCCCATTGTGGGCACCACAATGCCTCGTACCTCACACTAACGAGCGCTCCGAGCCAACCAGACACATTTGTAAAAATCGTAATAAGCGTACCATTTCGGCATATTGTTTTGACATATAATAAATATTTGCAAGATTACACAGTGCAGAGATTACAAGTCTGATTTTAAAATCGATCGCCTGTTTCCTTTTGTTTGGAGCGGCCATTGTTTTGCTGATCGGTCGGTAGGCATCCGGTAGACAGGATGAACCGTATTACACACAGTTGCGTTGGGCATATTTGCTTGATCCAGATGTATTGAGCTCGATAACACGATATCTTCATTTTGAGTTGATCTAACTTTGACGTTTTTCTTTTGTTGAAATTTAGCGAATAAATCCAACCAAAGTAACTATTACTTATCTTTACTGTGGATATGTGAGTAAATCAGTGGTCTTGCCGGCAGCACAGTGCATTGCACGGCCGCAAATTGTAGGGTGCACCAGCAGTTAGCGCCTCGTAGGTGTCAGGATTGCCATAATTTGCGTCGTCGGGCCCTGCAGGGGCTGTCGTCACGTGTTACCGTCTAAATGCCCTTCATTATCGAGGAAACATACCGATTCCACGTTATACAATAAAACAAAACTTAACGCCCCGAAATATGAGCGCTACAGGTGATACGTGAAGAATCGGTTTGAGCTTGTTTTTGTAATTTATAAGTAATTATTCATATGCAACAACTTACTTTACAAAGAGATATTTAATGTATAATGCACAGTACCAAAGATAAAAATACACTTTAGTGTGGTTCAACGTAAAAACTATTGTGTTGACAAACTTTAGTCTAGAAAAGTCTAAGAGCACGTTTCGTGAGAAAATGTGGGAACTTTGCTATCCTGCATAATTTAGTACTTTGCGAGAGACACACGGCTGCCAGAACAACACAACATTAATTCACAGCGCTCATGGTGATCGTGTTGTCGCGTGTCACACTTCATGTCCCTGTCCTGCCGATACCGTCGCTGGACTTTGAATAAGAATCGCCGGTTATTTCATGAGAAGTATCAATCGGTGAAAGGTATTAATGTGTAATGGACTAGGATGCATAGCTCTTCGCTTTTGTTTGAGCGCAATGTCTCATTTGTTAAGTATTGAAGAAGATAAAAAACTTGGTTCTTTTAAACATGTAATGTTATTTGAAACTTATTTTTGTTTGTTTAATTATGCTAAGCAAAAGAAAACTTAAGCATGCGTAAGTAAATTATTCAACGATTAGGAATTTTGAAAAGACGGCGTTCTGAAGGGAACAGATTAAATCTTATTCAATCGGTGAACGTGCTTGGGATGCGAATGTCTCCTGATTCAAGCAGATTAAAGTCAACTTTGAGATCTCTTCAATGGAAGGCCGCTATTTAAAAATCAGCTTCATAATTTTGTCTAACGTATTTTTAAGCAACTTCGATGGGTTTTGAACGCTCTGTTTTGTATTTAGAAATAAAGCAAAAGTAGAAACATTTGTTGTATTATTATTAAAATTAGAAACCTTAATATGTTTTTAACGATCACATTCAATTGTATTCTGACAATTTTGTGCGAAATGTTTTACTAACGAGGTCCGAAGAATTCATAAAAATATGTTACTCTGAGGCGGCGGTGAAGAGGTGACGTTCTTCACACATTAATAAGATATTTTGACTTTGAGATTATAAACGTGGGCTATAAATTGTGGAAACATCAATATTGTATGATGAGATTAATGCCCATGTTCGGACGCCCATTAGGGCTGCATAATCCCATTGTGTTTTTTCTACATCTTTGATATCGAGATTCAAAGCCGCCAAAGTATCAAATCGTAAGAAACGGTTTAAGAATGATGCATTTTTTTACAATAATTGGGCATCATTTAAATTTACCCTTAGTAAACATGTACTAAGCATATTCATAATAATCGTAATTATTATGTAGCATTCTATGTATAACAACTTAAATGTCAGAAAGACTTCCCGAGGACAATACCAGGTCCGAGTCAATCGTATCAGTTGCTTCAATATTTCATTTATGATATCGTTGGTTGTCAAAAGGGGCTATTTAAGGTTGCCGTTGACAGGACGGTCCGGAGGCCCTGCCTTAATGCCCGGCCATCCCTCATCGACGAGCCCATTCATGAGACGCAGGAGCAGGGACCGGCGCGAGCGCCGACGACACTCGGCTTAGATTTATGCTCTCATAATATGGCGGCTTCTGTAAATGGACGATTTCTCACTACTTCTCAAGTCAATCCTTTGAATTTATTAGGTATTCGTATGGGAAATTTCTGACTTATACAAGTCTCTTTTAAAATATTATTGAAGTTATTGCTTGATAAAGATTTATCTTAATTGATGACGGCAACACAAACAACTCTTATCCGTTAAGTAAAATTATAATCTATTCTATTTTAGTGTTTGTGATCCGTATGTTACATGCTGTTGTTTGTTTTCCTCTTTATCATTAAAAGGTGACCACCATTTAAAAACGCTAAGAATCTTCTAGATATTATGTAGGTATGCATCAATGTATATAAGTAATTATAGAGTTAAATATAGATATTTGTGTTATAAGGGTGAAAACTTGTTGTTTGACGCCTTTATCGTGCTAATCTTGATACTATATAAAACAAGAGAAAGATTCCAAAAAGTTTGCGAGAGTTTCAGAGAATGGTTAAAACATGGTTAAGAGGGAGCTAAAAGCTACATTGTAGTTTTTATAATGAATTTTTACATGTTTCAATCAAAGACAAATGCCATGACAAAAATCACACGGAAACTAGACTATGTTTGCAATAGCAGACTTTAGTCAAAACCTAAGAAGGTTTAAGTTGGCTCTAGAGAAAAAAATCACGATAACATATCTACGAGGGCTGCTTCTTATGTACTTATGTATCCGGAAATACAAAAAACAACAAATATCTATAGCTATGAATGGTTTAATTGCCTTTATATTTGCTCACCAAGATGAATGATGCACTTTTCCATATGTTGAAACCACTTTTCATAGCACTTTTTCCATTCTGTTCTTGGTATACAAAACGTGAATTTTGTACGCAAAAACGGCTTTTTCACGAGGTTTTCTAGTTTTATACCAAATGTTCATGTAATATCTTACAAATGCTCGTCATACTATTGCAAAGAGATGCCTTTACATATCTTGGAATGTGTACTATAACCATCTCGCATTATGATTTCGTGCACAGCATCTATATTTTGTGGGATAATAGCCGATTTTGAGCCTTTTTTTAATTCGTCCGTAAGCATACGACGTCCACAATTTAACTCACTAAAACATTTTTACTAGTACACATTAACCTTTGATGGGACTTACTCCCCAAAAGTTGAAAAAACTCGATCCATGCACTATTTTTGAGTTTACCCACGCCAAAAATCGTAAAAAAATCATCGCACGCAAATTTTCACAAGTAAATCCATTGAAGATGAAACAAGGCATTTTTAAAATGATGCTACAATGTAAAACAAACTGTATTCTGCTTCCAAAGAGTTCCATCTTTATATATTATATATATTTTCACGTCAGCAGCTAGAACGAAGGTAATTTGCTGCTTAAAAACAGTGAGCAAAATCGCAAGTGACCTTTATATTCGAATGTCATTTCAACTTGCGGGGATTACAAGTTCGAAGTATTTGGATTCTATTGTCTTTGTCCCTTTCACGTCATTAGCAAAAAGAAAGATACAAAAAAGTGCATACGTAATTCAACGGTATATTGACGGTTTATAATAGACCCCCGAAATAAGTCAGACCACATCGTTCCAAAACACCCTTCGAGTTTTTATTGGTAATAATTAATTAATCAAATAAAAGTTTAAAATTTAATAAAAACACCATATTATACGTATTTTATTATACAATGAAAACAATAAACTTATACAAATTTACGCAATTGTTACGCAGTAAATAATTCTACTTCACTAGGTACTTTTAACGATCTCTACAAATTTGACAAATAGTAGTATCCGCAATTCGGACCGTATCTTACAAAGTTGCTATTTACAAAAAAAAAGTTGGCGATTGAACTGTCAATTGATGTTCGTTAATTCATTACGTTTCATTTTATTGAAATTTCTTTCGTTTTGTTTTATTGCGGTAATTAAACTTAATTGTTAGAATATTTTCAGAAAACATGAGTGAAATAGTGTTGAAGACGGATTACATTTATTCAGGTTGTATTTTTTGATGGCTGACTGACGTGAAAAATTTTGTGTACTACACGAGATCAACGTTATTTAAATCTCGTGCGCTTTTGAGTCCCTTACTATGCTCAAGATTCTAAATTAGATTCACGAGCGTAGCGAGTGAATCTATTATAGAATATTTCGCTTGCACGGGTCTCAAAACAAGCACTCGAAGAAATATCAAACTTTGCTCTCCTGTTGTAAAAATAACTATTTTAATATAGTTCCAGTAAGTGGCCCATTCCGGATACATGAGTAACAGCCCTCGTAATTTATTTTCAATTGTATATCGTTATTTTGCATACCATAGCAGTATAATTTTAGTATAAAATGATTTTAGATTTATTGAGATAAATATCCACACGATCGCCAAATCATTCATCGCAAATTTCCCGCGGTGCCCCACAGAAACGCAGTATTTTTCACCTCATCAACGCGAAGAAAATACTGTAAAACATTACAAATAGAATGAAAGCTATTACATATGTATCACTCACAATCATCACTATAAGGTTTTAAAAAAAATAAAGAGAGCTTATTCGAGCCGGTGTGGTGAAAAGATAGTGATACGATTGACTTCTTGTTAAGTAATAGTCTGGATGATTCCTTGTTAGGTTATATTGGTAGGTGTAAATATGATGTCGCGGCTTTGGTATGGATACTCGAATATTAAAACTATATACTTACTCAAAAGATCGAGATAGGTAGGTAATTTAATTAAATATGAAAGTCCGGTTATGACTTCTCTCCGAGACGTAGGGTAGCGAGCGTTGTTAATAGATTTCTCGGTCTTAAATTATATCGATATAGCGTGGCTGTCATTGGTTCTTTTATCACTTATTGAAATACGACCCCCGTTACATTTTATTAAGTCATATGTTTAGGCGGAACTAAATGCGACGGTTTTAATTCCGTTTGGTATTCTCAAAAAGCATCTCCTTGGAAACTCAATGCAACTTATTTAAGTAGGTTGAATCAGGCGAAAACGTTTACATTTTTAATTTACAGTCATGGGCGTAGGCAAGTACATGCTCCTCTGCGGTGCCTGCCCTCCCCAAGGCGTGATATATCAACTTCCCCCCCCTCCCCCCTCCCCTAGTTCACTGGCTGACTACACCCTTGATTATAGTATAGACTGTGTAGTAACATAAGTAAGAAAACCTTATCACATAATACTTTTTAGGTGTGTTGAGATCATGGATCCAGGAAAAAAGTCAGAATAACTGAATGATGCGACTTGCCACTATTGTGAGCATGGCATTTTCAAATAAAAACTTGCGTATAATTAATAAGGTCCACCGACTACAGACGTCAACCTGCAGAATTACGAACTGAAACATATGAGGATGCACTAAACTACTAGACTAAACTAAGAGACTTAAAAATTCGTGTATTAATTAATGATTACTTAGATACCGACTTTTTAATAACCGTTTGACAGTGCAAATATGACATGGTAGATAATATAATTTGGCATGATGTTCTTCTTTGATCATTGTTAATTAAGCTAGTTTTCACTACACCAGCTCGTTATTGCTCTCTTTATTTTTAGTAACTAATATTAAAATTGCATTTTGGCCACAAAAGTGGCAAAGTAAGTTGATGCAAATTTTGTGTCGTTTCCTCTGGTTGAATTTACTTTCAAATTATGACTTTGAAGAATAAAATATATATTTACCTTTCATTTGGTTTTGTGCAACAGGGCTGGGCCTAATATTCCGGTGGTTAGGGCCGCAGAGAGAGGAACCAATGTACACGCGCCGTGTTTAAGATTAGAACCGCCTTTTGCATTTGAACCATGGTGAATAACCCTGACTAAGGGTTTATGTCTGGGCAAAACCGACTTTACAAAACAGCTAGAAATTGATTACGCCTGTGAATGTGTTAATACTGAATCTTAAAAGTTAATTAGCCCAAATACGGCTAGAGTACAGCGTTTCAGCATATAGCTCCATTGATCGGTTTATGGTCTTCATCAGCAGTTCCACTTCACCTTACCTCGGCGATTAAAATCTTTTCCCTCTAATTGTCAAGGTTTTCAAAAAAATCTCTCTGTCTGTCAGCCCGTCTGTCCATCCGTCTGTCTCTCAGGATCCTTTATCTCGGGAACGCATGGGGGTGTCGAGTTGTCATTAAAACCGTTTACTCAGGTGTACAGTCCCTTAAAGCTGTGAAAAAATCAAATTTCTAAGTTAACGTAAAAATACTGCTTAATCGGCAGCAACTGCCGCAGAAAACGTATATTTCGACACTTTCAAGGGAATCAAAATTATAAGGGACTTTCCCTTGACCGAGAACTATCTATGATTCATAGCCGGTATGATAACAGACGCACTCAGTTTGTGATATTTGCAATCATAATGTCATTTACGAATTAGATGTGTATGTGTATTGCATTGTATATTAGCTAATTATTAAATACTGCGGAATGGAGTATCGAGACAAACCATTGTGGTTTAACGATACTTTTTGATCAAATATTCTGTAATTGCGATTTACTCGTATCTGTAATAAATAAATAAAAAAACCGGCCAAGAGCATGTCGGGCCATGCTCAGAGTAGGGTTCCGTAGTTACTCTTCCGTTACAATAAGCTAAACTGGAGCTTAAAGTATGGTAGATTGTTAACCAAGGGATGAACTGAACTGTGGGTGTACGTCTTTTTACTATGAAGGGGAAACTTTTTGCGATAACTCAAAAACAGCTAAACTGATCATATCCGCTATAGTTTTCATTTAATGTCTTTCTTAAGCTCTATTTCCAAGATTTTTTTCGTATTTTTTGGACCTATGGTTCAAAAGTTAGAGGGGGGGGACACATTTTTTTTTCTTTCGGAGCAATTATCTCCGAATATATTCACTTTATCAAGAAATGTTTGTTGAAGACCCCTATTAGTTTTGAAAGACCTTTCTAACGATATCCCACACTGTAGGGTTGATACAAAAAAAAAAACCCACTTTACGTGTAGGGGAGGTACCCTAAAAAAAATTACATTTTTATATTTTATTGTACGACTTTGTCGGCTTTATTGATTTATATATCCATGCCAAATTTCAGCTTTCTAGCACTAACGACCACGGAGCAAAGCCTCGGACAGACAGACAGACAGACAGACAGACAGACAGACAGACAGACAGACAGACAGACAGACAGACAGACGGACATGGCGAAACTATAAGGGTTACTAGTTGACTACGGAACCCTAAAAATTGGCAAGTATAACTTGTAATACCGTCTTATATTACAAGTATATGGAAAATTATACATTTAAAATTTGTACGGAACCCTCGGTGGGCGAGTTCGACTTGCACTTGTCCGGTTTTTTTTTAAATATATTATTATCATCTAATCAGTAGGTACCTATTGGTTATACTATTTGGTTACTTGATAACAAGTAACTACCAAGAGTCCCAACATTCATAAATGTTTAGGATTGACTTATTTTTGGTACTTTTGGACTGGGGAGTCGGAATGGGGTTGATATTATAAGTAGGGCTGTATATTAATTAATTGTTTTTTTTTGTTTGTGTCTTTGTTTGCTCTTTTTTTGTGTTTTATGTGCATGCGTTCGGGTTTTAGATTTTAAGTTTTGATATAGTGATTTTTGTATATGTAATGTTGTAATGTTATATATAATTAAGTCAAATTAAAAGTTCCCGTAATTAAACAGTTATCGTGGTCTTAAATTGTCTAAGTTACATTTTATTGGTATATAAGCAACACTCATTAAATTATTTTCTATGTTGTTGCATGCTTTTTGTAGAATCTACAGTCTTGGATACATCTGATAAATGCTACTTCATACAGACAAATAGCAGCTTACTATTTAACAAATTGCTAAGTATTCTCGAGGATCATTTCACTTATAAGGAAAAATGTAAACACGCGCAATGTAATGAATATTAATAGGATGGCTACAAAGTTGTCGCACAAAAAGTAAGTAGGTACTCACGTAAGGCGCCAAACTTCTTTTTAATCGACTTGATATCCAAGAAGGAGGAGGTTTTGTATTCGGTTTGAAGAGAGTCACACCCAAAGTCCCATATTAGTTTAGTTTTGATCTGATAATGGATCTGATAATCCATGAGGAATTATTGAGGGAACTTCTCAATTTTTAAAAGCATGTATTTTTTAAGTTGCTCAAGCATTTCCTCTCGAAAACCACCAATTTGATGGAGTAGACCTGATAGTGAAGACCACAAACGATATGTCGGACTTCACTTACATAAGTGGGTGTTGGAGCTAGGTATTATGATTTTGAAAGTAGGTAGTAGTGGAAACGACTAACGAGACTGAGACGTGAGGGGTAGGCGTGGGAGATGAAGGCAAAGGGTGGTGTTTGAGGTGCTTGAGGTAGGGGGTTGGGTTTGACGGGTCCAGGTTCGAGGGGTTGAGGGTTGAGGAGCGGTGAGTTGATGGGACAGGGAGTGAGGGGTCGGGAGATTGAGAGTTGAGTGATCGGGAGTTAGGAGTTAAGGGGTTTGGGGTTGAGCGTTTGAGGATTGTTTGAGGAGGATTACACACGGTCGAACCAAACCCATACCTTGGCGTAGTCCGTATGTTCATCTCTTCGATCACTTAGTATAGGATAGTGCAAGTATGGAAGGAAATCCACCGTACATAAAAGCTAGTCAGTAAATCTAAATCTACTTAAATACGACAATGTTTAATTTATCCTTTTAGAAGTCGTTTATTTTTTGTAAAAAGTTTTTTTTGTTCTGTTCTCATGTTCAACCGATGGTTGTGCGAGATTTTGTACAACATATAAATGCTTCAGTTAAAACCAAGATGTAACTATTATTTCCTTCTTTATATAACTTCGACACCACCAAACCCGATTATAAGGAGTGGTTCAGAAAAAAAGTAGCAGCACATTATGTGGATTTTTAATTTTATTTAGTGATAATTTTTTATTAGCGCATTTTTGTAGTAATCCGTACATACTATTCTATACAATTGAATACAATCGTATTTATAATAAAAGGGCGAATTTAAGTGTTCGCCTTTTATATTACATGTATATTATGTCTCCTAAGACTTTTTGAACAGCATCTTCTGAGAGAATTTATGAGGTGTTTCTCATAAAGATAGTTTTTTCTTTAAGTTTGATAAGCTACTTAATACATTATTGTCTTATGTTTGATATTGCATTTATTTGCGATTTTTACAGAAATTTGCCTCCTATAGAAAAACCTCTGGCAGAGGTTACATCGGAGAGACTTCCTGACTACCGAAGATAAACTCTAGTTTATTGGTGTAATTTACTCGTAAGACGATATTCCTAAAAGCATACAACTAGTTGAGAAAATTGAAATTCAAGTGTGGCATTGTGGAAAACGGCAGGTGAAGATTGTTAAATTGTGTTGTACAAAAAGTTACGAAGTACATTGCAATAAAAATGAGAAAACAAACAATCTGATATTTCTCAATATGATTTTATTGTTATTATATACTCCTAGTATTTATCTACAGATTACTGAAAAAAAGAAACTGCATCATAATTAGAAAAAAAATAAAAAAATATAATAGATAATTCATTGCCACTTTTTTACTGAACCACTCCTTATAGACATTTAGGGACTGCTGTTCTGGAGATCCCGGCCTTTGTCCTAGTTTACTAGTGCTACGTACAGACAGGTAGACACATGATTCTACGAGTATATGAGTTCCGTTTTTTCCTATGAGATACGTGTGTTGTTCTTTGCGTGTTTAAACCTCAGAATAAATAAAAGTTATATGTATTAAAAACTTTTAATGTTCATTAGGGTCAATATTAACTACCCTTAGACTATGTGATCATTTAAAAAATATACGCTGTATAACAGTATGTAAATTTTGCCAAAGGGAAGCAAAAAAGATGATGATAAAACACCGTTGCTTATTTTGCACCAAATGAAAGGAAAAGATTGAAAAGGCTATGAAATCTGTGCGATATGCCGCCCGACGTCCGACTGAGCTGCCGGCGACTTGACGGGAAGCTAAAGGTTTATTTAATCAACGAGCACCACGCTTGCACCCTGCGGCTGTACTACAGAACCCATTTCTACCGTCTCAATCCCAACTACCTCAGCAATTGCATTGTCCTCGGGTAATAAAGAATTTAATGAAATTTCTTCACGGTTATATCAAGATTATTACATTGTCTGTCCGTTCAGTAGTTGTTTTGCCGTTTGTGATTGGAACTATTATGCACCGGATCGCGAATAGCACACTGTTACCTTACCACAGAAGCAATTCAGGCTATTGCATATTTTAAAGCTGTGATGAGGCAAATAATGACGCGATTGAGATGTGGTGTTGCCGAAGAATGATGCGTTTATCCTGGTCAGTTACAAGAACAATCTCTTCATTTTTAATGAATTATACGTCACAACACCGCACTCCATAACATGCCATAAGCGAGCGAGTCCTGGCGCACCAATGCATGATGTGGCTTTCCACTCTACTTTGTAGGTATAATTTTAGGCCAAGTTTAGTGTAGGTATGACACTCGTTTGAGGGCAAGATTAATGGAGACACACTGTAGTTGTGGTTGCGAAACGATAAACACGTAGAGATTTGTTATGACTCTGGGCCTTGCTAACCCAGGGTCATAAAAAAGGACGTATAGCCTAACTATCTGTTACCCATGATTTTTAACCCATTTTAACCCTATTAGGGGGTGAATTTTCAAAAGCACTAAAATTATTTTTAATTTTTCATGCTCTGAAAGTGGGTCGTTGTTGTTTTAAAAAGTGTGCAGAAAATGATACGTTTCTGCTCAAGAACACTGTACATATGCTATTATATTTGTCTATGTTACTTTTCTGAAATTTGGTTTGTTGGTAAAAACTAGCCAAGTCAAATTCTTTATAATTTCAGGGTCTTTTACATAGCACAGAACTTGGCACCCATATAAATCTCAATTATTTTGTCGGCGAGTGAACAACGACACATATCGCGATTGTGCGATCGACGTGTATTCGCACAATCGCGACCGGAAGACAACTGAGGAGCGAGCTAGGCGTTGGACCTTCCGTGTTGGCATGCAGAATGCTGACAACGCATAGCTGTCCTTATACTTAGCCGTGTTTTTTACATGCACATGTATTTTTCTTTCCTTGTATTTGAAATGAAAAGTAGACTGTTTAACTCGGGTGAAAGGCTTGGTTCCTTTTATGCCTTAGTTAACAATCGACTATTTCATACATTCTAATATTTTGTCTTAATACGAATTTCAAATCCCTGCTCAAATTGTTTCCGTTACAAACTTTCAACCCTCCTCTTAGATTGTTTTTAAATCGCTGGAATTATTTTTCATGTGTTGTAAAGTTTCAAGTCCCTCGTTGACAAAAAATATAGTAGCCGGTACAAACTTTCAACCCCATTTTCACTGAAATCACTTTTCTTTTATTATATGAAAATGTATTTTTCTGAAGTTACAATTGCGTATCTTAAAAAAGAACTTTTTTCTTTCATTTTTTTTTTCAAAGGCACATTATACATAATCAATTTTAAAGTTACTCGCCAAACTGCTTATGCGGTTTGTTGGCGAGAAACTTGATCCCCATACAAGCTTTCATCTCCTTTTTAACCCTATTAGGGGACGAATGTCCAAAAACGCTGAAAATGTTTTTCTTCTCTTTCAATTTAATCTGGGGGCAGCACTGCCGTGCTAGCCAAGTCTAGCAAAATGCCGGCACGGCCGTACCATCCTTTTGTCGATGCAGTTCAGGCCACTGTGGACCCTCCTATTGGGACCGTGCGAAGTGCATGGTGGGGGTAAGTAAAGCGATCCCAGTGCATAAGGTGGTAAAAATTTGAACTAACTGCGGATAGCGTCTTTCACATTTCGTACAATTATATGGCTCGAAATGAAACTTTGATTTACGATTACTCCTGAAATATTCATTTAAATTGTATGGTGCAAGGGACCATTATAAGCTGTATGAAATGCTTAATATAACTAACGTATTTATTTTCATAATTGTTAATAATGTATCCATGTAAATAGCTTTGCAAATGCCACATATTACGTGATCTTTTTCTAGAAGTTACGAATATGTATAGTAAGTTATCCTTAAAAGATAGATAGATAGATAAAATCTTTATTCAACCACAACTTACATGCTTTGTGACACAAACAAATAACAAGAGAAAAAGAAAATTGACAAGAGACAAAGAAAAAGTAACATACAATTTGACACTAATATCAATAACAATGTATTACGTGTCTTATTTTTAGATTAATAGAGATATTAGTAGAGGGTCATGTGTTGTGGTAAAGAATAGGCGCTGACTCAGCATAAATGCTGCGGAGACCACAGCGCTGATCTTCTGTCAGAACCTTAAAACCTACACTAATAACGACCAGTGCAGCGCTAGTCAATGTACTTATATGTATAAATATATACTTATGCATATTACATATATTTGTACTGTATGTATATATTATTATTATTATTATTAATCATTTATTTCAAGTAACTTTAGACTCATAAGTATGTTAGTATGCACTATATAGGTACTGGTAATATTTGCAAGAAAATATGACACGTAGTTATTATACTTATTAATTTATAAGATGTGAGCGCAAGTGGATAGGTAACGGCAGGTAATGGTGTGGTCAGGTGGGGTTAAGTTTTAGGCACTTCGTTTTTGAGTTTCTAATAGGTATTGGCGTAATTTAATTTTAAATTGAGGCTTACTTTTTAATATTCTGATTGGTGGAGGTATGTTGTTCCAACATTTGGTGGCTCGATACCTAAAACTTCCCCTAAAGGCAGCAGCGCGGTATTTTTGAGGCTGCAGCATCAGAATACGCGGGGCTCTAACCGAGTGACAGCTTCTGTTTGTTGACCAAACCAGTTTTTTGTACAGATAGCTTATTACATCAAACAGTAAGCATGCCAACATTAGATCCTAACAGACATTTAACATCGCGGACTTTTTTGTAGACCTATGAATGAGAAACAACCCCACCATACATTGTGTTGTTATAGCTCAAACGGATTAGGCAGCGTTTTCGATTAAAGCTCCTAGCCAGCGTGATTTTTTCCGACAACATCGTTATATTTCACACAATTTACACAAAACCTTAACAAGTTATATACTTAAGCCTTCCTCAAGAATCACTCTATTGATAGATGAAAGTCGTATGAAAATCCGTTCAGTAGTTTTTAGCTTGAAGATGTAGTGAATTGACGTTTTCCCCTAGACTTGCGGACACTAGGTTGCGTGACAGTCGTGCACGCTCCCAATAACTTCGTTGTGGATAAAACTAGAAGCCTGAATTTTCAATAACCAAGCAGGCATTGTATAAACACAGTATATTTCAAATTTCATTCAATTTGAACCAGTAGTTTAAGAATTATAACTAGTCAAAGTTTCTTAATTTTGTCACTCACTCACTGACTGACCGGTCATCAAAACTCTAAGGCACTTTTAGCAGATATAAAAGCTTCAAATTTAGAACACAATTAGTATTTAGTGTATAAATCAAGGAAAAACTCAAATTTTCTGTAAATTTCGGTCCAGTTTTTTTTTATACTACGTCGGTGGCAAACAAGCATACGGCCCGCCTGATGGTAAGCAGTCTCCGTAGCCTATGTACGCCTGCAACTCCAGAGGCAACCCAACTACATGAATAACTATATAATCCCTATTTGTCAATCAATTTGTTTAAAATATAAAATATTTTTAATATTGACATGGTTACTATAAGATGTTGTTAGGTTAGCTAATTACGTAATAACTTAGAACAGAAGGTCCCTTAAATAGAAATTGAATAAATTAACCGACTTGGTATTACATGAATATCACAACTTTTTACGGTAGAAGAACTGAGTTGCGGGACTTGTTTTTTTAGGGTTCCGCAGCCAAATGGCAAAAAACGGAACCCTTATGGATTCGTCATGTCTGTCTGTCTGTCCGTCCGTATGTTACAGCCACTTTTTTCCGAAATTATAAGCACTATACTGTTGAAACTTGGTAAGTAGATGTATTGTGAACCGCATTAAGAATTTTACACAAAAATAGAAAAAAAAAACAATACATTTTGGGGGTACCTCATACTTAGAACTGAAACTCAATTTTTTTTTTCATCAAACCAATACGTGTGGGGTATCTATAGATAGGTCTGCAAAAATGATATTGAGGTTTCTAATATATATATATATATATATATTTTTTTTTTTCTAAACTGAATAGTTTGCGCGAGAGACACTTCCTAAGTGGTAAAATGTGTCTCCCCCCCTGTAACTTCTAAAATAAAAGAATGATAAAACTAAAAAAAATATATGATGTACATTACCACCGAAAATTGGTTTGAACGAGATCTACTAAGTAGTTTTTTTTAATACGTCATAAAAAAAATTATACTACGTCGGTGGAAAACAAGCATACGGCCCGCCTGATGGTAAGCAGTATCCGTAGCCTATGTACGCCTGCAACTCCAGAGGATCTTGACTCTTGTAATGGTACGGAACCCTTCATGTGCGAGTCCGACTCGCACTTGGCTCCTTTTTTTTACAAGTTATATTTTTGCTGGCATATGCCTCTTTACGAAGTTTCAAACTAACTCAAAATAAAACTAGAGCCACATAAAAACTTTCAACCCCTTTTTAACTCCTTTAGGGGTTGAACTTGTCAAAATCGCTTCTTATCTCTTATATATTTTATATAATGTACAAATTTCAACTGTCTAGCTTTTGTGGCGGCTCTGCGTTGATGAATCAGCCAGTCTGTCAGGACATACACATTTATATTTTTAGATATTAACTATCGTGCACGAGAGAACTGTAAGCCAGGAACACAAAGAAGATAAAAAAGTAAATAACAGGAAACCACATGGATAACTTTTTATATACATTTTGCCGATGGATACGGATGCAACTTTTCGTTATTAGAGCCGAGCCATAAATAAATTGATTGTCGCAACACAACATTTGTAGACCATTTTTTGACTTAATCCATTTTCACTAATTTTTGCACAGTGATCCACCGTAAAATGTTTATCCTATAATCAATCCTATATAGCTATAACACAAAAGAAATTCGCACTTCAAAAGTGTACAAATGGTAGCTAATACTATTGCTCTATTGCATGCAATATTTCGATGCATTTCGATGGATTTGCTCGGAGGGTAGTATATAAAATTTGTATAACAAATGAGGGGCGGAGCGGGATCCGTCACAGTGGCGGTCTCCGCGTGGGGGCTAGATGGGTGGCCTCTACAGCTTCTTGCAGATCCGAAAGTGTATACGAAGTATGTATTTAATTCATAATAATTGATGATGACAAACATTTAGTATTATACAAATACAAATAATTTGTTGAAAAAGTATTGTAGGTACAGTCAGCGTCAAATAATTTTTATCAACCAAAGTAGCCAAATAGTTAGGTACACCCTATATTTAGTATGGTGTACCGAACTATTTGGCCACTTTGACTGCTACAAAGTATTTGACGCTGACTGTACATTGCTTGTTCTTAAGGATCCCCAACAAGCTCGGTTCTCCATACAAACGTAGTTACGCTCTCATTTTAAAACTAACAGCTAGATTGCTCTGAAACTTTGTACTTGCAATAGGACAATGTATATCTATGCCTGTAATTACTGTATGTAGCCTCCGATACTATAGTTAAAAATAAATTGTGAATTTAAGATTTATATACATAACTTGTTTCTGCTTAATATCGTTTGTTTTATAAGGTGGAGCAATATAAATTAATTTCAGATATACATGAGGTATATGCAAAGTTTGATTACAATCCAACACGTTGTATTAAAATGAGAACGAAACCTCGTTTACATGTATGGGAAGTGAAATTTGGCCGAGCTTGCCGGGGACTAAAATTGTTATTAGGGAAAATGGATTTACAAATGCCTGAACTAGGATTTAAGTAACATACAATATAATATTACTCTTTTGTTACTTACTTAAGTATACAGTTAACTATAATTAAAATTAGTACGCAATATAATAAAGGGGTATTCATATTAAAATGCTTTAATGCAACTTCTAAAATCGATTATGCCGTGGCTGTAGTAGTTACATAAACTATTTTATAGGTTATTAAAATTCACCCGCGAACTAATAATTACATAGGTACTTGAATATGAAACCAATTCGGCAACTACTTATTTGCTAACCGCGGACGCAGTTAATAACATATATTGGCTAAACGGAGCCAGCGAGAAACCAGCCACCTTAGCAGATGAAACGTGGTATTAAGCTATTATTTATCCCGCCAACTTGCTTGTTTTAACAAACAAAGCCTGAATTGTGAAAGGGTCTCGAACGATCTTGATATTTTTTTGAGTTTTACAATATCGCATACATAACTTTCTACGGATATCCTCATTTTTTGGTATACAATTTGAGAAGATATTTTGTATTTCTATTACCTGATGTTAAACAAAAATGTACTAAACAACGATTTACAAGTAAATCATATATGATGGACGATGGTCGTTCTTGTCTCCGTGACAGCGTGATAAAACAGTGTCCGTCACTTTCAACTTTCAACCCCGCGGTGTTAAAAAGTGGCGGTTATTTATTACGTGAATAAAGTTATCCATAATACGCCTGCAGAGAATGTAGAATAGCATGTAACTGATATAACTTAAACATTCACTTTAGATTGTATAAAAAAATTCTGGACAAACGAATTTTCTATCAAAACCTTTTGCAACAGGTTTAAGCGAAGTATGAATTATCCTAAATGCTGATCCAGATATGCAAATATGTTTGTTTTATCGAAGCAAAACAGTAGGTATTAATTCGGTATCTGATCTAAGCGATGATCTCGCAACAAAAATGGATACATCATTTGCTATTCCAATAACCTCAGGGTAAGAAAAGAAAAATCGAAGTGTTTCTTCGGCAACCTTTATGATTAAGGGATTTAAAACTTAGTAAATAAACTTGATTTACATTACGTCCACAGATTTATTATTAATTATTATATTTAAAACAAGCACTATTGGCAGGCCAGGACCTTTTGTAATAAAATGGAGTTTTGTACCAGTTCTCATTATGCCTTCTACATTTTAAAAGCTTATCATGGCGGCTAATTTATCACTAAATAAAATTTTCATTTTTTTTTACAATATATTATGAAAACAATGTTTTACATAAAGCATTCTAAAATAACGCGTTACTTAAAATTAAAATTAAAAAATATGTATATTGCAATAGGTATGAAACTTCATATGACTTCGAATACAGACGCCCTGGCTCACGCTCACGCGGTCAACACCGAGTGATTAGTGTATGTATTCAATTCGTAAAATTACAGACCGCACGATGCAGATCATCACCTAAGGTGTGTGGATTTTGACATGTTGATATTGGGTAGGTACTGATTATTGGTTTTGATGAGTTAATACCGGCCTGAGAATATTTTGGTTTCAGTATCTGCATAAATCCAAGTAATAACAAATATGCTCTTGGCAAAAATTTCATTTTTGTTACAAGCTTTTGTCGCTGACTGTAATTTTTTAGACAGGCGACTAATATTCATCGAGCTAATTATAAAAAAAAACCCAAACACAATTAGGTTGCGTTGTTTTATCACAGAGTTCCTATGGCCACCTCCTGTCTCCATCATCATCTCGATGGTACCAATTTATTGCATTGTCACCCGACTTACATATGCATGCAAAATTTCAGCTCAATCGGAAACCGGGAAGTGGATCAAATATAACTTGCAAGATTTGATTACAGACCGACAGATAACGGGACAGGTGAAACTAAATAAAAGCTTGTAATAATAAATAAATATTTGGGGGACAAGCGTCTTACTCAATCCAAACAAAGCTTGTGCTATGGGTAGTAGGCGACTATATACATATAGAGATAAGACCTAGACACTACTAGCTAGATCGATTTTTCGCCCCCGAAAACCGCCATTTAGCCAATTTCATCGAAATCGTTAGAGCCGTTTCCGAGATCCCCGATATATGTATAAGTATATAAAAATAATGCCCGTTTAAAGGTATAAGATTGTCTATAGTCTGTTACGGAGAATATTCCCAGGCTCGGTTTACAATTTTTAACTCTTTAGTAGATAAGTAATAAATTGTCACGGTTAATTAATGTTACGACTCGCCTACTGCTACAGCAGGAGCTGACCTTTATAACGATAGCGATTTTAAATGCACCATTTTTCATTAGATTTGGTCTTCGTAGCATTTTTTTCAATCGACCACCCCGGATTCACATTTGAATTTCTAAGTAATAATATTAGTAAGATTAGAATTAATAAGGCATTATCGTCAATTAGGTAATGAGCCACAGTCATAACCGCTGTCATAAAAGTAATTTTAACCTATGCTAGCTTAATTGAGGAATACTTTCGCTGAATTGAGGAATACTTCTTTTACCTATGGATAAGTATATACTGATATACTTAATTCCAGTGCAGTAATAATTACTACATTTATAAGTTGAAAAGCATTTCTTTCAATTTTCCTTTTCTGCTTTAAGACGAAAGGGGACGACCGCTCCAAAAACCGCCTCTTCATACAAACGTAGTCCCCATTTTCCTCTCTGGATATTAACATAATTGGAAATATTTTTCCACAATTTGATGTGTTTTAATCATAACTATGTTGTACCGTTAGATTTTTTCGATTGTATCAATATAATAAGCGTTATGAGCATTAAATTTGTATGAAACCTATTTTTGCTCCAACTTTTATAACAATTTAAAAAACAAAAAAATCTAACGGTACGGCATGGCTATGGCAAAAATACATAAGATCCTGTAAAAATATTTTTTTTTTCCATAATGTCAATATATGAAGACTACGTTTGTATGGAGAATCCATCGTCCTCTGTCCTCTTAAGCAAGGTTTAATAATATGGTTATCTGCTCCTTTTAGTCCCTAATTAGAATAATTCAATCACTTCTTGAGTAACAACTACCAGGTAGAAATATCATAGCTCGAGGACAAAAAGTAATATTTCAGCAGTCTCTGACGCGCGCCTAAATGAATGTTTTAGGAAAATAACCTCATTTAAACAACCTCTTTAATAGCTCGGAACACCATAACGCGGTGCGGTCCTTCTCTAACGATCGTCTTTAAACAATGAGTTATGTTAAACGGTATTTTATATTTCATTAAAGTAATAATTAAGTCGTTAATGCCTTTTCTCTGTAGTCGGTGAGAGTCTGTCTTCGATGTTTAAGCCTGTGGCCACTTGCCACGAATTTTACGATTATAGGCTATTAATTGAATTTAAATTTGCGCCTCGCGGTTGGACGCACCGCGGATCGTGCCGAGCTGATAGTGACAGATATTCATTATTTTTCCAGTAAAACGGCCATAAACTCACATTTAAAACTTTCTAATCATGTTCCGGGAACACACACGAGCTAGTACCTATAGGTTGTGTACTTAATACAAACTAAAATAGATGTCATGTCCAAAAGAAAAAGTAGCCGAGGCCGGAATCGAACCGGCATCTTCAGCTTACGCGATTGGACTAAAATTTAATAAAATAATTTGATTTTTTCCCTTGTTGTGCAGTGCTTAATATGTTTACTTTACGTGGGTAACCACAATATCTATTGTAATACTTCCAGTGAATACCACTAAAAAGCTAATATGTCAGTATAGGGGCATAATGTTGCACCACAATGAGGTATTCTGCGCACTGTCACGCGTGTAACCTTATTAAATAGGCTCGCCCGTGGAGGATGGATCGGTGGCGTGTTGTCATTCACGTTAAGATGTCTTAATGTATCTTTATTGTCCTTTTAATAGATTGACCTTCTTTTGTATTTTGTTTGCTCTATTAATGCTTTATACCACTTTTTTTGCTGATTTGTTGAGTTCTTTGTTATAGTTACCTACGAACTAGAAAATGTCCCAATAAGTGATTCATATAAATAATATCAGACTTCAACTTCACAATTATCCCTGAGTCAGCATAAATATTGTCCTTTCAGTTTGCAACACATATATTTTATAGGAATGGTAACATCCCGTCAATGAACATCCGGAAAGGTGCCAACGCAAATAAAAGGGCCGACATAATTCGTCATATTATTCATAAATAAAATCAGTGCACGATCAGCAGATGCGAAAGGATTGCACACATGCCGGCAAGGTGCGTTCTTCACACACTATGGCTTGTGCCAAAGATCACTACTCAGCAAACGTCAATAGTACCTATCGGGTTTAACATCTGTCAGTTTATGAATTTCTCTGACCCTTTACCAACGAATTAATAAAGTTCACGCAGAAGATTTAGAACAAGGATTAAAATTTTGTGCAATCATTAAGTCATTAACTTGATTAGCCATCATTTGCTCGCAATGGACATGAATACGGCTGTGACATTTGCACAGAAATTAGCTGGCCGACGGACCCATCTCAAGACGCGTGGCGCGGTGCCTTTTATAACATGCCTCTGTTCCAGTTTAGCAATTAAAGTTACAACTTTATCGATCAAAGGCTTACCCAGTACAAGGACCACCGGGCTGCTTATACATATCGGCTTGTATTGGAATATAGACTGCCATGTATACGTATTAGCTGCGCTTTGGCATCGTAATGGAACTGTCAACCGAACGATTCTTGTCTATAATCCACCCAATGAGTTTATTACGAATGCACTGCCCACTTATATGCAGATTCGATCTGTTACAAGTCTGACAAATACGGATAATAGTTCATTAATTTTACCAGTTAACGAAGCTTGTGGTCAATTTGCTGCTTCATTAAAAGAAGGCGAGGACTCGATGAGTTTAAGAGAATGCGGATTTCGTGGTATTGGCTTTTGAATGCAGATTATTCGATTTTTAACTTAGTTGTGGTGTTTTTCTTTAGATAAATCAATTGTATGCTGTTGATAGTCCTCTAAATGAGGACGGTATTGTTTTGATAAGAGTCTGTCAGTGGAGCATAGGCAGAATCATACTGTCTTTTGCTTATGCTATTATAACCCCAAAAATTAGGGACAAGTATATATTTTTTACTGGACTTTTACTGACAAAACTTGTTTGCTAGACTAAACGTTACTATTAAGTATCTAAATAAAAAAAATATCATTAAAAATTTTATATTTAACAAAAGTTTCCAAATCTATTGTGAATATCGTTGCAAGATTGTAAAATATACGTTTTACAAAGGCTGTAATTATCGGTTATGGTTCCGTTTGCTGCTTCATGAGCCATTGTGTCTCTTCGATGTCTCTATTTTGCGATTTTCTAAGGTGTGGGCTGGCTAAATGTTATTTGACGACGGCATTGTGAGCACGCCCGTGGTGCTTTTATATTTCCACATTGTCCGTAGCAGTATCACTCCCACAATTTTGTTTATTATTTCGCGAATTTACTTGCTAAAACTCGAAGGTAAAAAATGATCGATGGGACTAACTCTAGTAATGCTGGCCCGGGGATTTACCATGAATATGTGAGAAGTTATACGACTCTCGGGGATTGAGGAAATCATTTATAATGGCTTGGTGTCTAATAAATTGTTAAATAATCATTACATTATTTCGAATGTTATCATCAACTTTAATAACAACAATAATTGTCTAGTAATCCTCTAGAGCATCTAGTAAGTAAGTAAGTAAATATTCTTTATTGCACCAACAATTATTCATTTTACATACATGTAAAACTACAAATGAATTTTAAAGGAAAATAGAACCAGGTAACAACAGGCGGTCTTATCGCTAAAAATCGATCTCTTCCAGACAACCTTTAGGTAGCAGGAAATTTAGAACTCAATTTCAATTTAGACTTTTAGAAATTGATTGTTTAGACCTAATTTGATAATTTAATTAAAAAATATAGGTACAACATGCTCATTATTACATACCTAGTAGATAGCGGTATTCATGTTGTAAATACAGGTAAACCCAATGTTAAATGTAGTAAAATTTCATGGTGCCCGTTTTTTCCTTTGCACACAATGAGCACAAAACAAATGCAGGTAAGTCAAAAGGAGTCAATGGAGCGAAAATGTACTTGAATAGCTTCTTAGAGGCGACACGTAGTCTATTAAAATCACATTTAGCGCCTCCTTCAATGGATATGATTGAGAGCCACTAAACAATTCATTCTCCCACAGCATCAATGGCATGGCCCACATTCCTTGTGTAATCTTTTTAAAGTACAATAGGAGTGACAATGGCGAGTCCTTTACCATTGAAAACCATGTAAAAATACTGTCTGTCTTGGTTCTACTTTAATGTCTGCTACAATAATTTTGCCGCCCAGAGTGCCGGTCCTAAAGCTGTATAGTTTATTTGAATAACTCGTCAAGCCAAAGTATATTTTAAGTCAGATAATAATAAAAAACATTATGTTTTGACTTTGGTAGCGCAAGTCAAGTTTACTTTAGGTATTTCTATTGGCCACGGTCATACTGTTAGCACAATAAACTTTGTCTCTTGTTTTCAGTTTCCCTTGAACGACCGTAATAAATTTCACATAGCGTATTATGAACCTCTGTATGGTTTCTACTTGTTACTTGTGCAAGGTTCAATGCAACTGACCTGCAAAGGAAGAAAGTAGATAGGTTGGCGCCATTAGACAATCGTTTAACACTGGTTTATTGTGATGATCTGCAAATATGTAGGTACTTGAACCTTGATTATGGCCAATGTTATCTAGAGAAAATCGCTTTAGGATTAGATGCCGCATAATAAAAATATACTTTCTATGGTATCTTTAGTCCTGCAGGTTTTTTATTAGAGTCATAAAACTATGCCTTTAATGCAGTTCGTAAAACTTATGCGGGGCAGCTGGGCGTTGAAGTGTAATTTTGTCTGTATCTATATCAATAATAAAATAATTATTAAAGAATTTGTAAACGTAAGTAAAACTGACATCTAAGGCGGAAGATTATATGTACATATAACTAGGTTCAGGCGATTATAACTTTAAGTTTTCACATAATTAATAGAATAAAAATTTTGGAAAATTAAAGAACTAATAAAAATATCAACTGAATTAAAAAAAAACGTGGAAATTGGAAGGCACCATTTTCTATGGGAGTTGCATAATTCTGCAGCATGTGTTTATATCCCATTTCATTTACCATGGCGGGATTCTACTTAAGACGGTCATTAGGCGTAAACAAGACGAGCAGTGACAACAAAAAATACCAGGACTTTTTTTTGCTGTTGGACTTGTAGGGACTGCATCCTACATTCGATCAAGGCTAGATCTTATTAAATATATACATAATTAACTTTTACCGTTATATGCATAAATTGAATAAATCTATTTAAGTAATTTAAAGACCTTAATACCGGCATTAAAAACAATACGACTAGAAATTAACTCTTCAAAGTGCGAATTATTTACCTGCGGCGATATAACTTTTGAAACACTTACAGATCTGCCGGGAATGAGGCAGATCGTTAAATCCTACTTCCAACTCCTAGGTGCTCCCGTATTTTACGAGGGTGTCAGCTCCGTACTACAAAGCAAAAGGCAGGCACTTTCGGGGGTACGGAAGCACCTGGTTCATCTGTCTGGCCACGTTTCCCTCATTCTTCTGCGGAACTGTTTCGTTCTCTACTCTCTACCCCGTACCGTGTACACTTTACGAACATCTCTGACTTGGTTTTTCGAACAGGACCTACAAAGCCTTGACGACACATTACAACTCATCCTAGAAACAGTACTGAACGTAAGTTTCAGCGGAGATCAGTAGCGTCAGTCGTTTTTACCTGTTCGGTATGGCGGTCTCGGTATCCGTCGAGTCTAGGACATCGGCTTGGTGGCTTTTTTGGCCTCGGTACACGGTTCAGCTGATCTTGTTGGGCGCATACTTGCATTAGAGAGCACCAATATCTGCATACCTTTCGCAGCAGATGCGTTCGCAAAATGGGCAACATTATGTCCATCCAAGGAACATCCGTAAAACCCGGCCGTTCAGAGGGGCTAGGATGACATCCTCTGCAGGCTACGTCATGCAAATTTACAGGCTGGTGCCTCGGGAACTGATGTGGCACGTCTTAAGGCCACCTCCAAGCCTGAGTCAGGTGCGTGGTTGCACGCCTTGCCATCCCCTCATCTAGGCACGCTGCTGGACAATGATTCCCTAATCGCAGGATCGCAGTGGCCTTAAGGTTGGGGTGCAAGGTGTGCAACGCGCACCGTTGCATTTGCGGAGTAATGGTGGAGGAGAACGGCCACCATGGACTCAGCTGGACGCAGGACGAAATCGTTCGTCGAGCGATGCTCTCGGTTGGTGTTCCGTGCCTCCTGGAACCACCAGGGCTGTCACGAACAGACGGCAAACGACGCTGGTTCCATGGCAGAGAGGACAGTGTCTTATATGGGATGCAACCTGTGTGAGTACATTTGCTGCATCCCATGTAGGACACACTGCTAAGTCGGCAGGCTCAGCAGCAGTGACTGCCGCCAAAAGCAAGCGCCTGAAATACTCTGCGTTGGAAGCCACCTACGACTTCGTGCCCGTAGCCGTCGAGACAGCCGGACCCTGGGGGTGGGAGGCGCGTGAGCTCTTCCGAGAGCTTGGCAAGCGACTTAGGGAGAAAGGAAATGACCCACGTTCTGACTCATGGCTTGTCCAACAGATCTCCATCGCCATACAGCGGGGTAACGCTGATAGTGTGATGGGGACCTTTGGATTGGACCCGGCATGGCTCAGAACGGGTTTTAGTTTTTAAGGTTTAACTAATTGTTTAAACAGTCAATATGACTTTTCTTTTTTTTTATTGAAAATTTTAACCTTTAACATAAATATTTATATATCCAAGTATCAATATCGCTTAACCCGTCATTACTTCACTGTAGGTAAATACCACCACGCGCTGACTTGGAAGAGCAGAGCTCGTAAAGCAATTGTTAAACAATAGATCAACATTATGGTTCTCTTTGTGCAGTTTCAAGTTGAATCTCGCCATGGTAAATGAAATGGGGTATACATACAACATGTATACATGTTATCTGTAAGTAAGTTATTATGTTACACTTTTACAATTTACAAAACAGTTGTTGTCATAGGTAATAGGCATAAAAAGGTGAGCTCAATACAACCAATGGAATCGTTAAGTGGTACAAAAAATTTATCTAGTTACAAATATTTATTTATTTATTTATTTAAAACTTTATTGCACAAAAGAAAAACTTAATGTACAAAAGGCGAACTTAATGCCATGAGGCATTCTCTACCAGTCAACCTTAGGGCAAAGCAGAAAAAATTGTAGGTGGTGCGTTTAAAACTAAAATAAATTGTTATTGAAAGAATTAGAGTCCTAATACACATAAATTAATTATAAACTTTTACGTTTTTATGTGTTTGCTACATATTTTTTACTTATACTGAAAGCTGAAAGTGCATTCGGGTATTTTGGAATTATACTCGAATGTCAGTTAGTTCCGAAAATTACCTAAGTCAGTTTTTCAGTCTAATTTTGGAATTATTCAATCGTACGGAATTGTTTAGGATTTAACTGACCTTACTTCGTTTTATCATTCAGTACCTAGGCGACCGAGCTTTGCTCGGTTATAACTATTTATTGTAATATGGTGGTGTATAGGTGATAATACTGATAATCTTAACTACACTTTGTTACTAAATTAAACTTGTCTAAAACAATAAAAATTAAAAAATTATATATAAACTTGAACATTTAAAAAAAAAACAAAAGTTAATCACCGGGCGAGATTCGAACCCGTAACACTCGTTTCTAGCCGTCCGCGTCTTAACCCGCTGGACCAGACGGACAGTGGCCGGCAACACGAAATTAGCGACCATATTCTGCGTCGAAAGAAAAACGCATGAAAACTCGAAAACACGCGTTTTCCCAAACATAAGACTAATCTAGATCGATTGTATACCCCCAAAAACCCCCATATACCAAATTTCAGCGAAATCGTTAGAGCCGTTTCCGAGATCACAGAAATATATATACAAGAATTGCTCGTTTAAAGGTATAAGATAGGTGAATGAGACACAAAAAAAAGAGATTTTTTATAAATTAAACCTGTAAATGTCATCAAAATCATTAAAT
Source organism: Cydia pomonella (assembly GCF_033807575.1). Taxonomy (NCBI): domain Eukaryota; kingdom Metazoa; phylum Arthropoda; class Insecta; order Lepidoptera; family Tortricidae; genus Cydia; species Cydia pomonella. The sequence goes on from NC_084706.1 coordinate 6,669,587, forward strand.
GCACAAAATATTGCTCGTTTAGTGTTATAAAATGATACAAAGTCTTAATTCATATTAAAATATATATATATATCAAATAATATATTAATTAATATTCAATGGCACGCGTATAACGTCTATACTTTGGTGTTTATTTTTGAGAGAGCACTCCAGGTATGGTAAGAAAAAACTATAATAAATCTTCGTAGGGGTGTGAGGGGTCCCAAACCATTTTTTTGCCCAAGGTGGTCTTATATAAGGCGGCGCAGGGGCACAAAGTAGTCATTCACTCGATCGCTCGCCGAACTATCGAAGCTCCGATAACGTCCAAACTTACCTGCTTCGTTTGTTCACGCTGTACGCTACGGTTTAGCGTCACTTTAACATGGTGCACGAATTTCAAAAGAAAGTTGCGAATTACGGCCTCTACTCTTCATACATCAAGACCGAAACACCAAAAATGATACGCATTGCACCAGCGCCAGAGATTAACTATTCAAATGTGGATACACAAGATATCGAACCAAAAATGTACAACTATAAAAACAACCCCTACTCAGGCGCTCAGGCTGCTTCTATAGCGCGAAGAAACGCCAGGGAAAGGAATCGTGTGAAACAAGTGAACGACGGATTTAATGCGCTACGGAAGAGGCTGCCGGCTGCTGTTATAGCTGCTCTGTCGGGCGGGACACGCCGTGGCTCCGGAAAGAAACTAAGCAAAGTAGACACACTTAGAATGGTGGTTGAATACATTAAGCACTTGCAACAACTTCTGGATGAAAGCGACGTCGCTTTGGGTATCAAAAGAGATACGCCAACTACTTCTATGGAGCTACCTTACGAGGTTGATGAAGGTATTTTTGCTGGTCGTAGCTCACCTTATTCAGATTCAGTGCCATCTCCGGCCGGGTCGGATTGCTCTTCGGGTGTGTCGTCATCGTATTCCACTGGCAACACTCCGTGTTCTGAGTACACCGCTCACTATCACCACGCCACAGAACAATTTAGTCAAATGGAAGAGGACGACCTGCTTGATGCAATTACCTGGTGGCAACAAAAGTAAAGTTTCTGTATTTTTAAAATAGACAATCAAATCTAGTCATATGTGTAAGGAATAATGTTAAATTATTTATTTATGTAAATAATAAGGCTGTGAATATCATCATACCAGTAATAGAAGTTGCCACAGGAATTATAGAACTATAAAAGTAGGTAACCGTTGTTAAATCCTGAAACTTCGAAATTGTTGCCTCACTGCTTGTATTTATTAAAGTATTAACTAAATGTAATGCAGATTCAAATAAAAATAAAATGATATCTAACAGTTTCTGACTTTTCTTTTAACCTGTTTTTAGGGAACTAATAGCTAATGTAGTCATAAACACAATACCTATATAAATAGTATCATATTTATTTAATAAATTTGAGAACTATTAACTTGCTATTTAAGTACAGGTGTACTGCTTCTTTCAATTGGTAATTTTTGGTAATTTTCAATTGGCAAGTTAAAGTAGAACAGCGCGATGATTTTGGAGTAGAAAACTGACATTCAGATTTAATACTATTTTATATAGGCATTACAATTTTACTTATATACTTACCATAATACACGACTTATATATAATACTTACCAGTCCGTACCAGACCATATTAACTTCTTACTAATCGCCTTAGTAAAACGGTAGACCTACTCGAAAGGTTTGATATCTACACAATTTTAGTTTATTCGCTTCTAATACCGTATCAAACCTTTAAGATTTAGTACGTGTAAAATAATTTCCGATAGTCAATTAGCTAATTTTGAAATCCCAAGAAATTTATTAATAAAATAAAACTGATTACCCCTAAATACAACTCAACATCGATGGCGACGACAAAGTTGGGTAAATATGAATCCAAATTTCCGATTCTTAATTAGCTAACAAGATTAAATCAAATTGTATCCATCGAAAAAGTTCAAATGCTACATCTAAAACAATGATAAAATATATAACACATAATCCATAAGTTATTTGTAAATTTACCTACACATTACACAACTATACTTCCACATTGAAATTAATTTTAATAAACTTTTATCTCGTTAAGTGAATTGTATAATTCTTATGATAATAAATGATCTTAATCTTAAACCTAAAATACAAGTGATTTTTATTTAGGATTCAATATTATATTAGTGTAGTTTTTCCAACAAGCAGTTTTTTCTAACCGTGTTAAGTGCCTCCGAGCAAAACAAAACTGTAGTTACTTGTATCTCTGCAATTGAAAAAAGAGCAATGAGGTTCATATATCGGCTTGATTAAGCCGTCGGTGCGTGGACAACGCGCCGGCGCATTGTTATACAAGATTAATGGTGTTCGCCGAGATAAGGAGGTGGGAGCTAAATGCATTTACATGTGCGAATAAGGGACTGATAAAGAGGGCGAAGAAAGGTGCTGTGGTACCCACCGTTTAGTGTCCGCGACACAGTGCTCACTTGTGTAGGAGATTAGTTACATAGTTATACACAAAGATATTAAAAAAAAATAACAGGACGAGTTCACAATAGAAGTTTTGTTAGGTACTACTTTTTTCTTTCAGCATATTCTGGCTTTACCGTAGTTTCGTGAACAAAACCTATTGCAAATTTCATCACTTTCACTGGGACTTGGGAAACATCTCTGTAAGTTTTCTCAATATACAAGAGTTTATGATCCTTTGATTTATATATTATAAATAGGTATAAGCAATACAAAATAAATGAAGATGTCATCCGATCACTACGTCTATCGAACCCGTTCATTGACTGGTGCTGCTGCCAATCGGGCCCAGAAAATATCTCTCTTCATTAAAGGACAAGGACTTTTCGGCGCTTGCAGGCTGTGGATCGCTGGCCAGCAGACATAAAATATTTCATGAGGACCAAGTTTCAGGGCTGGCACATATCTCACGCAAGTCTCGCATTGGATTAGCTTACCTATCCAAAGAGAAAACGTCACCAACGTAATGAGGACCATGCCACGAGCTTATGCTTATGGGGTATTCTTTTTATAACTGTCTAGACACATTTTCTCTTTTTAGGGTTCCATAGTCGCCATGTCCGTCTGTCTATCAGCAGTTCTATACAGTGATCATTAGCACTAAAACTTTGAAATGTGGCATGGGTATTATGGATAATATTAATAATTTAAATAATAAATGACTACTACTCAAGAAATAAAATTATTGTTATTGAAATTATTAGGCATCGTCTGCAACAGTAAGTGCAAATCAATATTATCGGCGCGCCGACTGAGCTTTACGATTATTGCCGATACTCTAGTGGATTAAATGCTAGTAAAAAGAGTATTAACTATTGTAATTAAACCTTTTTTTTGCGGGATTCCGCTCGTTAAAGTGCTAATAATGAATACCATAATAGCGGTAAGTACGTCACAAATTTTCGCTGACGGAAGAATTCTGGAAAAAAATGACATCTTACCTTTACAAAAAATACCCATATACTTATACTCTTTTGTTTTTTTTTTTTACTACCCTAAATGAATCAATTAAACTATACATAATAAAATATTATGGGATAATCTTACATAAATTAAATAATCCATAAATTTAAATAAATAATAATGAAATAATCATATTCCTAGTAAGATATTACTACCTTTCTAGGAATATGATTATAATACGTATTATACGGCATATAACAATATCCCTTTTTATCTTTATCTATCGTACTGCGACATATATATTAAGTGAATACCTACTACCTATATATACTACTCAAAAGAAAATAGGGGCCACTAAGATATTTGATCATTAGAAGTAAACGAATTTCATGACCATGATATGAATGTTTATTTAATTCTTAGAAGCCTAAAAAAAAGTTGGTTTTCTGTTATAAAAAAATGGATGTTTGGGCTCACAAAATGTAGCGCTCACGGATTTTTAAATCGTTAAATTAGTATTGAAAAATACTAAAGGTTTAATCTTTCACACTTACAATAAACACATAGGCCTTACCCCTTCCATTTTTAGGGTTCCGTAGTCAACTAGGAACCCTTATAGTTTCGCCATGCCCATCTGTCCGTCCGTTCGCGACTTTGCTCCGTGGTGTCTTGTTAATGCTAGAAATCTGCAATTTTGCATGAATAGATGAATCATACATGGCCATAGAACGGTAAAATAAAAACTACAAACAACATTTTATCGTTGGATAGGTCTTTCAAAACGAATAAGTGTGTCTAAAACACATTTTTTGATATTTGAGTTATTGCAAAAAAAAAAAATCAGTAAAAAGATGTACAACGCGCTGCGATGGTACTCCCTAATGGTTGTAATATACATGATACTTACTAATAGCTCCCGTTTAGCCTATTCTGACAAAATGGTAACTACGGAACCCTACACTGAGCATGGCCCAACATGCTCTTGATCGATTCTTTTTAATTAAAGTTGAATCGGGTAAGATCAGGACTTATAAGAATTAATTTTAAAAATTATACGCGGGCACAAGATTATTTTGGTAGTCGGAAAAGATAGTTAACGATAAAACCGAAGATCTGTCTTTTAAATTTGACAAACGAGGCACCAAACACCCTGTTGTCCTTTTCACGTAACCTTCAAAACACTTAGTGGCCCCTATATTCTTTTGAGCAAATATAAATAAATAAATAAATATTATAGGGACATTCTTACACAAATTGACTAAGTCCCACGGTAAGCCAAGAAAGCTTGTGTTGTGGGTACTCAGACAACGATATATATAATTTAGAAATACATAGATATATAAAAAAAAAACTATTTACCGCGCAGCTTCTTTCCCAACCGCCTTGAACTACGTACATAATAATATACTATAGGAGGTTGTTGAATAAATGATTACGATTCTATTAAGACCGCTTTTTAAAATGAACCTTTACATAGGTACACCCAGCGGTAAAAGTCCATGGTCACTTAATGAATTTGTCCACACAATTTTACAGCTCGCTGTACGTTATCTTGAGCAGAATTTTATATTAATTTTACTAACAACTCGAGTTATACTACCCACACTGGGCAACTAAAAATTAAAACTCTAAAAGTGGATACGGTTGCCGTGCCACGAGATGTTAGTCCTATCCAACTTTTCTCTTTCTTGCCGTTTCAATTTTCGATCGGATTTTACGTGTGTCACCTTCGGTCGTATAGATTAAATCAAATTTAAAATTACAAACTTACATTTTATTACATCCTAATGTTTCCGTTTCGTGGGTTGATGTAAAAACTGCATTCATTTATTGGGAAAGAATGATTCTGGTAAATTCCGGAAACCATTACACCGCATCGAGCTCGGCTTTGTGTTGTTAATCTTATTATTGAGCACGTGAGCTTTGTGAGTGCGTGATTTTTGCGGAAAGTGCATCGTTAGGTAGGCAAGAATTATAAACTGGGTGTTTAAGGCTTGGCCATATTTTGGGAGCTAAATCTGTACAATTAGTTAATTTTTATTTTAATAGTATTTTACGAATACGATTAGCACTTTCTGAATTTGTGGCTATATCTGAGGTACCTACCTACCAACATAACCTTACAGGTTGTTCCCATACACTGACCGCTACTAATAAAATTGTAAACATAAATTTGTCATCAAATAATTATACAAAATGAACAGTTTTCGGACCTTCTGAGTATTTCGCTAAGCATGAACAATATTTTTATTGCTCGCAATACTACATAATTTCCATTATTTCCAGATATATTAGGAAATCCTGTCAATTTATGACGAATTTTCTAGCCGGTTTGGTGGTTGCATTTATTCCAAAGGATCCATTTAGTTACTAAAATTTTTAACTGGTTTGAAATTATTATCCAAAAGTAAAGCAAGTTATTGATTCTAGTATATGCTACCTTAGTATAATTGCTGCACTGCTTATTTGTTTACGCAAATAAACAAAGTGTCTAATCAAAAAAAAAAAAACATAGCGTTGTATCTTTTGCACTGATCATATCAGTTTCTATTATCTGTTACTCTATGGTGGCTATTGTTTGTAGATTTCGCTGAACTAGTGGTTTAATCTGTTATAATGCGATTGTTGATGTTTTTAAATCGACTGGAAATTATTTCAATGGAGTCATTCATTTGTTCAATTTTAATTAATCTTTTGCTTTCACTGTATTGTTGAAGTGATTGTGTTTTTCAATTGTTTTCTTGAGTATCATTTGCCATGATTAATTATCAATTAATTGCGCTTCAAAGAATCATTTATGTATCTTTAGTCTGACAGCCTTCTTTTTAGAAAGTGGTTTGCACTAATAAATATGCTGTTGGCCTAATTGTTAAGTCAAGAATGAAATATAAACCGAGTATTGAAGAAAACCTCAAACGAACCTAAGCAGATAAATGATTTTTATGCTAAATAAATAATTAAGACTTACGACCACAAGAACCAAAGCCGTCGCATATGCAAATGGTTTATGGCCTCGTTCGGCGGATGGGAGCACGGATCGTCTGCGTCACTAACCACGTTGAGATTTATTGTATATACTACACGCGCGTTAAACCAATACTGGAAGGGTGTAGATAGTATATAGTCGTAATAAATATATATTATCTAAAACTAGATCATTTAAGCAAAGGTTCAGTTAACTCTTGTTTGTATACGAATATATTAAATAAAATAAAAATAGGTAGTTGCGTTTTTTTTTAATTTTAATATTACTTTACTATACCTCATTTAAAAGTTGTAGATAGACTATTTTTCCATATTGTCATTGTTGCAGGTCACAAATGCACCTTTTTATCATAATAATCTTAATAATCGGTTGACAGTAGATTTCTTATTATTAAATGAAATCATTTTTGCTATATATTAAGAGCATATCCAGTAATGGTATGAGAGTAAGAAATAAAGCTAGCAGACGGATCGATAAATAATTGTCGGATATCGGCTTCCTCCGCCGTCGGCGCGGACGACGTGATAGATGCGGCCGGGGTCAGGAAAATATTTGTTAAACCCTAACTGAAAATTAAGCGTCTGTCTTATTCACCCTTTTTACTAAAATTATACGACCTTGGGTAGCCAGTTAGTTTCTGTTATGAAATCATTTACAAAATACACGAAGAACGAGGTCACCGCACCCCTCGAAAGCTCTCTTACTTATATGCGTCTACTTCGGTATTGTCAAGCATGTGAGGGTGTCAATCACCGCTATAAATAATAAATAAATAAATAATAAAATTTTATTTATTCGTTAGCATACATGCTTTTTACAATAACAGGGTAGATGTCTCTTTTTAAGTATTCAGAGATACTTGTGATAAGAGACACCGCTCTTCCGCAGTAAAGTATCTTAACTAACAAAGGTGATACAGATTAACTTAAAATACAGAAAATGCTATATTACTACATGACGCTACGATAATCAAAATTAAATGAGTAAATATTTCAACACCTTTAAGTTTGGCTACTCATACTAACTAGTAGGTATTAGTAGACTTAGTTAAAGATGAAAAGTAATAAGGTGGTTTAGTCAGTGATTAAAAGATATGTAATACTAAAAATTTCAGAAGTTGGAGAGCCAATTGATGTAATAGTCGTCAACGGACGTTCTATGTATTATACTTATACTTATTATATCACAATTTACTAATTAATATACTAATAGCATAGGCATAGTGGAGCATAGGCAGCTGCAAGTGAAGAAGAAAAAGTCTTTTAACCGTTAATTTAAAATCATTTTTAGACAATTGTACGAATTATTATAATTGAAAACAAGCACCTGGTGCCCAGTAGCTGTTGTTAGAAATCAATTACAATTTGGCGCCTACTCGTACTTAAAGAGAGCTACTTGACCGAGAATTGCCAGTGTCCAATTACTGGACTAAACTTTTATGAATGGTAAAAGATATTTGATACTGTATTTCGTGCTGTGTTAAGTCTGACAATTACCTGTCTCTTAATAATTTACGCAAGTTTTAAGTCTGCTCAAGATGTTAATGTAACTTGCGTACCGACACCGACCTAATCGGAAGACGGACCCTTATGATGTGCAATTTGAGATCGATTTCCGCATGAAATGAATCAAATAAGTAACATTCACCATCCGCGGTATATTTTTTCTGATTTCCTCGTTTTACTTTTTGCCGTTGCGGTTGTAAAAAAAGCATAGTACTTACTATACGTTTTTCAATTCTTTCTCGTACTTGAGGAGAATAATTGTTGCAATTTGGCAAAAAAGCTTTTTAGTTTACCACTAATAATTTTGAGTGTATCCTGGCCGTAGATACCGGCCAATAATATATCTCCTTCGTGTTTTTTTGTATGAGCATGTACAGAGTAAACAAGTTGTTAGTTTGTAGATTGCATATTTTAATAGTCATTTTATACAAATATATGATGAATACTGCAATGACATACTGTGAATTACAATACTCAGTATAATGTTAAAAAAATTGTAATTAAAAATAAAAATTGACTATATATTTAAGAAAAACTCTGAATAAACCATTACATGAGACCAGCTTTTCTCATTGCTCGCACAAAGGTCTACTACTAGACTACCTAAAGTAGCGAGGTGGAAATCACTTACAAATGTATAAAAAAGTTCTACCATAAAAACATGGAGGTGATATATTATTGGCCGGTACTGTATATGGATACCATCAAAAACATTTTCATGTATAAACTTAATACCAAGACGAAACCATAAGGTCACAAAGTTATCAGATCTCCTGTATAGCCAAGCTTCTAACTCTACAAGCCCTAATTTTACAAACTCTACACCTTAGTCAAAATATATGGCTTAGCCATTTCGCTACCGTTACAAGAACGTAAGGTAAAAAATGTATTCATTATTCATTATATTTTATATTAAAATACATGTAGTAACGAAACGCTAATATTTAAGGCTAAAATGGTCGGCTCTTAAATTTTGTTTTTTCCTGATTTCAATTGTTTCACGTACTTTTCCATTGTGATGAAGACTTCGTCTAGAGAACCTTGGGATCGTGGCGCTTAATCCAGTGGATTGGTGCTAACTGTAGCAAATGTTTGGCAGCCGCAACTTATTGATTTGACGTTTTTTTTATAAATGTAATATGTTCCTTGAACATTTCCGCTATGGTGCGGAAAGCTGAAAATCCTAAGTAACCCTTTTGCCTCCTTAGACACCGGCATGTACATCGAGCTGCAAAAGTGCTGGTCATTTAATGAATGAATTCCATTCATGAAGTGTCCATGCAGTTTTGCAGCTCGCTGTATACAGTTTATATGGAATACTTTATTAATACCGCTACCGTACCGACCATTGTCCACCACTCCCTTGAAATAGTGCATAAATGCCGATCGTCTTACAATATCTTCTATATCTGCACAACCAGTAAGTACACGCGATTAAGTCCCATTTCAGTTTAAATTATGTGTGTTACTTTTCACCATATATTTCAAGCGAGGCATAACTCTTTCTCTGTACTGCCAACAAAAAATATATAAACTGTATTGATTTTAAAAAGACTAAATATCTAAAATAAACATTTTACTACATACGTACTCATGTTATCTTTACAGATGCAGAAACAATTTCAATCCATAAGAGTTGGAGTGCTATCTCATCCATTACAAGGTAAGCTTAAGCACTAATACATTACTCGTACTTAACTGCCTGTAGTTTCAATTTAGTTACGTTTAGTATTACATTTATTTAGTAGTTTAATGGACTACAGATCGAAAGCCGAGCAAGAAGATAATGTCAGAAAATATGTTCTGCAGTTAGAACTGACTCTAAACCTGCCACCGAGAAACGAATAAAAAAATACATTCAGATATATCTGTCACTCCTGCATATCGGGGGATTTATTATATAAGTGCTTAACATAATATGTTTATTTCTAACAAGCAAAGATAACAAACGTATATTTAAAAATTACCGGAAAATAGTTATTTTCTGTGTAGAAAAAAATATTATCTACCTTGCTCTAGATTCAAACATCTGACCGACAAAAAATAAATCCTGAAGAGGACATTTAAATGATGTTTCTAAAAAAACACCGGCGTGAATCTCATAAAAGGGGATTATAGGTTGGAAAGGCTTAATGCTCTAAGATTCAATTAGGTGAAATAAGCTTAAGTGGGTATCTGCTATTTTGACAGCAGTCAAATTATCAAAAATTGAAGTCGCTTCCGTTGTATTACAACTAAACTATTTTACAACTAAATAATGGTTGACAAATTAAATACTACCTCTTTTAAATCAATTTAGAAATTATTATTTTGGATTCGTAAGAATAAGAGGCAATTTATATAATATTTCCTGGCCCCTTTTAATAAGAACTAATCACATAGGCACTTGACACTTGAATAAAATAATTTAACCAACAAGTGCTCAAGAGATTTTCTAAAAGAAGTTAGACCAAGCTAAGTTGGCAGCGATTTTGATAGCTCAGGCGGTGCAAGTGCTATTTAAACGTCATAAATTTATAAAAGTTTGATGTTTAAAATAACACTTGCACAGTCTGGGCTGTCAAAATTGCCGCCAACTTAGCTTGGTCTAACTCTACCTAGTATGAAAAAAAGCCTATAATACATAGAGGTAACTGGAAGTGATCGTTCATAGGAATAAGCTTGACTCATTGCATTGTTTTTCTTATATTATGATTTTTATGTTAACCTGTCTTGAAATATATTTACATACAAAAATGTAGAGTAGAAATACATACAAAATTATAGTTATTTTTAGAAACATGAGTTGTGTCTGAAGTAACTTAAGATAATAAATATTTTGGGAGACCTCTTCGATTATTATTTATTTTGTATAAAATACGTGTCAGTTAGAAATGTAAAATTATTTGCCTGGGGTTTAAATCTACTGAAAGAGGTAATGTACCTATAATGTATAACTACCTATTCCTTAAATACAATTTTGTACTTATATCGAATAAATACTACCATACATATAATATTTATGGTGGTATTTATTTAAAACATCTAATACATATTATTTATCGGACTATTACTATTATTATTTTATTATTCGTCGGACTTGTCTGTCATGTAACTATGTATTAGGTAGGTAAGTTTTTTTTAATTACTAAAGCCTTGCGTAACCGAACGACAGTAGTGCACATGAACCGAATTCATATAATACCCAAGTATAATTTTTATTCCTAACGTGCCACTGAACATTTCCATAGGTACATAGTAACGGTTTTCACTGTTCAGTTTTCAATGTGTAATCAGCCTTTATTAAACTTTAATATTGTTTTTGAAAAGGTGCATGAGAGTTAGGTTCATATCGTGGACGATTATACAATACGGTTTAGAAATGTATACGGAAAATTCTTTTATAGTAACGTTAACAGGCACAGTAAGAGTCAAGTGTAATTACGGATAGTCTTATCTCAGATCCAGTGACGCGTGTCCCGACATCCGCAAAGATACGCGTACAAAATGCGGGCCAAGATATGTGTCATCTTGCGCTACCATTTATCTTTAACTTTAAAAACTTTAAGATCATTGTCGTTTGTAAATAGACTGGAAAATAATTGTCAGATCTAGTATCCTAAATTTATTGTTGACAATATTCAGAACGTGACCAGTTATATCTAGTTTACCTACAGTGATCATTTTTCGCGTCGTAAAACGCAAAGAACTGTAATGTTAGCCTAAGCTATTCTACCACTAGTACCTAAGTAGGTACTTGGTTACCTATTTACAAAACAATTATATCAAAATTGTCCATAATGAGAAAAAATGTGGCAATATACAAAGATCATAAATAATTCATGTTCCCGATAAGTGCAAAAGGCGATTTCCTTAAAATACCCAAAGTAATGTTCCCACGACGTGCGAATAGCTTCCGCATCAGGTGCTCGGATCGAAAAAGGTTCCTAAATAAATTCCCGTCTCAAAGGGTTCCCATATTATTATTATTCTGATTGACAATCGCCCTCTCCACTACGAGCCTTTTTTCTGCCAGATATAAAACTAATATTGGATTGTTCCATCCTCTTCCGCTAGTTTTTTTTCCGTCATTGCACTGAATTTAATTTTACGAAAAAAGCTACTCTATTTGACGTGCTTTTAGCCCGAATATCAGGTTCATGAGAGGGTGTAGAAAAAGACAATGACTAAGACGGACACATTTATTTGATAAAAGTATCAGACTTTTGTACCACCCAATGTTGAGAAAAGAATTTAATTTAATTACATTATCTAATTAGATACAGGTAACACTCTAATTCTTATTTAGCCATTTATGTAAGCGTTACAAAACAACATGAATCGATGTGGACCAAAATTGAAGCTTCTGCATTACGACTACAGGTCGAATTTTGTATATCTTCAGAATTATCTCGTGGCGTCTGTTTGATACACATAATGTCACTGGTAAGTGATGAATGGCCATATAGTGATTTAAAGGGGTACGATTTGAATGAAAAGGGATTTAATAATGAATTTACTATCTTTGTTTGTAGCCAACGCTAGAGTACAATAAAACCATTAAATTAGATTCTTTGAACAATCTTATTTTGAATGTAGCTGGTGTGACATAAAAACTTTTAGTTACCTAATTCTGTTAAGTATTAAAAAAGAGATGTATAAGATATGGTCGCCATAATTAAGACGAGGTGCGAAAAAACGATCTTTCGTATTAAGATCGAATCTGAACATGTAAGACAAATCGCTGCCAACTATGTCAACCCTTGGGTGCTCAAAAGAGAGCGCCCGAACCCATTTATCCATTTTTTAGCTCTCGAGTTACAATTAACAATGACAGCGGTCAGGTTGCGTACAAAAAAGCTACCACTGAATACGAAATCCATTTTATACTTTTTTCTAATTTTATACGGGGACAGCGTCGAACAGTTTTATTGCGTTTAGTATTATGTTCATATCTATATTTTATGAGTTCGCTTCGATATTTAGCGGCAAAACATCGATTTCCTTTGTATTTCTTGCGTGTGATCTCGTTTGACAAAAGTGCTAACATTTACATCCATAAAATATTTTGACTTCTCTATTAGGGACTTTGACATTGTCCGAACAAAGTTTCATTTGGTTTTTGTTGAAATTTTATAACGTTACATTGTCAATAAAAAATGTTTCTTCGCTAGAAAACATTCCACAGAACGTCTTTCAACCCTTTCCGTCTTTAATTATCGGTTGTCTACTACGTTAATCAAAAACGTGCTATTAAAAAATATTAGGGTATATCAGAGTATGCCATTGTTATAATCTGCTCTACCTAATATTCGCTTGTCACTCCCTAAGTTCTAATTTAGTTAAAAGTATGATTAGTACTCTGAAGGTCGAAATTAATATTTAAATATTTTGATTTAGGGCTATAATTATGTATTGTTACGTATAGAATATGTTAATTGTAATACATTTATAAAGCATGCTTTTCTTTTATCTTGATCTTTTTCTGATATAAGTATTCTTATATATGTCGCATAATTTATAAAACCAAATATGTCTTCTCAACCCGATGACTAATGTTAAATTTTTTTCAATTTCAACAAAAGGAGAGTGTTATTTTTCATTCATATCAGTAATTTCAATTCACGAATGCCAAATAACGATAGCATCGATGCGTGGACGGCTGTCAAAAGTTATATTTATTTTCTTTAGAAATTCATAGAATCCATGCGAATTGAGCGTCGAGATGTTTGCGGTGCCGCGCACAATGCGCACAACCCTTTGGCGACACAATGCGCGTCACTAATCTAGATCATGTGCGCTATTGTGCGCGCATTGTCGGGCACCCTGCGCCTGCGCGCAGCAGGGAAAAGACCGCTCGGATATCTCACTCGATGTCGATTTATAAGAAATTACTGCGCTCCGGGGGCCAGGTAGATGCTCCCACGGATGCATATTCGCACAATACAAAAACTTAGCTCTTCAAAAATTTACAAACAGGAAATGAAAAATATTATTTTTATACCTACTTCCTTTAGCTTCCTATTATAATAAATATTTTTTTTATTAAAATTGCTTCCGAATCGAGATACTTTCTCCTTTTGCAGGTAACGGCTTAACGATAGCCTTTAAGGAAAGCTCTGTGATTATTGTGCTGCGTAGTCAACACGTACGCAACAATTTCGTCAATTATGTAAAATATTGGAACGAGATGTGTATGTATTCGACTGGTCATTACTTTTTATCCTCTGGCTGACTAACGGTTCATTAATTTGGTGGACAAAAGACGTGGAGATGTTAAATTTAATTAAGTGGTTAAATTATACTGGAATAGAATAAATATACAAAAATACATAAACAGGAACCTAGTTAAGAAAAATCTTAAGGGCAAGATCGCTTAAACAATAATAAAAATTACTTTTATAGTTACGCTTTTATTTAAATACATGAAAATTATGAGACGATTTTTTGATCTTTAAGAAATGATAAATATATAAAATTATATACATTTGACCCCAGATAAAACTGGGACTAAGGGAAGGAAGAAGAAGATATACATTTGACGCTACTCATTTCATCCTTTATTCCAATTTGCAAGTCGGCGTGTGCCCAAAAGATATTCGGGTGTCATCCAAGTCTGGACACAACTTAATTGGTTGCAATATTTTTATATCGTAGCGGTAACTACCGACTTTAATAACGGTTAAATTGTAATAAATGATACAAATCAGATATAATTATTTTATCTTGCAATATTTGTGAAGTCGTTTCTCAAAGATATCAAATTTTAATTGAATATCAGTCAAGTTTTATATGAAGAGCCAGTTTCAGGCACTATTTAAAGTCGTTTGTAAAATACAAAGGATGGATTTTTTTAAATGGGGCACTGAGGGCGGGTAGGTAAGAGCAGCTAGGACCATTTTGGCGTAGCAACATGGGATATGGTAGCTGCCCTCAGTGCTTCATTTAAAAAATCCACCTGTAGAACACCCCATGTTCACGTTTTAGTTATTTTCATTGTTGTTCCTTAGTCATGTTGCTTCAATAGTTTAAGAAGTGTTTGAACAAACAAGCAGATTCGTGATAAGAGGCAATCTAAACACGATCTTATTGAGACGTGATCTTTTTGTCCTCATTCAAACCCTTTGGCGCGAGACGCATGCATGTAGGTGTGATTATGATCGTTATCCTTATTGTAAAGATTGTCACATACCCAGTAAAAAAATACGTATTCTTTAATGTTTCGTATTTCTGGTAGACCTAGGACAGTCTGGCTTTCGGTTTGATTTTATGACAGCTAAAGAAAACAAAAGGATTATAACAAAATGACAAAAAAATAGACCATAATGTAAAACTAAACCTATGTATACTCCGACACTATATTTTGGTTCTTTGATCTTGTTTTATACAGACTACGAATGTATCATGTTGAATTATAGGTACTGGGTGGAATGGAACTATTTATTAAATCTTTTGAAATCAATATGATAAAAATCCTTTTTTGTTCAGTTAGCACCATGTAAAAATTTGACCAGAATTAGGCAAAAACTATTCCGGCTCAACCAACACCTTTAAATTATTGAATGCAGATTAGAGATCCTGTTATATAGAGGCTATTTGATTTGATATATCTTGTGGTTTGGGACATCGACATAGGACAGTATAGGTGTGATCGGCTGATGTTATCTACCGATGTAAGACAAATTGGATCCGAGTGTACCAATGTCACTGAACATCGGCTAGAGTTCCGTTTTAATTGATTTATTCCACAAATACTTCTCTTAATTGGATACAAGGCTTCTGATAGAGTTGAAAAAAATAA
The DNA here is from genome assembly GCF_033807575.1 of Cydia pomonella. NCBI lineage: Eukaryota > Metazoa > Arthropoda > Insecta > Lepidoptera > Tortricidae > Cydia > Cydia pomonella. The sequence continues at coordinate 6,685,259 of NC_084706.1, forward strand.
GATCTTTGTCATTTATTACCTGACTCGGGAAAGGTTATGATTTTGGCAGTCTGTAAGATCCTATGTATTTTTCAAAGTTATTTATAAATATAACATATATCCAGCATCATAAAAAGAATTCAATTGAATCTTCCTTCACCAAAATCGACTTAGTAAATTAAATACGGTGGAACAACCCGAACTTATCCACATTAAATAATATATGTACCTACAGACTGGTAAAATCCCTCATCCCCATAGACGGGTAATAATGTGATGTGATGTGAATCATGTGTTACCTATCACTGTGTAATTATAGTGTTCATTTCGGAAATACGTAATAAATAATGATTTCACAATTTTCTCAGTATCTCTCTTGGCAAATAACGGACTGATTATACTTACGGCAGTTGACATTTTATAATAAAAGTCATATCAAAAGACAGTAAATCGTTCAAATTTAGCTTCTTAAATTTCATATAAACAACTTACAAATTATAAACACTGTAAAATTTAACTGAAAAATCTGTTAGCTAAAAAAACCTTCCAATAAAAATAATGAAGATGGTTGTAATTTCCACAGATATCAATTGCAAGTTTACTTAATTTGGAAAGAATTCCATTATCTTAGTGGTTTCGCTAATCTGTATTTTGGTGTTTGTTGCGTACGCGCATATTGTACGTGTATAAATCTGTGCGTAGCCTAGGGGTTGGACGCTTCCTTTTTACTTTACCTTTGTTACGCTTGCCAGGGAATTTATTTCTTATTCGCGCGTTGAGTCGGGCTTCCTGGGCGGTTGGCGGCGGCCGCGGGCTGTCTGGGTGACACACTGGATGTACCGCCTGAAAGCAAATAAATCGATTATTTTATTTACGCAATTAGTCTCATAATGATATTATTTTGAGTCTAAATGATTTATTTAACAAAATCTATTCAATTAAATGCTTGATCTTTTTGATATTTTTCTAACTCACATTTGAGTGAGTAGGTACGTGTGCGTATGTATAAGTATGGGCACTAGAGTTGAAGATTAGTAGTATTTTTTCGTACCGATAAGAAGTTTAACCACCAACTGCTAGATGGACCAATAGTTATTTACGATACAAGTGCGAAAAATAGGACACTCGTAACGAGTAGCGATAAATTAAAACACGACCGAAGGGAGTGTTATAAATCGACACGAGTTGCGAATTACCTATTCGCACGTGTATCGTACAAAGTTTTAGAGTACATATGGCTCTTTAAAGTTTCGACATAGTTACATAATGTGCTAATTTACGCACTAGTGCGGAAAAGTAACACCATAAGGACTGTAAAATATTTTTTCAAGGTTTCTTATTTGGTTTGGTTCAATATCGTGCGCTTTAGTCGATCTTTACTTCAGTCATTAATTGATTTAATACTGTTTTTACCATTATTTATGTTTCTAGCTTTCTACGATTAGTTATCTTTCTAGTCTAGATTAGGTATCTGTGTGTAATCATTCACCTCAAGTCTCCTGCCGCTACCTTCCTATGAAAATAAGTGAGACCATCAAGAAATCCAAGTACTAATTCGCTATTGATAAAAAAGAAAGAAGAAGAAAAAAACATATATTTAATGCCACATCATAAACATTAGCTGCTGATTATTAAATAGGACTCGTTGTAATGCCGCGGTAACCCGTGGCCCTGGTTTTTTTTAGTAGAGAATTGGCCAAGGCCGACTAAAAATCGAAATTGTAGTGTTGTATATAATGTGTTCGTGTAAATTCATAGTCACTTTTTACTGTTAAGTAGTCTTTTATGTGTGTCGGTTCCAATGTGTCGTTTGATTAGTCAGACTTCGACAAATATGATGGAATCATGGTGGTAATTCGGAATTACCTGAATTAAACTTTCGTAATATAAGAAAAGAGCTTACAACCTTATACTTCAGTCTTCATTTTCTTCACATTAGTTGCACCTCAGTTCGAGTTAGAATTCGTGTTTTAAGGCATAACTTATGGACAGTTATTTAAACGTTCTGGTAGTGTGTATCACGGCGTTACTGTAAGCATATCAAGAAGCCTTTTGATAATTCACGAGAGGCTGTGAATTTTCCACTTGCGTACTTGAATGCACGTCAGCTATACAAATGTGTATACAAAACAATATCGCTTGATATCAGCGATTATATATTTGATTGCTTGAGGATAAATAAGCAGTGCTTATATTTAAAGTTTTAACTTCTCTCAATAATACCTAGTATCTAATTAAAACTTCGGTGATATTTAAGAAATAGTGTATTATACGCATATTTTTTTACTATAGGTTCTTGCTTAACTACTGGTTGCTTAACTAATTAGATGCAAATCTCTTATGAATACTAACCAGCGGTGCCTAATGTTACCGATCAATAAATCACAAGAGATCTTAGGATATCGTTTCATAAACTAAACACGTAGCAAAAAATTCTCTAAACAGCACCTAAACAGTGGCCCCTCCACCGAGATGCCTCGGGCTTGAAGATTTCGTCTTCATTTTGTTTGATGTTTAGGTAGATACATATATATATATATATATATATATATATATATAATTTCTAAAACTATCATTATTTTATTTAAAAGTAATTATTTCTTGACTTATCTATATTTAACGTGGTTCATGTTTTTACATTAATTTTATCTTACTTATGTGCCAAAAATAGCATGTAGTTATGAGGTATGACGAATGCTCTAAAACGTATTTACGTTGGTTGAAATATTTTGTACATAAGTAGCAGACCGTTGAAATGTGTAATTTCCAGAGCTCAATTAACATCTCACCTATTGGTAACTCTGTGTCTGTTATAATACACGGTGTCACATGAGGAAACCGAAAGATTTTAACAGTATATTCCTGGTCACATTTAAAAAACTAAAATGTCATATAAATTCGCCTAGTTTCAGAGTTAATACCAATTAAAAAAAATGTTATTGTAACATAGTGCAAAACGCCTTTTTGATGGCAATGATCGCCATTATGGGGCGAAGAGTAAATATTCTTATTGATTGACAGGGGTCGGACAAAAAGTGCGGATGACGTCAAACCACTTATAGGATGATTTCAAATAGTATTTTTGATTTTCATAAACAATTATCACTTATCATTTATCAACCTCTTTATTAAACGATATCGCCACTTGAAATGAATAAGTACGTTTTTGACTGACACATTGTCAATCAGATGAACAATAAATTGACTTCGTTATTGTTTAGCTATTGTATCTTCACGATTATATTTAGCTAAAATTTATATTTACTAATGTATAAGAAAACGCTCTAAAATGTCATCTTTACTCGAATATTGTGGCAATCCCACAGACTTGTTCTAACTAATTTCAAATAATTATACCTTATGGTAGGTAACAAGTTTCGTGAAATTTATTTTATTCACTACATCACCCTACCACCTGTATTATTAATTCCATGGATTTATTTACGATTATTTTGTTACTTCATTTATACTACTTTGTTACTACATGTCACACGGAAGTTTAAATACAACCTCAAACATCATCCTGTGTGCAAGATTACGTCATTTTTACGTCATCCGCACTTTTTGTCCGACCCCTGTTGATTGATGTCAAAAAGTGACAAGTAACCTTTGCAAAAAATAGTTTTACAAAAAAAAAAACATAAAAAATCATTTTCAGTGCCAGTTTTACCATAAACTTTTTATGTGCATTTACAAATACATTCATAATTTGAAAAGAAAAAAATAATTTAATAACGATAAATTAAATAACGAAATTTACTTAAACTCATAACACATTTTCCCTTCTTTTGGCCTCACAAGTGTGCGGTTAAAATCACCGTTACAACCGTGTATATGAATGTTACAATAATGGTCACCACAAAGATCATTTTCCTAGTTATTGAATAGGGCTGCCACAACTTTTTTTTCCCGGTTTATTTCACTGACATGGACCGCCAGACCAATATATAAATCTTAAGTTGTTACGTGTGATTTATCGCGGGGGCTTATGGCAGTCGCTGCCGTAGGAAACGGTTTCCCACGTCTTGTAATTATAATTGGCGATGCTTCAAATATGAAAACAGTCGCCCAAATTATATGTTATTTACAAATTCAAATTGATAGGTTACGTCATGCAAAATATAACTGAAAAAAAATTGTTTTGTTTTTGTTTGGAAAGCTATAATATATAACTATTCAAAGAAAACAAAAAAAAAACACGCATTTCATCAATCTTCTCTATAAATACCTTTACCTTTTTTCATTAATACGTGTGGCCCCAAAATCAACAATTTAATCAATTTCAATATATCCTTACCCATTAACACCAACGGATGGATTTTTTGCACGATACCGATATACTGTTCTATACATATTCTAACTAAGGCAATATTTGATAAAACTGGAACTCTTATCAAGAATGAGGCCCTTTTGAATTGGCGCCATACAGATTAAGATATCTGCCCTTAACATGTTCATTAAAGAATAACTTTTCTTCCTTATAGACCTTATCGACCACTTAAGTAAATGACGATTATATTTTATCACGTCTTTTACACTTCGAATGCGTCAAATTAAAAGCTTTCTTTGATTTGCTTAATAAATTAATCAGACTTGGTATTCCTTTAACAGGTATGACTTAATTTTTGGTATTATTTACGACGAGACAATGTAGAATTGTTAATATTTTTTATGTTTAATTGAGATACAAGTAATATAGGTAATAGCGATTTACGGTTCGATAAACAGAATTTATGATTTCTATAACTTTTCTATATATGCAAGAGCGCCCTATGTGGGTATGTATGTGCACTGGTGCACAAGTAGTTATATATTCTTCAAAGATGTAGTTTTAGACATATATTATGTAATGCACGAGTAGAGATTTGGCTTAGTATCTAATTTATGGTATCTTGATGACAAAGCGCTCTAAGTTTGACATCGAAAAGTCATTTAGAATCTTGACCGCAAAATGATAACAACTTAGATACCAGAAGGCTCTCACGGAAATGTAGGCGAGACAGACAAAAACTACGATCAGCTCGTTCAAAATGGATTCTTCGGACAAAATCACAAATCTCTTATCTTTACGATGTAGAAAACTGGAATTGTTTTTACGTATTCGTGAAATTATTGGAAACAATGTAGAAGTAATACCTAACTGCAAATTTAATTTGAATAGCATTATGCTATTTATATTTCATTGAATATTACTTTAAAGAAATACTTAATTATTTTCAGTTACATATTTTACTACTTACTGTATGTTTTGTCTTCTTATACTGATTTATTTGTTTATATAAATAAATAAAAAACCAAGGGAACGGTTAGTAACTAAGTGATAAATCATAGTCCAAGTTATAGGTAATCTTGTAGAAACGTTCCACGGACGTTTACGGGAATTTCTCCAATTACATTTTTACTGTATAATAAATGACGTATTTCATTATGTTCCGCATATTTATTCGTTTGCATTGAATGTCTTCTCCTGACTTTAGTAGGAGATTTATGTCTGAATACAAAACTTTTATGGAAGGTTCCCTCGTTAACACCAGTGTAAATGTCTAATATAAAATATCGATAGCTCACTTTCCCAAACGTGTATCACGTTGATTTGTACATTGTAGAAACGAACAAATAACCTGTAAAATAAAGTTTAATATTCAATGCAGAATAAAATAGATATACGAATGAAAAAAAGTAAGCTATCGATGTCTCTGAAGCAGTGGCTAACGTTGTTTGCTTTACGCCTGCATTATTGTCATTCAAATATTGGGCGATCGATAATAATAAACTACAAATATTTTGGATAGGTACGGAGCTTAACATTTTATTTTACATACCTTTGCTAGTTTGGTGGTGGTTTAACGGTTTGTTTGAGTTAATCGTATTCGAACATTATTTGCATCTGCAGGCAGGCCAAGTGCGCTCAGGGGGCAACTGGAACTGCGACTATTGGTATTTGTAATCGTCGAATAGTCGCTGTTGCCTCACAGGCCCTGTAAACCCGGGTTCCGAAACGCCTTAATATTGATTATGCCGATTTATTCTAATGTAACTAAATGGTTTAATGAACTAAAATATGTAAGTGACACTAAAATTTTCCTCTTTGCCGCTTGTTTATAGATATTTATAAGTTTTATTATTTTTTATTTTTTTTCTATTTATTTAGAAACAAACAGTCATACACAATTTTTGATCAAAACTTATAGACAATAAATAGACCTATAGTTTCATATGTAGAAATAAAATATAAACAGGTTCGTGGCTATTGCAAAAAACAAAAATACTTAAATCTGTATTTTATAATAACAAATACTTGAAATATGTAAATCAGTGATTTGATAAGTCTGCAGAAAATAAGTTACATATACATCGTAGTCTCGTAGTACATTAAATTTAAGCAAATAACAAATTCCAGTTATAATCAATATTTAAATGCATTCTTAAGTTGTGTTAGTGAACAGTTAAAAATGTCTAAATCATTAAGTTATTATACCGTTGCTAGTAGGTATAGGTAAATATGTAGGGTGCTAGAATCTCTGCAGTACTTAATGTAGATAGATAGATACAATCTTTATTCAACCACAACTTACAAGCACTTGTGTACTTACACCCATAAATATTTTGTTTTAATATTAAAGCTCAAATATTATACATATTCACGTTAGCAAAAATGAGTAGGTATTCATTCAGTAACTTATACTGGCTGCTCCTTTTTTAGGGTTCCGTACCCAAAGGGTCAAACGGGACTCTATTACTGAGACTTCGCTGTCCGTCCGTCCGTCCGTCCGCCCGTCTGTCACCAGACTGTATCTCATGAACCGTGATAGCTAGACAGTTGAAATTTTCACAGATGATGTATTTCTGTTGCCGCTATAACAAAAAATACTAAAAACAGAATAAAATAAATATTTAAGGGGGGCTCCCATACAACAAACATAATTTTTTTGCCGTTTTTATAAATAATGGTACGGAACCCTTCGTGCGCGAGTCCTGTCGCACTTGCCCGGTTTTATTTAAATACATGAATAGTTGTTGAATGAGACATCCAATATAGAGCAGCGGTTTCACAGAAGAATGATACAATAGTACCTGATCTAGAATAGTGACGCCAAAAGGGTTGTCAGTATTGTGCGATACATCCACACATTATATACTAACGCCGCGTTAAGGAATGACGTATAGGAATTATATTCTAGATGAAGTTAAGACGTTTTAAAACTATGCGTCAGAGTGCGCGGGCATCGAAAAAATCGGCACTCAAACCGATTCAGATAAAGGAAATCTTTCATGGCAGCGGTCTGCTCGTCATTTTGTAGGTCTAATTATTTTATTATTATTTGATGTAGAAAGGGACTGGAACTGGCAGTAAAATGTTTCATCAGTCCATGTGGTATAAGCTGCACTGCAAGCAAGTGTTGCAATGGCTCGTGTGAGAAAGATAAATCGGTGTGATTTGATACAATACCTATAATGTGTATCAAAACTATTAAAAACATTGTTTATTTAATATTACGTCAGTATATTTTTTATTTCGTGGTAATTATACAAGCGTGCAATCCATTGAGGTCACTAGGTTTGTTAATAAACGTATTAAAAATACGGCGTTGATATTTAAAATAATTGTTCAAAGGTTTAACTTTTTATAAATCATTTATTATTGAAGGTTTAACTAAGTACTGAACTACGCAGCAATATGAAATAAATACAAACTCCAAGAGAAAAAAAACCTCCTTTCCCAACAACTAACATTGAGAAAGTTCAAAAAGATATTAATCTTTATTGTTGCCACAAATATCCGTGCCAATCTGCATCCAAACAACACAACAATAAGATGATAAGATCACAACTTAAGCCTGGATAGACAAATTGTTGCTGTTTACTTACTTTTAAATCTATACATGTTTACAAAACATATCATTCTTAGCCAGCAGTGCTTTGCAGCCGTGAAATTGATTCTTATATTTTACTGGAAATGAGTGAGAACTCGCACGGTGGTCGATGTTCTGCAGGGTTGAAGAAAGGACCCATTTTGGCAAGGCGTTGAGGCTAGAAAATTTCATTGTAAGTTTAGGTCGCTGACGCTCAAACCATTTTTAACCTTTTTGGATAAAAGGTGGGAAATAAAAATACGACCGTGTTTTATTGATTTATGTTAGGTACCTCAGAATTCCGTTATTTCTGAACCAATTTTGAAAAAAAATTTTTGTTTGAAAGTAGGTAGGTACTTACATAGTTTCAAGTGAGTCCACTTTTTCGAAACCCAGTTTTGATGATGGGATCATGAGCAACTAGGGGAAGTCCTCAAATCTTGATGGCTTCAGATTCAGACTTTGAAACTTGAAACGTACTTGAAGCGCAAAACTGTTTACCGACATACCTTCGTAAGAAAAACCATAACTAAAAAAGGAGAAATAAAATTATTCTTAAAAAAGGAAAACCAACTTTAAAAAGGATAAATGTAAAAATAATATTCCTTTTATATGTACCAGCAATGGATATATTTGAAGCCGCTGCCAAGCCAAATAGGAACAATACTAGTCAATAATACCACAAACATACTCATACTCATTTATTCATAAAGTCAATTTACATGTCAAAATAAAATTACTACTAAATTAAAGTTAAAACTAAACAACTAAAGGGCAGCTTTCTTTCTTTCGTTTTTGAACCGCAGAAATGTGTTAACGCTTTTAAGAGTTAGCTTGGCACCGGCGTCAAAAATATCAGTTGATAGCGCATATAAAAGGGATTATATTTTGTTTTTTTCTTTTAGAAGTCGGTTTCTCTATTTTATGTTTATTTTTGTGTATGTAGCTTAAACATTAATTCATGTTATTAAAGATGTACCTGATCTCTAATACAGATTAGATAAATATTTGTATTTAGATAATATTTTTTGCATACGTTATTTAGAATGTTATAGATAAAAAAATATTGAACTGACTAATATATATAAGATCTCAAAACGTGTTTTTCTTATTCTACTTGTTCTACTTCTTAAATGATGTGTATACAAATGTGTAACTAGTACATATTTAACGCAATCATTCTGAGTCAAAATAGCATTTTTCTGGTTACTGGTTTTGGCTATTTAGGCATGACTTGACACCATTTGTTCTACACTAACCCCCCCTCAAGAACCCTAAGGTCGAATACGGATAGTAGAACTGTTTTTTCTGACTTAAGTACCTACTGCTTGTCTTGTTGTTTTAACAAATAACACAATAAATATTTTAAAATAAAATTAACAAACAACCTAATATAGGTCGAATCTCTCCAGGCTGAAACACATTTTCCAAGATGGCGGCGGTTACTATAATTAATACCAAAATTCAGGACAGTGTTTTAATTCATTCAGAACATTAATAAAATCTGCCTTATATAAAAAGCCAGCACGATATTGCAATCAAGTTGCATATAAACATGTAATTTTTTACATCACGAATACATTCGTTGCGTTACCCAAATTGCATTGAAATCTTCATCAAGCGAGATAAATGATTGCGCCAACAGGTAGTGATTAGTATCAGCATTTCGGGTAGTTATGTCTTCGAGCAGATGTGGGCAAGGTGTCCCGTAGGCTTCAGGTGCCGATTGAGTGGCACAAGCCATGCTATATGTCAATGGATGTACAGTTGGTAATAAATATATTGTAACATTAAATTTTTGATCATATAGATATACGAATGTTGTAGAAACCTTGAACAGCATAAGTAGATAATACTCAGTTGCGTACAAAAACTTACGTAAATTATAATTTTATTCAATCACCAATTCATTAATGTGTTCATCTTATCCCTCTGAAATAACTCTGTCTATCTGTCTGTTTTTTACCTGTTCACGCTTAAACTGCTGAACTGATGTGGATGAAATTTGGTATGAAGATAGTTTTAGGCCCGGGGAAGGACATAGGATAGTTTATATCAATCATCATCATCCCACACAGACGAAGACACGGCAGAAGCGAGTACTTTATAAGATTGCATACATATTTACATCCGAACATACGGACTGTCTGACAGACAAATGTACCCGACGAAAGTGTAAAGGTTTCGTGCTTTCTATTTTGGGAAAGGTTTCTAAAAGATATGAACTGGTGAAGTTTTAGTAACATAGTTATACATAGTGTCCCAAGCCATTGGACAAAATCGAAATGTATAAATGCATTAGGGTATTTAGGACGAATTATTCCACTTACGTCAGATACCACTTAGGTCAGATTTTATTTTTTCATATAACAAAATTTGAGAAATTCCGTATAGGTCAGAAAATCAAAACTGCTGACGTAAGTGGAATGTTTTAATCCCAATTTCGTCAGGTCCAGTTAGGACAGAAGTTTTTTATTCCAGTTACTTCTGATTACAGCTAGATCTGATCACATTTGCGTATCCCCCAATTAGCAAGTCAGCCATGAAAGTGGTCTACCACTTTCGGGTGACTATTACTTGACAATCTTGACATATAGTCTTAAGTAGTCGACCACATTTTGTGGCTGACTGTCCATAAAGTCGTCAGTTTATAGGTAAAATTTATTATTTATTATTTGCTGCCTTGCAGTGATACCTAATGATAAGGCAGGCCACATACATTATACACGTATTCCACTGCGAAATTTGGTGATATATAGTAGGTCATTGGAATCCAATAAGGTCAGAGATGACCTAAATGGAACAATTTTTTTCTGTCCTAAGTGGAAGCTGACGTAAGTGGAATAAGTCTTTTAGGACCAGTATACCTACTAATTATCATTAGAACCGGTGTAGCGGCTACGAAGAAATGAACAAATTACGAATTTTTAACAAATTTCGACGACCAGTCTAGTATGTAGTGACCCTGCCTAGGAAGCCGATGGTCCCGGGTTCGATACAAGTACATTAGAGCATTTATTTGTGTGATGAGCACAGATATTTGTTCCTGAGTCATGAGTGTTTTCTATGTAAATATGGATGTATTTATCTATATGTACATATATCGTCGCCTAGTACAAATAGTACAAGCTTTGTTTAGTTTGGGGCTAGGTCGATCTGTGTAAAATTGTCCCCAAATATTTATTTATTTAATATTGAAGAAACAAACAGTCACATGTAAATATTTTTATACTAATAGATAAACAATTGTTACCTATAATTCCATTAAATATAATATACTGATATTCATAACAAGTCGAAACTTTTAGAACTACAAGATATTTTAGGTAAAATTATGTATTATAATTTTTACAGTACATATACATATGGTGCAACTATATATCACTAGTGCGAAAATTAGCATATTACGTTACTGTGTCGAACATTTAAAGGGCCATATGTACTGTAAAACGTCGTACGATACATGTGCGAATAGGTGATTCGCAACTCGTGTCGATTTAAAACACTCCCTTCGGTCGTGTTTTAACTTATGGCCACTCGTTTTGAATTTCCTATTTTTCGCACTTGTATCGTAATGTACTATTATAAGCGGATCGGTTCTGACCTATTTTTACAAAAAAAAAAACTTAAGGTGCAAACCCCGGGTTTTCAGCCGTAAATGTAACTATATACTCTACTATTGCTATCTATATCTAACTAATATTCTTTATAATGGCGCACCTTGACTACCTTTCTCTGAAGCATCTATACAAATATGACAAATGCATCGACAGATGATTGTCCTCGTGCTCAACACATGCCGCCGAAAGGTGCGTGGACACACACTAACGGGTGAAACCAAAACACGTGCTTCACGGTCAAATAGATAGAAGAGCGGCGTTGTGCAAAAACCAGATCACCCTTTCCTTTTGTGCAATTTGAATCTTTCCTCCCCATTCATTGATATTTGCACAATATAAATTTTTTGGGGCCACATTAAGAGGATGAGCCAGGTGATTGAATTAAAAATTTGCTTTTACTTCTGTCGAGTGGTTTTAGGACAGAGTTAATTTTAAATGCCGTAACTACATGGTTCTGCAATTTTTTTAATTTTATTTTACTATAACTTTTGTTTTACTATCTAAAAAGTTCTAGTTTAATTAAATACATACAGCGTAAACCCAGATACGTGCTCCAGTTGGAAAACCTAACTTTCCAATATCGGAACAAAAATAACGCAAAATTGCAGGGTTTATTTGGAATTTTAATTCGTTTTAATCAAGGGCAAACGCCGTGAAAGAAATCACTCAAAAATTAGACTAAATTTGCGAGGGCATACTTTAAGTTAACCCTTAAAAGGTTAAAGTTGGCTCGAATGGAAAAAATCACAAATACATGTCTAAATTTCATTTATTTTCAATTGTATATTGTTGACCTGAGTAAATATAATAAATGGAGATAAGTTTCTAGACATCATTCCGAATCCAATGAGGTAAGTAAGTAAGTCCTTCATTTGCATTCATGTTGTACAAATAGATATTAAATAACAAATGAGTTGTTTCAAACATGAGCCCTGCAAGTGCATAGCAATATTACTTAAACTAACTTATACCTAATACAAACATAATCGTTATTGTAATCTTATTACATCTTAAAACTTATCATTTAAATATTCGTCGACAGCGTAATAGCTTTTGTTTATTAGGGTAGGTATCACACTAATTCTTAGAAACAGTATCTCTATTTTTCTCTATTTTGAACTTGTCGACTAGACTATAAATTATTATTAGCCGTCCAGTGGTCGCAAGTCGCAACCAGAATCGAACTTTGTCTTCAGCTTACGCGGCTAACGTCCTGAACTGTATGGCTTTAGTATATGACATGTACAGTTTGATATTCAAATTAAATTAGAAGTTCCGTAATTATGAGGTTTTTTAACAATTTCATCTATCCCGGTGGTACCCTAGTGATTAGTTATTCTGAAATAATCGACATCAAAATGCAGTGATTGAAGTGTTTTGAAGTTCGATACATTTTCCAAATCTTAAAGTCAATTTGAATATCTATCGTGACAGTTAACTGTCATTGTTTTTTAATTGACCGAATCAATTAGGTATATTATTACATTCCATAATTCAATTTATCCTTTACTGCCTTTACGAATCCTTTACGATATAACGAGCGTATATTTTAAGTGCCGTTGAAATACACTTAATTTTGTTGTCTATTTTGTATCTGATAGTTTCAAATTATCATAATAAAGGTGTGTAAGGCTTCGATATAAATCTTTTAGCTGCCGGTATCTTCTTCCTAGTCTTAAGGCTGATACATAAATATAATAAAATGAGAGTGTTAAATAGAAATACATCAATTAGTAATGATCTCCGTACGTCCTAGGTGCGTCGTTATCCTAAACATCGTGTTTCATCGTAGCGGGATGCCTCGGGCCGCGGCGTCCGATCCTTTGAGTGCGGCCATACATCACGACTCCTAAGTAGACAGTATATCAACCGATATTCAGAGTAATTAGCCCCGTGGCGACGGACCTCCTGGATTTATTGTGGTAGGGCGTTAATGCGGCCGACAGCCGTATTGCCGGCCTTTGTTCTCCGACCCGAAATATTCAATTGGATTATTATGAATACTATTAACGAACTGCTATCGGTGCAGCATGCTGCAGTTTAGAGCAGTATTGTACCTTTATCATAGGTACTTGCCTAACATTACTCTGATTCGAAATGTTATATGAAGACATTTTGATTCTAAGGACCTGTTTCACGATGTCCAAGTAAAGTATTAAATAGCCACTTAACAAATAAATTACCTGCCAGACAAAACTTCCTGCAAAACTAAGCATTTTATCTACCAGTTAAAGCTTATTTGAAGATTTTGAAATGCCAACAATGACTTCATGCGTTAGATAAGTGGCAAGTAGATTATTCAGGACTTTATGTAGACATTGTGAAACAGACCCTAAATAATAAAAATTACAGTATTAATAAATTTAATTTCAATTAATATTAATAAAATCTCGTTTGTAATTCGCATATAGTTATATAACTAGTGTTTGTATCATCAAATCAATACCTATAAAATGGGACCATGCCGTAAATACCTTAAAGTAAGGTTTTTTTTCTGTAACTCATATTATCATATGATATCGGCTATATGAAAATGAAAAATGATAGCGTAAAAAACCCGTTCCACTAATGTCTATTTGAAATTGGTAAGATTCGTGTATTAATTGGAATAATTGAATTTACGTGTAAGATGTAATGTAGAGTATCTTTGAATTGATTCTCGCTATAAACGTTGTACAAAATAATATTATTTTATTCGAAATTCAATCTAAGTGTGCGTATCTTGGAGACATCCTGCATTTTCGGTTCCGTAAAAGCATTTTTTAGGCAGTTTATCTCGCTAATGATGTTTTACGATGTATCTATTCTCGCTCTTATCAGTCGCCGTCGCCTACAGTAGCAAAGCGTCTGGCTTCTGTCTTGACTTGTCTTTTATCTATGCACAGGTAAAATAAAATATGCACCATGTGTTTAAGAACTTAACGACTTATATTGTTCGACAGACTTATTTGGTGGTGTCATCTTTCTGTCGGTTTCTTGCCGCCTTTCATATCATCATCAAGTCTTAATTAATTGACGAATTGCGGTAGCGGTCTTCTTATTGGTGCTTTTTGTGTGACATTCTAACTCTTTTGTCAAGTTTATTATCTTTATGATAAGGTTTAGTATATGGCCCTTGGAAAATGAAAAGTAATAATTAAAAGTGCTACTTTTTGCGCCAGCGGAAACAAAAAATCACCTTCATAAACCTGGACTCTGCTACTCATATTTTAATGATTGCTCAAATGGCAGTTAGATAATTTATACTTTAACCAGTGTAATATTTATGTTGAGTAGGTATGCGTTAAGTGTGATGTAAAATATATGTTTAACTCAACGTCAAATTAAAATAATCATAGGGATAAATGCATTAATTAATTAATATATTTCTTTTATATATTTTTTTTAATAAATAAAAAATACAACAAGGTACCATCGGCCACACCGTGAACTCTCCATCGGTGGACGTTATTACAAAAGGCGGTCCACTGATGGAGTGTTGTTGTTTGTACGATGAATGATCAGTATTCAGGCCACCCCGTTGGCAAATCTACATAAATAAAAGTAAATACTAGGTAGATCTATCTATATAATCGCTTTCCATACACTAAGATTAGATGCATATAATGTCCTATATGTCCAGGTATAAAAAAATGTATTATCATAAATGAACAATTATTAAGCTATCACAATAATATGCGTGAAAATGCAATTTGTTATTATTGACTAAAGCCAACAGTCGTTTGATATGATTACAGGTTGTCTAAATATGTTCTGTTGTAAAGTGTGACAGTAAAAAACGTGAAAACAAACACACAAAGGGAGACCGAAGTTAGAAAACTTAATTTAACAGCCGAATCTAAAAACAGACGGTATTGTGTTTCCCTGGTGCTAACCAATCCTCTTTTGTTACAACCCCGCCCACGTCTATTATCAGATACCAGTGGCATGTCATTTTTTATCAAAACAATAACCTTTTTATAGAAATAGTCTGGTAACACGCTCTCACACGAAAATATAAATAATAGGTAAATTTGTCAGAAACTCTAACAATCGAATCAAATATAATTTACGTCGATGTATTAATAGTTAGTATAGTGTATTTATGAGATAGGGTACAACAAAAAACTTTGCGTGGGTAAAATAATGTAACTAATTAAAGTTATGATTATAATAATCAATGACAGACGATCGTCAAATACCTCCTACAAGTCAAATCAGTTTCTTTTTTATAGCTGTCAAAACGATTTGTCAATATGTAATTTATATGAAAACAGTAGTAGTAGTAGGTGGTAAGTACCCACATATTTATATTCACGTAAGTATATATTTCTACAAATAGGAGCTCTTATAGGTAATTTGTAGGTAACATAACGTCATGTACGGTGCCACTTAATGTCATCTCATAGAGCATAATATACAATAACAGTCATGTTCATATTCATAATTTGTTTTTTAATTTTTATAAAGGTGTACGCAACTAAACTGGGAGCGATATTCATGGTGGTAATCGCAAATTTCCAGTAGCTGGCTACGGTTGAGTTTTTTTTTATTTTTTTTAAAGTATGTAATAATAATATCAGTCTGTATATAAACAAAAATTTGCAACAGAACGAGGCAGGGAAATTTAAATGCTGCACCATGCAGGTTTGCCATGTTGCAATGGTAAGTGAACTGTGAGTACACATCACGCAAGACTGAAATTAAGTCCTCGCCGCCGCGGCACGTCGCTACATCGACGGAAATAGAGTACTTACTTAAAAATTATAACATGCCTTACCTGTAGTCAAAGAGTGGATAAAACCGATAAAAAATCGTAATTAGGGATCGTGTGGGAAACCTTATTAATTAAAATTGAGTCGTAAAATGAGATACACTTGTTAAAATAAACGTTAGGTAAGTATAGGTACCTATATTGTAAGAAACTTTATGAGAAAACCCCATTATCAAAGTTGCAGTTAAGTGAAAAAAGGGCTGGCAAAAGTATCGTTGCCTACGTTACCCTAACTACACCGTTGGTGCCCAACTTTGGCCAAGTAAAATAATAATTTTAGCATATTTCTATTAAATTCATAGTAAATAGAGCTGCGTAAAAACTTCCTCTTGTTTTTTTTTTTTTCGTTAATTTCAAAGGAGCATTCCTGAGTTTAAATTAAGTAACTTTCTCAAAAAAGACCGGTATTCTTATTAACTATATTTTGGAGATAATCAATAATTTATTTTTATCTTATAAGGCGCCTACGAGCGTGTACACTTGCTTTAGGGCCTGTTTACATATTGATTAGTGTTTAGTACGAGTTAATACATTTGCTACTAAACGAAAGTACTATCTCGGACGATCAACGTTAGAAATTACATTGATATGTCATAGTTTTCAATTGTTGGGTTGAGTTAAATGTGATGCCCGTGTTACAAAAATATGCAACATTTATTTACTTGTTAAAAAAAAGTTTTTGAAAATACCTATTATATTTTCATTTCCTTAAACGTACTTACTCAAATATTCTTATATGTTTTTTAGATGAAAATTATATTAAAACTTATTCGAAATCCTGAATAATGTATTACTAAACGCCCGCAATATAATTGATGATAGAATTATGATTTAATACTAGTTACGGCGAAGTTATGTACTAAAGGCGAATTTAGGGTACGTAGTTTTGCCAACCCTAATGTTCAATGAACTGCAACATTAATAACTTGATTTGTTTATTTGTCCTTAATTTATCTTTATTTTTGTGCATTACAGACTGCTTTTGATATGTATTAAAATATGATATTTTTGTTCAACTGTAAGAATAAGTAACACAAGTACTCGTAAAATAGAAAACACTACAATTCTAGCTGTTCTTACTACTGTAACACCTGGTTCGTATGGATGTAAACGCGCTGCGGATAATAATATCAAGTGTTGTTAAGACACTGAGAAGATCGAATGGTGTTATTGCAGGTAATTAATATAACTTAAACCCTGAAAACTCTATAAGTAATATATTTATTTCTTGAAAATTTGACAGATCACATAACGAATTTACAAGCGCAACGACAAGATACCTACCACTCATGTGGTGCTATTGCTCTCTTAGAACTAGTAAAGATAGCAAATGTATAGGGAGCGTGCATGAACTGTAGAAGGCAGCACAGGAGCCGTCAGATTTTTGGCGCGAGGCGTAAATGTGATGTTTATTGTTCCGATGTAGCCCAAAAGATGGCAGAACCTACTATGCACAAGGAAACACATGACGTGTAAATGTACATGTTTATGGTTTCGATTCAGGCCACAAGATGGCAGATCCTCCAACGCGCACGGTCTCTATAAATACCTACACTTGTAACAGCAAAACATAAAATGTGCATACGCGGAGTCTAGTCCCTTCCAAGTACATAATTAATGAGGGTTCAAAAAAATTATCCTATGCTCTTCCCGAACTATCTCTATACCTATCAAATTTTATCCAAACAGGTTCAGCGGTTATTGATTCCTCATACAAATTTTCACCTCCCTTTTCACACCCTTAAGGATGATTTTTGGGAATAAAATTATTCTTCCCTGGAACACAAACTATCTCTATAACAAATTTAAACGAAAGTGGTTACAGCGGTTTAAGCGTCAGAATTAATTTACAAAATATATTTTTCATATTTTATATATTTTTACTTCGGAATGGTGTCTATAGGTATGTGACAAATGAATTCGGCATCCTCGTTTTATTCGAAAACGTTACCAAACTGAGAGCCGAACCCCCGCCTCCCCCTCCCCTCCCTTCTAAAAATGTTCATTAAAAATCTTGGTGGCTTCGTTTCTTAAATCCATCCTTGGGTCCTAAGAACCAGTCCTGCCAAAGGAAATCTTATATTCATGCAACGCCGTATTTCACGAGCTACACATTTAACTATAACGGCGTTCATGTTGATTGTCACTATGACAACTTAACAAAGTACGATGAGATCTGTATCATATGGTACCAGATCTAAAAACTTTGACTGTCCGTTTCTTGGAATTGGTATTTTACCTACAAGTAATCACTTAACAGCTGACCTTGTCTAATCTAAGTGTCAGCTACATAAACAATTATATTAGATTATTGAATACGAAGGTTGTCAAAGAAAAAACTGTATATTACTCGTACAAGCACTATTTACATTACAGTAAACAACCTCAGCACGCACTTTTTCTGCCGAGGCTATCACAACATGTAAAGCATCAAAGAAAGGTTTACTACGAAATTTTGAATTAATTTATAGTCGGACTGCCACGCGAAGCAACGGGGTGAGATGCAATCGCGAGGAAACGTTTCCTAAAAATAATAAAAAATACCTCACACGAACCAAATCAACCATTATTATATGACACGACCATGAGGGCAGATTCTATTAATTTATAACCAATGTGGGTGGATAAACTGACATTATTTTTTTATTAATCGCAACGTGGACACAACGAATAACTGTTATTTTGAGTTTTATTAAGATATCCAAATTCTTAATGACAACCTGGTGAGGTATAGAGGATAATTACGTGTAGCTGGATTATAAGTAGGTATTTTTTTGTTTTATTTTGTCCATTGTTAATATTTAGTAAGTACATTAATTACGTACTAGGAAGGAACTAGACTCCGCGGACGCACATTTTATGTTTTGCTGTTACAAGTGATACTTTTGCCAATCCTTTTTTCACTTAACTGCAACTTTGATAATGGGGATTTCTCATAAAGTTTCGTGCAATATAGGTACCTACTTACCTATCGTTTATTTTAAAAAGTGTACCACATTGTACGATTCAATTTTAATTAAATGAATAAAAAATTAAAATATAAAAACACAAATCAATTCAAAATAACCTAACCTAGGGTGCCGCCAGCAGCGGGGCAGGGCCCAAGCTGCCGGTGGTCAGGGCTGCAGAAACAAGAACCGCCGGACTATCCGCGCCGTGTCCAAGATCACCGCCTTCTGCATTTGACCCTTGATCCAACCACCTAGCGAGAGTCTATCAAGGTGTTGGTAGAGACTCTTTGGTATGAGACCGTTCGCTGAAACGTTTTTTTTTTTATGATAGTGGAGAGGCAAACGGGCAGACGGATCACCTGATGGTAAGCGATTACCGCCGCCCATGGACACCTGCAACACGAGAGGGGTTGTACGTGCGTTGCCGTCCTTTAAGATGGGAGTACGCTTTAAGATGGGAGTCGTATCGGTCCGGAAATACCGCAGGCGACAGTTCATTCAGTTTAGGTGTGCTAGGCAGAAAGTTCCTGGAGAAACGCACAGTTGAGGACTGCCAACCATCTATGTGATGAGGATGGAAATGTCGCGTATGGCTATGGCGAAAATATATTATATTGCATCGAATATATAATGGATGTATACAGTTTGTAAAACAAATTTTTAAAGCAGGTACAGCTGTAGTCAATTAATTTAAGGTTACTAAGTGAAATATGTACCGCTACTTACTACCTTTTGTGGTTTTGATAAATATTGTTATTTCCTAAGATACAAACGGCAACCTAAATACATGCATGTATTTAGATTACCGTAATTAATAAGCACTTAAGTATTTGTAGTTTTGCCATGTCTGTTATTCGCAGCTTAGCTTAGAGACCCTCTGTACTAACTAGATATTCACGTGCAAGCCAGAAGCTGGCGTCAACGTAGTGCTAAAATAAAATCTTGAATAAATCTACTTTGATTACGTAAAATTATCATATTAATTTCAATACTTACGCCTGAAATGTTTTATATCACCCGATTTATTTTTGTTAATTGATGTGTTTTCTTGCATTTTTTATTTAAAACACGGGATGTGTAAATAAACTAACTTTAAGTTCTGCGAGGGCCGCTCGAATATAATGGCATGATGATGACATTGTCAGGTTAGTAGTACCGTCTGGCTTTACTGGGGACAGTAGGGACGCTCGGTGCGGATACGTACTCGATCTGGATGTTTCTTACCTAAGTTAGGGACAATTTTTTGATTCAATCTTCCTTTTGTGATATATTTATGCAGATGAGTTATCGGACATAAAATGTAACCTTGTGCGAACTAAATCCTGGTAGTTGGATATGAGATAATATATACGGTAGTGTGCGTTATGGTATACATACTCGTTTATTGGTAAAATATAAGAATTTACATGTCAGCAATTAAAAGTGTACAAGAACAGTGTTAAGTCAGGTGAAATTAAATATACAATTAACATTTATATAGTTGATCTACATTACATTAAAATAAAAAGGATACAAATACAAATAAAAATGTCCAGTTAAAATTATCAAGTAATTCGGATTAAATTAAAATCATACATTAATATTATTAAAACTATAAACTGAGAGCCACGTTCAATGTGTTGCCTCCCTGTCACATTTACGTACGAATTTACAAGTGCGATAGAGAGGCAACACGTCGAAGGTGGTCCGCAGTAGGCCCTCTCGTATTTAGTTGAAAACGAGTATACGCATTCATTGTATGTCTTTATTATAATATTTGGTGACGTAAATCTATATAAAATGTTTTGGTTTTTCATTTAAATAAAAGTGATCACAGTAACTTATTTTCATACCGAGTAGTAATAAGTATACTTGGTTTTAGTTGTACTTATATACGTTAATATTAAATTGTTACGTTGACCTACTCGTATTACTAAGTTGCCAACGTCGTTAAAAATGATTTATCTTATATAATAATTTATTAAAATCTGGTAATTTCCCACAACTCCACTGAAAAATAAGTTTGTGTAAGATGTATTTCGGGTAACTCCGAGTACTTTAAAATGATGAAAATAATTTTATCATATTAGAATCCATGTTTGGAATTGCCTTCTTGAACACTTGAATACTTCAACGACAGCTTCAACCATAGTCTTAATTTCGCGTGAGCCTACCTACATCATAAATATATATATATATGTGACTAAAAAAATGTAGTATTGTATTGTTTTGGTCATATTCATTCATTAGTCATCATCATCACTGTGCAATGATCATCTTAGTAATGAAGAAAACTCAATATATAAATAACACCTATTTTGGTATCCTCGAAATTATTTTATCCTTCTGTTTCGAAGTAAAATAACGTTAGAAGTACTTATCATGCGGGTTGTTGGGGTTTTTTGTATAATTACTGTGTACGAATATACCACACAAAAAAAGAATAATAACAGCTTTAAATAAATAATTTATTTCTAATCTTATTCTAATAGGTATTTACATTTTTTTCGGTATCGGTGAGCATTAATTACAAAGCTTCGTTCCTTTACTTTCTACAACGAGCATAATCATTGTATCATTAGGTACATCATTATGTTATAGTTATACTATTAACTAATTGATAAGGCTTAATTAATTAAGGCACTTGTCTTTGACTAGAGATCCAAAAAGTCTTTTGTTTTCACATAAATGCAAACTATCATGAATGCATATATATACCGGAGGGATTCGTTCTTTTGTACGTTCTCACGATCGAGAGTTCTGTGAACAAGAGAAAACTAAATTAACTATGTATTCATAATTCTGATTAGTACAAAAAAAGAAAAGAAACACTTGTTGATTTATATGATTTATACAAATATAACGATATTAATTATGAGGTAGGATCATTTTAAAATTTATTAGAATTAGAATTTATGTATTCAACTATTTAACTTGTAAATATAATTAAGTATAATTTATATAACTGAAATTACCTATTTGCTATTTCTGCTGCCACCACGAGATTACGTCAAGTAACTCATCTTCATCCATAGGCCCTAGTTGCTGCTGCGTGGTCACTTCGTATCTGTCTACCGCAGAATATGCCGAAGATACACCTGAGGAGCACTCGGAGGGGGCTGGTGAGTCCGGCTTCTCGGAACAAGGCGAACTGCTGCCGTAGAAGAAACCATCGTCCAAGTCTAACGAAGTCATTGGCTGCGTATTGCCATTCGGAATGTTTTCTCTATTTTCTTGATCACGAGTTATTCCTAAAGCTGCGTCACTCTCGTCCAGTAACTGTTGAAGATATCTTATGTACTCGACGACCATTCTTAAAGTGTCTACTTTACTTAATTTCTTCCCCGAACCGCGTCTCGCACCGCCAGATAACGCAGCTACTACGGAAGCGGGGAGATGACGGCGAAGTGCGTTAAATCCATCATTCACTTGTTTCACACGATTGCGCTCTCGAGCATTGCGGCGAGCTATCGACGCGGCCTGCGGTCCAGTGTAAGGATTCGTTCTGAAGTGAACTTTTTTCCTATACTGCATATTCGGTGGAGTGTCGTGCGTAACGTAATTTTTTTCAGGAGCAGGCGCAATTGGTATATTCCTCTTTTCCATCGTGTTCTTCGATGTAGTACTAGACGGGTAGCCCGATGACAACACGACGAAGTTCGTTTGTCCCTGGACGAGTTGTATTTCTTGTAGCATCGTATTGCCGCGGTCGTTCGCGGGAGAAGGGCGCGCGGTCAGTCCGCGCGACGGCCAGAAAAGCACTGAGCGATAAAAGTTGCGTGGGAGCTTGGAAAGCGAGTGACGGGAGCGGAGCTTCGCGTTTAAGTGAGCCGCCGGCGCACGGGCACGCGTTATATCACCTGCGCCGGCTGCAAAAAATATAAATTTTAAAATTCTCTTCCCCTATTATTTTCGATCATCCCTTCCCTCCAGTACGTGCGGGTCCGTACCTGGGGTAGTGAGGCGGCCGCTCCGTGGTCGAGAGCGAGCAACGCGTGCTCAGTTTTTTCTGTTTTGACCACTGAATATTGTAAATTGATATTTTTTTATGAATCGTTACAGTTAAATTACAATAAGTGACTCTTAGAAGTAACACATTACTATACAAAGTTTTAACTGAATAATATGTTGTTTAAAAGATTTTTAAAACAATGTTTGTATTGTATAAGCACCTGAACTTAATTGTAATTGTAAATATAGGGTGGTTCTTTAGTCGTAATTTACGGGGTGAATATACATATATGTATAGGTCATACTGAGCAACTTTTTCTGATGGTAGTAAGATTTTTCATAGATCTCTTACTAAAAATTATATATTTACATAAATACGATTTAGCCTAAGCAATTTCTAACACTGATTTCTCTGATATTTTTCTAATATATATCGAATAATAATTTGGAACAATAATAAAAAAAAACATGCATTTAAGGGATAAAATATTTTATTTATGTAATCTTAGAAATAACTTTTATTAGGATTCCTTATCTAAAGGGAAGGGAGTTAGAGGGAGATCATTACGGCCCTGAAAGGATTCTAATTATTCACATAGATGTCATGTTATATATAGTTGAAGAAATATAATTTATAATAATACAAATGGTTTTCGTTAAATCGAAACGTTTTTTGGCCCCCGTTGTTTCTTACTCGTATAATAAACCCGTAGAAAAGAGAGGTATAGAAAAGCATATTTCTTTTAGATAAAGTTTACACCCAGTGGCAATATTACATGGCCATTTTTTATGTAATTAATCCATTAGTAATATCTCCATGCAATTTTGTAGCTCGCTGGACCTATTGATTTTGTAATCGCTCCAAAGACGTATAAAATAATGTAGGTGCATTATTTGTGTGTCGCTGTATATATATATATGTTGTATGTATGTATGTATTTATATATATGTATCTGATATATATTTAAGTATTTGGTTGTACCTATTGGTAGGTACGTATTTATTTAATTGTAATGTGTAATCTTCTTATTCCTGTAATGTATTCGTGCACTACCTGTTTCTAAAGTTTTATGTTCTTTATTTCCTGCTACCCTAAGGTTGTCTGGAAGAGATCGCTCACAGATAAGACCGCCTGTTGCTACCTTTATTTACATTGTAAATCTGTTATTGAATTTTTCTTTTGTGGTGCAATAAAGTTTATTTACTTACTTACTATTTTTTACTTTAACAACTACATAAATGAATCTGCAAAGTTTTCGATTGATTGATTAATTAATAATCCGTAGAGTATAGAGTTCTCTCTAAAGGATGCTCTACTTACAATCGACGGACTGAGTTCGTTGGAAAATCATTTCGTTGTAGAAATATCAAAAAAAATAAGAATGGTTTTTCTAAGCAATACATGTCACATGAAAAAAACATGTAGGTAGAGTACGTATAGTGCTACTTTACCGCACAAATGCAGTAATTTCGTTAAAAAGGCCATGTGTACTGTAAAACGTTGAAAGATACACGTGTAAATAGGTAATTCGGAACTTGTGTCGATTTAAAGCACTACCTTCGGTTTTTCGTTATTTCCTTTTTTTCGCACTTGTATTTTAATGTATCTACTATTAATCTTGCGTTTTATATTCCATGTTTTCAGAATCTTCATCATTACATCATCATCATTATCATGTCGTTCAAATTATCACGTAAATTTCCTGTATCGTAAATAAAGCCAGATGAAACTTGCGATAACTGTAGCACATGCCTCGCTTTCTCAAACGCTCCAAGTGGCAGGTAATGCGACATACCCCGTGCATCGCATTAATTCACATTTCTCTAATACCAATATTTATAAAGTTTATGAACGTGGATAAACATAAATATTTTTAATTCATTAAAATATTTAGAGTTTTCAAGTTGCATGTGTTCGTGTGAGCGAAGCCGCCGCGGTGACAGACCGAACCGCAGTCATCATCAATTAGGCCTACTGTCATATGCTTTTGCAAAAGGCTCAACTATATTAGAACCTGTAAACACATACGCCTTAATAGAATGAGGCGGGGGTTATAAGCATGCTATGAATTACACTTCTTACCGATAGTTTGTTTTATTCGTCGGCGCTTTGATCAAAGCTACCGGTTACTGTCAATCCCATGGCGTGGATCGAATAACTCTCATTCGATTCTGTTAGCCTTACTAATTGAATCGAAACTGCATCGAGAGGTATTTGTTTTCATTAGTTAACACTTAAGTGGTATTATGTTGGCGTCGACAAGATGCCTTTGCTTTAAATTATTATGAGCAATTTAACTGGGACTTGACAAAACTCTCTTTTTAAGGCTCGTGTTAAAAAAATGAATTTTCATAGCGTTGCTATGTCGATAAATTGTATGTGTAACTACTTTATTTTTAAATACTTATTGATATTCTGTTTCTTCGTTATACGAAAAGAACCCAAAAAAATGTCGTATGGCTACCGATAAGATCTGACTAATACTTGATTTGTAACTATATTATTTAAATATGCCCTCCTATTGAGCAAACAGCTACATATTTTAGGGCCACTTTCTACATTATATTTATATGGAAAATAATATTATAATCGCCTGAAATCTGGGGGCACGGTAGTGCCCCCGCCAAGACGGGAAAAGCGAAGCGCAAGGGTAGTACCTACCTTTTCTCGAAGCGCTTCGTCGTTTTTTTGAATCCTCATAACTTGGGTTTGAATTATACCAGATAAACAAAATTCTCGAGATATAATGGCAATAGTGCTTTATTAAGTACAAAAAATTTCAATTGCATAGCTCCTGAAGTACTAGGAAGCAGAAATTTGGTATGTAGGATAGTGTTAGTACACAAACAACAAAAAAAATTCAAAAACTTGAAATTTTAACCTCTAAAGGGGTGAAAACGGGGTGGGATTTTGTATGAGGAAACAATAACCGGTGAACTGATTTAGATGAAATTAGGTATGTCGATAGTTTTTGTTATGAAGAAGGATATATATATAATAGTATTCAATCCCAAAATCACCCGCAAGGGTGAAAAGGGGGAGGAAAAAGGCGTTAGAGGAAAAAAGGGGTTGAAGTTTGTATTGGGAATCAGTAAAAAAGCTAAGAGTTGCCTACAGATACGTATTTCAGGATTTTTAATAGTAAATCAACCCCAACCCTTTAAATTAGGGGATGGAAGATAAGCAACTTGCAAAAAGAAGTGAAATCCCAACAAAAACATTTTCATGTAAAATGTTGCCAAGACGAAACCATAAGGCTCGCACTGTCAGAAAGATATCAGATCTCTTGTAGAGCCAAGCTTCTAACTCTACAAGCCCTAACTTGATAAACTCTATATCTTAGTCAAAATATGTGGCTTGGCCGTTTTGTTACTACAAAAAGTATTGTATAATGAAAAATAATGAATAGTGAATAAGTGTTCACCTTACCCCCATGTTAATGGTAGCGAAATGGCCAAGCCATATATTTTGAATAAGGTGTAGAGTTTGTGTAATTAGGGCTTGTAGAGTTAGAAGCTTGGCTCTACAGGATATTTTTTTTAACAGTGCTAGCCTTATGGTTTCATCTTGGTAACATTTTACATGAAAATGTTTTTGATGGGATAATATCTTGCATGCAGAAATATATGATAGGACCTCAGTTTCGGCGACCTAATCTTATCACACGTCATACCAACACTTGTTGTCCCCGTTGTCGTCGTCTTGTCTTATTTCTCGTTGTACAAGTTGAAGTAAAGGAAATGGCATATTAATATCAATATATGTGTAATAAAATCATACTTAGAATTATACCAGCTACTAAAATGATATAAGTACAGTGTATTTATGAAAAAAAAAATGGTTCAAAAGGTCTCATTCTATCATCGTAGGTACATAATATTTTCTACCAACAACAAGCTCATTTTTACATTATTAATATACCGGCCAGTCAGCTAGGAAGGTTGCGACCCCGTGATTGTATTTTACCGGATATGACCTGCGGGGAGTGTCGATATTAGTCGTTTATACTATTACGCTATTAGTTTTTTTAACGTTTGATCATTAGGGCTCCGTTAGCGCTGTGTGAAATATTGAGGGGTGTAGAATGTTAATAGGTGAACTTTACTTACTTGCACACATTACGTAAGTATAGGTAGATATATTTTAACGCCGGGGCGTTTTTAAGCTCGTGGTATTGATTATGATGCCTATTATGATTCCCTACTTGTTTTCTTACACATTTTTTTTTATACTACGTCGGTGGCAAACAAGCATATGTACACCTGCAACTTCAGAAGAGTCACATGCGCGTTCCCGACCCTAGCATTCCCCCCCTCGTTGAGCTCTGGCAACCTTACTCACCGGCAGGAACACAACACTATGAGTAGGGTCTAGTGATATTTGGCTGCGGTTTTCTGTAAGGTGGAGGTACTTCCCCAGTTGGGCTCCGCTATAGATCTGGAATGATATCCGCTGTGCTGTGCCCTACCACACAATGCGAGATGACATTGACAATGCCCATACCTACCTCTTTTTTGGACGTAGTTTAAGGACGTACCCGGGTCCAAGGATTTACTGGTTAAATGTATTGTTTAAAGCTTAACCTTTCTATAATATTAATATTATTAGTTTAGAAACAGTAAAACTTTATTTAAAGTAATTTTGAGACAATATAACAAAATAAGCTTGCTTCTTATCATTAAATACCATCGTATAACCAGTCAAAATATTTGAATATTTTTCTTGAATCAACCCTGAATGAAATAAACACTTTAAGTGTAATAGCAAAGTTGGGTACGTATCATTAGACTTTTTTCATATGCGCTGTCTCGAGAAAAAATAAGAACACTATTGACATCACTATTTATCAACCAACAATATCTCCAAATTATTATAAAGCAACTTGTTAACATCCATTTATACTATTAAAGGATTACCCAAAAAGAATAATATAAAATTATCTTATTGAGAGGGTTGTAGACACGCTATGTTACAAATCATACCACCCACGCGACCACACTTGTCTATTTGTAGTTGATGAAAAGCAGAATGCTTATGACCATTGATAGTCATAGAGAGGAATAAAGTTGGTCTAATGACAGAATAAGATTAAGATATATTTTGATAAGAGTTATGTAGGTATTAGGTAACTTTAATATACAGACCCGCAATCTCCCAGTATTACATCATTATTTTCAATGGAGCCCTACAGCTAGTTTCATAATGGAAATGGCAATTACTCTTACGATCAATATGTTCACATGACAACTGACAGTTTTTTACCCTAGCCGCAATTAACCCAAAACAAATTTCACAACCCCTATATTTTGGTTTGGATTGTCTATCATTGTTTCAAGCTTTGTAACGACAAAAATAGAGAAGGGAATTTACAAATTTACAACATAGTATATATAATTCATTGAATAAATATAAGTAAGTATACATATGTTATAAGTTTAAACATCTTAATTATAATTCTGGCTGATTGTAATTACGGCGGTTACAGAAAAGGTATAGTAGGTTTTATGTCCGGTTATTATTTAGTTCTGTCAGCCAGGCGACAATAGCAGCACAGTTTATTAGAAGAACTCTTGTACTACGTTGAATTATCTTGTTTGGTTGATGTTCTCTTCTGAAAAGGCCTCATTCGCTTAATAACTCCCACAAAAATATATGTTTAGTTAGTTAAAATGCCATAAAACCAGGATTTAAAAGGACAGGATGCCTAGAAACAGTTGATTTACCCACGTCCCATTGAAAATAAAATGTTTGTTGTGATTATGGTCACTTATACATATTACGAGTATATTAAGCTGTAACATTCCCTATTGTAGATAAAGTAATAAAGAAGTGAAAATTAAAAATAATTTAGAAAATCACCCAGGAGCCGCTTGGCTATCAAATCCTACAATTGTGCGTTTAAAATCATGTCCTACCGTTTCTTACCGCAACGATTGCCAACCGCATCATCTAGTCAGATTTAAACTCAAGAGGAAAACTATTTTTTTTTGGATTTGGGAATTGAAAACATACCGAGGAGTTATTTTCTTTGAGTAAGTACAGTCAGCATCAAACGTAGTGATCAGACTACGCGTCAAAAGTATTTACCTACCATTCTCTAATAGTTTAATAAAAACAGATATAGGTATTTAATTTTCATAGAAAATTAAATTGCCATAGCTACTTTGGAATGCGAGCTGTAGACATATATCTCTAATTTGACATGTTTTAAATACTTTTGGTTCGTTGTTTCATCTGTAAACATTGATGCTGACTGTACCTACTGAAAAGCTAGTGGTTTGTAGGTTTTATGACTATCATAATTGTTATTTTTCCTGCTCATTGTAACGATAATGGTAGTAAAACAATTACAAAATACACGAGCAAGAGATGCGTGGGATTGTAGGGGGTGATGATGATGATGGGAAATGTGTCATCTGTCCGGTTACGCCTGACTGGTGTGGGATCTACTACAAAATTGTTTGACATTTAATGTGTGTATTATTTAAATTAAAACAAAACGTTCGAAATAATCGAAGCCCTTACGCTTCGGTTATTTACTAACCGACCGACTCGTAATTCAGTAATAAAGTATTTTTAAAATTACTTTTAAAATGTGACAATATTTGTTCTCATAAATCGTGGGAAATCAATTTAAGTGGGTTTTCATTCGATAGATATGTACGTGTTTACTTAAAAATAGTCCTAGATCCATTTATTTGTAAGTTAAAAAAATATTTTTTACATATTTTCCTCATCGTGGTAATAAGAAAGTTGTCGTTTCACTCTCGTACCTTGTTCAAAAGTCATTAACAAGTTAAGGTTAAGAGTCAGTAGCTCCCACACCATCTAATTGTAAAGTTCATTCAAGTTTCCTTCCACCAACAAGATCTATTAATTCCACGTTTAAAAATTAAACCGCTCTATAAATCATAAATGCAAAGCTAGCCGACATCGATAATACAATGGGACTACCTGATTTCTATCCAATATGATTTGATTAACGACGTGTTGAGATACTTCTATTCATAGCGACGTCAAAGGGTGATCGCATCAAGTATTAATAAAGAGAATGTTTTACGTTCCAGCTCTAGCGCGCATGGTCGAGGACAATGAAAATCCTGAATCACAAAGCAAGCGTTCCTTATAGTGCCAGCACTGCGATATATTCTAAGATGATAGGTGTTTCGACCATAATACTGGTCTTCAGCATAGCGTAGAGTACACAAAATAAAAATAAATAAATAGCGGTTTGGAGAAAACAAAAACTGTTTCTAAGAAGGGTTACAAGTCTTTCGAGATGTTTGGTGGATTTGTCAATATGCAAATAGGTTGTCTTGTGCATTTGTAAAACGGCAAAGTAATCTGGACGGCGGATCTGTGACACGGCACGTCCCCGTCGCCACCTACGGCCGGCGTCACTCGACGTCTGTGTCGGCGGCGTGACGTGACATATCCGACTTGTTGACACAGCGACACCGATTGTGACCAAGATCACTGATTACATTCAGTGTTTTGACACTATGCGACAGTCTATTTTGTTTTTAGAATCCGTCAGGTACACTAGGTTGTAAAGCGTAACACCAAAAACTAAATATTTTTTCCCAAGGTTTAAATGACTGTCGTATTTGTGTTCAGTTTTAATCTTATGAATCAAACACATAAAAATGTTCTCTATTCTCATTTGACAGCGTGCAGAACAAGTTCATAATTAGGTGACATGTCTCTTTTGTGGATACGTTATATTTTACGTAGGACCCGTATAGGGATGGTATACGAAGGTCAATAAATAAGGCTAGTTTAGAAAATTCGGCTCGT
Source organism: Cydia pomonella (assembly GCF_033807575.1). Taxonomy (NCBI): domain Eukaryota; kingdom Metazoa; phylum Arthropoda; class Insecta; order Lepidoptera; family Tortricidae; genus Cydia; species Cydia pomonella. The sequence continues at coordinate 6,716,143 of NC_084706.1, forward strand.
CTGCCGACAAACGAGAGTTGTACAATTCGTTTATAGTTTTATGACGCCTCGTTAGTACTGGTCATCAAGTTGGTCTAAATAGCCAACTAATTAGTATTGTTTCCTTAGTTAAGTTCTCACCGAACTTTTTTTACCCTTAAATTTATTGATCGCATTTAATGACACCAGTTAGCAGTTAAAAATGAAAATCATCGATACGATCGCCAGAAACGGCCGTTGATTTACATATGTTACTCTGTGTCGCTTAATCTGATATGATATGCGAAATTAAAGATGGAAGCCAAATTCTCATTTAATACTTGTCGAGGTCCCGTTGAGGCGCGTGGCAGGCGCGCGCCGGCCTCGCGTCCGAGCGGGCGCGCAGACGGGTTTGCTGTTTAAACCATACCTTAATTACGGCAAGGCGTTATCGAGTAAGAATGTGCACACGCGACATAGGTATTAATTTTAATGAAAGAAGTGTGCGCCCGAAGAGCACCTGCCCGAGTCGCCGGTTTACTGAAAACTATGCGACAGGGAAAACTATGGAGACGCAACTGATTATGAACTTCTTGTAGGAGTGTTTGCCATACTAAAATGGTGTATAGGTACACCATAATCAAAACTTAAGTAAACGTTATAATGTTTACTGAAGTTATAATTAATACGTCATAAAAAAGAATATGAAGATTCGTAGTCCAACATTATGTTTGGAGCTCTTTCTTTCTCAAGGTAGAAATTTTGAAGAGTGGTAAATATATAAAATGTGTTATTTAATTTACAGGATCCAAATAAAAACAAGGTTATTATTTATTAATCATTAACAATATTACAATTGGATGAAGGATGGAGATGTAAACTTACAAATGCATATTTAAGAACTACTCTACATAGCTTGGCTAAAATTCGAGAACTAAAAAGGTATTCTTATACTCGTCGACTTTAATGGTTGAATTCAGATTTTGTATAACTACCTATAATCGCATATTTTTCACTACGGGCTCTAGACTCAACTATAATGACTTCTTACGAGACGTTTTAGTCAACTGTAATGAATTCGTAGGATAAAAGTATAGAACAACGGTTTTGAATCAAGCGATTACTACACCCGGTCTGGAGTAAGTCAAGGCAGTACTCTAGCTCTATACGCTGTTTCTCCTTATGCTCAATAATTTGCCTGATGTAACTCGCAGTGCTTATGCCTTCTTTTTGCTGATGACCTTAAGCTGTTCCTAGGTATCAGTAGTATTGCTGATAGTGCGAGATTGCAGGCTGACATTGATGCTGCAGCTGGAGTGTGTTAAATCGGCTAACTTTTAATGAGAACAAGTGTAAGGTGATAACTTTCTCACGCAAACGTTCGCCACTCCTAACTCAATATTGTTTAGCCGATGCCACCTTAGAAAGAGTTAGCGAAATCCGCGAATTAGGATTAATTATTGTTGATAGAATTGACTTTCACACACATGTCATTAATATTAGTAAGCAGACGAGTTTAGTTTAACCTTAGGTTTTGTTATGCGGATATGTAAACAGTTTCATGTTGGAGTGGCTAAAGTTCTATATAACGCATATGTGCGCAGAAAATTAGAGTATGGTACTGTTGTTTGGGATCCTTATGAGGACTAGTACTCTCTACTGTTGGAGAGAATACAGCGCAAATTTGCTCGTTGGTTATAAAAAAAAAGCCTATGGGTACTATGTGTATCTCTATCCCTCCATCTTTGTCTCGGGGATGGTCGGGCTGGAGATACTTGAACTGAGGAGGAAGTTCTTACTCTTAGTTCACTATCTCTCGATCGTTCACTATCGAGTCGACAGTCCAGAGGTGTTGGAGAAGTTGGGATTGATAGTTCCTAAGAGGATACCCCAGGATGTGGACGGGGCAGTAACGCCGGCCATGCCTGTTCCAGCGACCTTCTGCTCGCACATGCTACGCGAAGCATGCTCCTACCTCGCGCGCTCTATCGAGTCTACATTCAATGCTCGCTCAGTACGCAGATGCCGACATGTTTGCCAATAGTTTAGCGTGCCTATGCAATACTGCTGGACACTTTCTAAATTCTAATTATTGTAATGAATTAGCTGAATTTGTAAATTGTATCTTCCTTGACATTTTATATATTCCAAATATTGTTATTAATTGACTGAATATGTAAATTTTATCTTTCTTGATATTTTATATGTTTGCATGTTTTTACTTTTTTATTTTCCTGACATCTATTTTTCTAGGGTGTAAGCGAATTGGTGTAGTACTGTAAGCTTACACTGTGTTAAATAAATAAATATAAAATATAAACAAAAGACATCAATGCGCTTCTATTTAGTGAATAAGAAGTGCGTTGGTGTCTTTTGTTCTATGTTTTTATCTCCTGAGATTCTGATAATTTGTTCAGGTTTTATGGTAGAAAAAGTATTATTTTACTTGACTCATAGAAAAAGTATTGTATATAATCGCAAGTATATAATCAATAATGATATAAGCGAGCTTTAAAATCTCGTACCTTACTTAGGCGACTCAGCAAGCTTTGTGGCTTTAACGCGGCGCTTGACTGAAAAGCCCTCTATCGTAATTATAACGACGGTTTAAAACACTAGTATACAGTAGTGATATAATCAAGCTTTTTATTCTCGTACCTTACTAAGGCCACTCAGCAAGCTTCGTAGCCTAAACACGGTACTTGACTGAAATAGTACATTTGTACGTGCAAATGTTTTAGTGAAATATCGTATTATATAACATTTAATTTGTATAACAACAAATAAATATTTAATTTATATCTTAATATAATATTTTTGGACGTAATAAACGTGTAATGGCGAAAAAAAATATATATCAAGTTTTGGACATCTAAACTCTTTAGTATGGTCGTATGGATTACGGTCAGATAAATTTTTTTTAAAGTTGGAAAAGTAAAAAGCACTAAGTAGCGTCGCAAAAATCATCTTTTCGAATAAATCATTCGTGAATAAAAAATCGTAATTTATTGCTTATTTGAATGATTATTACGATAAAAAATATTCGAACATTGTCCATCTCTGCCCTGGATGCTCCAAGCATCCTAGCGATTGGTACTCGTGGTAGTAGTATTTATTCGCAAATCGTGGCCCGCAGTTCACAGTTCGTAGCGAAAGAGATTGCATGATTAGGTATTATAACATCATTTTCATCATTGAGACAATTCTGTGAGTTTTCTATATTAGAATGTTCTAGTGCAAAACTAATGCATTTATTTTATTAAAATGCTTAAGTAAATCGCTTTTTTATCGAAGCCTCTTTATCTCATCTTGGTCTCATTATTTTGTAGATTAATTTTATTCCAATCCAAATATCTTCACTATGCAGGTAGTTGAAATGAACTTTTTATGACTAGACCGGGTACATAACGATGTTGTTAAGCATTGCTGCCCTTAAAAAATGTCGGCAATGGCGACTTCATGCCTTTTATTGTAATAATTGTATCAAAAAAGTAAAAATGTGGTAAAAGAAACACGTCTCTATAGTTTTTAGTAATAACGTTTATTTTTGTGTATATTGTAAACTGCTTATTATTGTCATTATTAAACGAACGCCGGTTGATTACTAAACGTGGCGTAGTCACAATAATTAATTCCTTTATAATATTCCAACGCAGTTTTAATGCGCATTATGCTGGCTTTAACGCTGTTGCCGCTGCTTTTTGATAGTTCTTCTGATTTCATGAAATATAACATTGTAATAAATATTGGAAACGTGTATGGCGAGTTGCGACATCTTAACGTTTTATTTCAGATTTTATAATGACAACTTATAATTTACTTAAATGATAAGATTTTAATAACAATTATGTGATCCATTAAATTTGTATTACACCGGAAAACTTTATTATTATTTTAAGTTCTGATTGATCAGCGCTTAAATATTGACCAAATATAGGTCAAGCTACCACACCATAATAAGAGAAGCGGAGTCCATATCGGTACTTAAATACTTGTACGTCGAATCATTTGAAAACCTTGAAAGCGTCTTAAGATGTTGCGACAGGTTAATTTTAAGAATAAATTGACGCTCGTCGCCATCCACTTTTATGGGTCGCCGTGTTTATATCTTACGCGAAAGGGTTCCATAATAGAGGCTTAGCGAGTGCGGGCAGGGGCAGCTGCCGGCTGGGCGGGGGCAACGGTTCCGAGCTCGCTCACTTGAATTTTTAGTACACGAGTTCATCTGTATACGGATTTTTAATAATCATGTGACGATGTGCCCGGGAATGCCTATCGAACTGGTTCGGAGTTCGATGCCCATACAAATATTCTGGTGCAAAAAATAATTGGTTTCGAGTTTGGTCAAGCCACGGTCCATTCACTGAAATGTTGGACTTTTTGGTGGTTAATTGATAAATGCATGTTTACTTCCCGCTTTGTGGCCTATGCCAATGCCAGAACTTTAAAAAAAAAATAGGGTTGGGGCATTCATCCTCGGCATAGGAGACTGTCTATGACACCTGTTATAAAAAGATGACCTGTTATGACACTGGTTACCATACTCAGTCGGACCTACCCTAGTTGAAGGAGCGCCGTTGTGAGCTTTCCGTTCATGCCAGCTTTTTGCGCTATATACATACGCAATTTACTTAGTTACCTACTAAGAGTATATTTTATTGCTATATCCCCTTTAGAGTAAAGCAGAGAATAGTGAATATTTAAGACCGTCTACTGACCTCTATATGACACCATATTTAGTCTCAAAGTTATAATATCAATAAGATAACAGTTTTCATACGCAAGCACGTCTCTGATAAAAGCTATTACAATACAATGTAAAAGATTTCTTCTCTGAAGATATACAGCCAGATTTGTGGCAGTTTTAAGATTTTTGCATGCTAGTACAGTCAGCATCAAATGTAGCGGATCAAACAAGGTTTCAAAAATATCTACCATTCTGAAACAGCTTAACAAAATGTGGTGGTTCTATATGCAGAATACTTTTGAATGTAAATTTTAGAGAATTATCTATATTTGGAAAACTTATCCGGATTATCAGATACTTTTGGTGCGTTGTTTCATTCCCTACTATTGATGCTGACTGTACAACCTGTATAGTACAAATAGGAGAATAAGCGACCAATTGTCACTTACCACCTAAAACACTACTGTAGGTACTTACTTATTCTTTGCCAATAAATACTTACCTACTTACTAAATAACTAAAATGTTCAAATAACCTTTAGCGCTATTGTACATCAAAGACGACTCTCACGGCGTTTTATGAGGGCGTTAGCTAAGTTTTTTTATTTAGGTAATTTCGTTCTAAAGAGGGGTCTTTACAACGAAAGTTGGCATTCTACCGGTGCGCGGTGGACATACCTACTCTTTTATAAATCGGGTCAATTACGACGAAGCGTGCCTTGATTCGATTTTTTGTCACTAAAAGTTAGATTTGACAAATCTGCGCGTCATCGTGGATGACACAAACTGTAAGTATAATACTAATCCCTACTAGTATTATAAATGCGAAAGTAACTCTGTCTGTCTATCTGTATGTTCGATGACATTTGGTATGGAGATAGTTTGAGACCCGGAGAAGAACATAATTCTTATCAATCATCATCATCATTCAAGTCACGCCTAGTTTATTATAAATGTGCTAAACTGCAAAAAAGTAGTACTCCTGTTCAGCCGAAATCAGGTAAATTAGTAACAAAAACAAATGATGTAGATAAGTGCTACCAAGACTGATAATAAACATAAATATTCTCAGCAAGTAACAGTGCGTATCAACCGCGATTACCGTAAAACTGAGCCATAGATCCTATCCAGATAACAGGACAAAAGTTTAAACATGTCTTGGAATGTAGTCAGTATTAAAAACAGCGCATTGTAATTTATACTTTAATACATTTGATGTAACATACAATTATAACAACACCAACTGCAAGTTTTACTTTGCTTACAGTGAAGAAGTACAAGGGATAAAGATCTAGATGCAAGCAGCTAAACGCGAACACAACTGAACATGTTTGTAACTACTGCTTGTTTCTCTCTCTTTGCAACGAAGGTCGTTTCACTTTTAATTAATGGTTTCGTCGAGGTGTCAGAGGTGGTGATGGCCATTGTGAATGAGAGCCGATTGTTTTCTGATATTTACGCAGAGGTATTACACAAACATATTTCGTCCATTTACATTGCACATATCGCCATTGAGAAAAGTCTAAAATAGCCTGATTTTTGCCACGGATTCATTGGTTGATCTGAAAGTGTAGCGCCCGCCGCGGCACACGTCAGTCGCCTGTCTGATCTAGTGTTGAGACGAAAATACGTACAAAGGCTAATACTGGATCTGGATCCCATATTTTAAATCTACGTCGAAAAAGGACATTGTGGGTTTCACCTGCGGCGTATTTTGCGCCAGCATGTGGGATTTGTAATTCAGAACACTGCTCCAGTTGATGTTGTTTATGCGCGTTAACTAACCTGTTAAGGATAGTTACGAAGCGACGGGGAGGACGGAAAATGAACGTGCAAATAACATTAACTTAAGATAAAATATAAAAATATTTTAAATGATAATGAGCCTCAAATATGAATTGCCTATTACATATATATATATATATATATATATATATATATATATATACAGGGCATCCCAAGACTATGGGACATCAAGGGAAAGTACCTTAAATATCGTAGATAGGATATTTTGCTATATATATATATATATATCTATACATATATATGTAGGTACAATATGAATTACAATGAGTTATTTAATGAACTATTCTGTTCCTATATTTAAAATTTATGTGTTGTCATTCAGTTACGTAGTGAGGCATTGATCCATGTAGTCGATATTATTCGTCGTCGCGAATGTGCATTAATCGTGAATTTAAAAGCTCTATTAGTATCCAAGGTATGAAGCGACTTTAAACACTTGAACATTGTAACGCAGGTGCTTTCAAGGCTTCCTTTTTGTTTACTGCATTTTGTGATAGATAAAGGTATTTTATGCATGGTCGAATACGTGTGAAATAAAAAAGTATCTGGTATTGGAACAGAATGGTAAATGGGAATTATATGATGTAAGACCTTTTCTTGTCGCAGGCAGTCATTGTTTCTGAGAAGAATGATGCCTGGAAATTAATCTTGATGATTTTATGGCTATACAATACAATGTACTACACTCATCTCCTTCATGCACTCATACAAACGGAAAGGGGCACTCTGAATTAAACTTTTAGGGTTGCGCACCCAGCTTTCCCTTATTCTATCTGTTTGTTAGTTCTACTTAACAATTAGTGCGTATACTTGATCTATTGTGCATGTACGTAAACTACTTAAGTTATCTAAAAAAAATAACTTTTTTGTGTAAATTAAGTATGTAAATTACAGACTACCTTATATTTTGACTAAGGTGTAGAGTTTGTGTAGTTAGGGCTTGTAGAGTTAGTTAGTTGGCTCTATAAGAGATCTGATAACTTTTTGACAGTGCGAGTCTTATGGTTTCGTATTGGCAACATTTTACATGAAAATGTTTTTGATGGGATTTCACTTCTTTTTGTTAGTTGCTTATGACAATCTTCCATCCCCTAATTTAAAAGTTTGGGGTGATTTACCATTAAAAATCCTGAAATACGTATCTGGGGGTCTCTTTTATACAATCTGCTTTTTACTGCTTCCCCATACAAACTTCAAGCCCTTTACCTCCCTAACGCGATTTTCCTCCCCTTTTCACCCTTACTACTGTGACTTACTTGGATGATTTTGGGGTTGAAAACTATTCTATATTATATCCTTCCCCATAAAATTTCGATTTCAACTAAATCGGTTCAGAGCTTATTGATTCTTCATACAAAATTCCACTCCCCTTTTCACCCCCTTATTAGGGGTTAAAATTTAAAGTTTTTGAATATTTTGATTGTTTGTGTACATATACTAATCTACATATAAAATTTCGGCTTTCTAGGACTTCAGAAAGTACCCTAAGGGTTTTAATGATCACCAGTGAGTTAGTGAGTGACGAAATCGGGGTTTTTAAGATATGAATAAAATCTAAAGTATGAGAGCTATGCAATGTAAATCTTTTAAGCTTAATAAGTCTGTAGGTATTGACATTATATCCCGTGGTTTTTTTTTTATCTGGTATAATCCAAATCCAAGTTATGAGGGTGCAAATAAAGATGAAGCGCCTCGAGAAAAGGTAGTGCCCTTGCGCTTCGCTTTGCCGTGCCCGCGCATTGGTATTATAAAACGTGTATTTTCAAGTCAAAATAAACGAATTTTTAGTTTTACTTACCCGATAACAACTGACCGTGCAAAAATTTGTATATTATGGCTCCTATCTCGTACTCGGCTTACAACTATTCCATGCTAAACATTTTATTGGATTGAAACAGTTTTTTATTCTTATCCTGTACCTACCAAGCATTTTATTGAAATTATGATGTTTTAAGCACGAGGCAAAAGTATCGCAGAAAGTATTCGCGTCCTGATTTGCAATGTACACCCATAAATCAGCATCGAGAGGCGGTTCCCTTTATCTAGATTAGACGTTATAAAATTAAATGGCTCAATCCAAGCTTGGGGGCTAATACAAACAACGATTGTTCGGTTCAGTCAACTTACACAAAATATATTAAGTCATACTTGAATAAATCAAATTTAACTCTTTAATATACCTAATATACTATAGGCACCTGGATAGGTACTCATAATTATAATTAGATAAATCTTGATTCTGAAACTTGCACAAAATACGACAAAACGGTGGTTATCGTACTGAACGAACGTAGGTAGGTAGGTAGTTAGTTTAGCAGAAAATATACAAGATACAGTAAATAAACTGCGATAAGTACAGAAAAAATTAGAGACATCATGCATGAGATTTCTTATGTTCTACAAATTTTGAAAAAATATTGGGTACAACATAAAAGGTTTATTAGTTATTCATATGTCTATTTTATAACTGTACCTATTGTGCAATTGTTAGTTATAAGTGTTTAATTATTGTATTATGTGTGGAAATAAATGAAATAAATAACCGCTTATTTTATACTCGTAGAGAGTATTTTAACAACATTTTTGTATTTAGATTTCTGTAAGCTCTGTATGATAAAGCATCATTCATAAAGATGAAGTTTTAGGTAGTCTCATATTACAAACTTTAAACTTAGTATCCGAACGTAATAGCAACGCTTCAGGTCTTGATGAATCTGTTCACAGTTCGAAATAAATCAGGGCAATCGGCGTCCGCGCCGCCTCTCGTGCGCTTTACGCTACGGATATGATAATTAACGCCTGGAACACAAAACAATTAGCCGATTACGTAGATAATAGATAAAGAAATAAGCATCGTAACAATATTTGCATTAAAGACTTATGGGAGCTACTCAAATTATAGGCTTTAGATCTTCGGTAGTTTGCGGTACCCATTCCATATGAATAATGATTTGCAGAGTACTACGAGTAATTACAGTTTTTGGGCATTGAAGATGAGGGTATTAGACGGTGGGTGAAGGAGCATTTGTTTCAGTCGGCTTACAATAGTACTTAACAGTCACTTGTCAGGTGTCAACAAAGTGCGCATATTTAACGCTTGGCTCAGGTAATGTCCCTACTCACATACTGCTTTTGGATACTAAGGTGGACTGATGTCGAGCTGGATGAACTCGAGCGAAGGGTCTGACTGAGTCTACTGCTCACCACACTCGTCAGTTATAAGATTTTCCATCCCACGAAATTTGGAAGTCGCAGCTTTTTAAACACCAAATTTCTCTACAACCTCAACACTAACACGTTGTCGACTGGTCATAAACGGTTTTGGACAGAGAATCATGGCGGTCTTTGGTGTCGGAGGCCAAGATTTACTTCGGGTCGCTGAGCCACAGCAGTATACTTACTGAGTAAGTATGCTCTGAAAGAGGGTCGTTGTTGCTTTAAAAAGTGTGCAGAAAGTGATTCGTTTCGCACTAGAGCATTTCTTGTTAAAGTATGATTCTTTTAATTTTTTTACGATAAGCAATTGAAATTAATTATTGTACAGTTTTCATTCAGTTATTTAATTCCCCATTCCATCAATAACGATACTTTTACCTGAATTATTAATTGAAAGTACCCTCAAGAAACACTATAAACATTTATACTTAGTCATGTTTTATAAAAATACACATGCATTTTACTTTCCGCGTATTCGAAATGAAAAGAAGAGTGTTTAACTCAGGTGAAAGGCATCAACTCAGCATCGGACTAAACTACCCCGGCAGAATGTACTACCTTATTAAATACGTATGTAAAATTACGAAATGGGAGAAAACAATTCACTTTTTGAAACAAACATCTTTCACCAGTAAAAACAAATTAATTAAGAGTGGAGACGACCACCTTTACATTTGAACCTGCAACTGATTAACACAATAGTCTAATTACCGCATCATTTACGAAGCCTTCAGGCCGCGACAGACATCTATAAACAAACGCTTACCAGCGTGGGATTGAATTGCGAATTTTGATATCTCAATCTTGGTCGGGTCAGAGACGCCGCGGTCACGACACCCTTCGGTGGTCACGAGCGGGAACGCTTATTAATTATTTTATTATATGAACGGATTATCAGACAGACGATACTTTGCTCACTTTAAAGGAAGGACTGCGGAATGCATAGTGCAACTTTTTCAAGAAATTTATATTTTAAATACTTACTACTACTAATCTGACGTTTGGAGTCCCATTCAGAACAGGGTACATAGGTGCATATGTACATACATACTTTAGTTGTCACGTAATACGTAGATCGATATAGTATTTTATGCATCAGTTGTATAGAAGAAAAAAAGGTGAGTGACGTGGGTAAAATTTTTAACTGGAGACGAAATCGGAGGCAATTTCTTTTTGAGAAAAACGCAACGACCATTTCTTGGCTCGGTTATACAATAATTTCCTACGACTGGGGTATGTCTGCCCCCTCTTAATCGACAAATACTGTGATAATTATAGGTAGATAAATATTATATTATTTGTATTATGTATATACATGTATTTTGTTGCTTATGTATCTTCTTCCTCGCGTTGTCCCGGCATTTGCCACGGCTCATGGGAGCCTGGGGTCCGCTTGACAACTAATCCCAAGATTTGGCGTTGGCACTAGTTTTTACGAAAGCGACTGCCATCAGACCTTCCAACCCAGAGGATAAACTAGGCCTTGTTGGGATTAGTCCGGTTTCCTCACGATGTTTTCCTTCACCGAAAAGCGACTGGTAAATATCAAATGATATTTCGTACATAAGTTCCGAAAAACTCATTGGTACGAGCCGGGGTTTGAACCCGCGACCTCCGGATTGCAAGTCGCACGCTCTTACCGCTAGGCCACCAGCGCTTATTGCTTATGTATGTTAAACCTTAAATAAGCTTTTGTGTTATTTTATTGTAGCCCACAATTTTTCTGCTTTGCCTTAAGGCTGACGATACGTTTTCTTTTGTACAATAAAATTTAAATAAATAAATAATATCTACTAAAAATAAATTCACCTTTAATTGGAAGCAATTTCTTTCTTTAATTTTTTTTTCAATAAAAAACTGTAATGTCGATTTTACAGCACTGATGCTGTTAAATAAGAGGAATAGAGTATAGATTTTTCTTCGGGACAATTATACATACCTATATGTGTTAATATATAGGCAAAACAGTAGATTGTTAACCAAGGGATGAAGAAAGGCACTTTGGTCGAGGTAGCTTAGCGCTCGAACGCAGTGAGAGCGCCAATAGTCCGTATCTGAAATGGTACCTTTCACCCGAGTTAAACACTACTTTTCATTTCGAATACGAGGAAAGTAAAATACGTGTGCATTAAAAAAAAACACGGCTAAGTCTAAACTTCAGAAGTATTTCCTGAGGGAAGATACTTACAATTAACAATTTAGGTAAAAATACTGTTGTTTATGGAATGAGGAGTTGATGATCAGAATGGAAAATATACAACATATCCATTTAAAAGCATAATTTTAATTGCTTATCCTAAATAAGGAAAAAACATACTTAGAAAGTACAATGCTCTGGAGCAGAAACGTATCATTTTCTGCAAACTTTTTAGAACAACAACGACCCACTTCCTCAGCATAAGAAATAAACAATAATTTTTCATCTCTCCTATTCGGAAAGTTCACCTTTCATAGGTTGATATCCGGGTGAAAAATTGCATTTACTACCCTAGGGTGGAAAGTATATTTTTTAAACTCGTACTCCGAGCAACAGCTAACAGCCGTATGTGACATATTATTCAGTTATATGCCTTCTACATTTTCAAACCAAATTATGCTGAAGCGATCGACATCAAAATAAAAGTGATTTGATAAGATTTAGTTAGTGGAAAACGTTTTCTCCCGAAATGGAATTACATAGAAAAAATACAGTTATATCGCTACGATCGCAAAGCTAGCAGCTATTATTGCCTCTTAAAGGAACTTGTAATTTATATAAATAATAATATAATATTCTCTCTCCTGTCTTTTTGTCTGATGATGAGTTTATAAAATACAGATTGGACTATAAATAAAGAGGCACATATGAGTAAGGCGAAAGGGCACGGCCACTCGTGACGCCCAAAATTAATACAGGACACACTTGCTCAAGGGTCGGATGCTATCGATTTATGGCATAAGTGATTTCTGACTTGAGCATTCGCAGATAAGTAGATCAAGATTGCAAAGGTCTCTTTATTTAGTCTTGTTGAATTGAATCGAAAAAATAATATATAAAGGATTTGTTCCGACCATATTTTAAGTTGATTTTAACTTAAATGCTTATAGACTCTATCTGTGAGGTCTTATGAACACCATCTCAATGATAATATCAGACCGTTGGATCTACATTTATTAGGTGTAACATTTTGTTTACCTATTCGTCCGGATTATTATAATATGGCGCCTCATTCACACACCCCGGATACTAACTCATTCAGACAGGAAACAAATTTACCACGCGTATAACATGACCTTTCGGCTCCAAATTAGCTTAAAAGTCTTAACTACCAATCTGAATATGCGGTTGAACACAAACCAACTCATTGTTATTTAAAAGAAGCTAAAGTCGATATTAAAATGCAATAGGCTCGACCGATGGAATAGATACTGGACAATGCATGCGCGCGACCAATTTTATTTTTTAGACGCAAAACGCGCTATGTCTGAGGCCATGAAGCTTGTCCTAAATAGAAAAAAAAAAAAAAAACAAATAAAAGTTGTTGGAACTAATGAGTGTGTAATTTTGAGAGACGCGGAGGGTGGTTCGAGGCCGGCGGTCTGCAACCCCTACCTGGAAGGGTACGTCATTAGCTGGACTGAAAACTACTGCGGCATTAATCAAAACCCCTATAATCATTAATTGTTAGTTTTATTTAAGTAATTACTATTAACCTACACACACTCGTAATTGTACCTAAGATGTCACAAAACCAAGTATGCTTAATTACTTTTTGTTTGTTTTGTGGTGTAGAGGAAGAAGGGTTCCGTAAAATTTTCGTCGACACAAATTGCATTAGATAGTATTTTACACAATCGTGATATATATAGAGTAGCTTGATACCACTATTGTATACATTAAAAAAAAAAAAATACTACCATACAACCTAATTATCTCAGTACATAAAAAGGATATAACAAAATAAATCAACGGACTACTTTTTCATTAAAATAAGCTCTATAAGAAGTCTTTTGTTCTATATTTTGGTTTTGTCCTCTTGATCATATCATATCATATCATTTTATTCCATTGAAATCATGTTCATTTGTACATTTTGGTCTTAAATATAGTCAAGTAGGTACATGATACCCTGCTAGGGTGTTTAATTTAGGATTTAAAATTATAATTTATAATTTACATTAATTTCAAGAAATAATTTAATGTCAAAACAAGTATATAAGTATTATAATATGAATAATTCATGCAGTAACATATTTATAAAATCATTGTTAATCATTAGTCATACGAAAAATAAAATTTAACAATAATTAATCAATAATATCATAAAATTCATAAACAATCATTTTCACAATCCAGACTATTATTATCCAAAAATTAATCCATTGAATAATAACATTTTTCTATTAATACTTCCTTTAACCGTTTCTTAAATAACTTATCACTAATTTCTAGATTCAGGAAACCAAGCACTTTATTCATAATGCGCACACATCGACAGTAAGGGCCGTTTTTTACCATAGCTAGTTTGGAGGGTGACAATAATAGTTGGGGACCGACACGTTTGCGAATTGGTCTTAACAGTTTTTTTATCTCAAACAACTGAAGGTGACTTTTTACAAAATTTATTTGATCCCGATGAGACGTGATTGGTCAAATGCATTATAGTTCACTAAACAATTTTGTCATGAAGTAATTACAGTTGAGTCGGGAGCCAATTGTAAAAAGTATACGATTGTAGTTTGGTATTCGAAGTCTTAATTCAAGCAGGGAAGTCGAAAAATGTATTGAACGACTAGCATAAAACAAGATCCATATTTCAGAGGTTCATTGTTTCCATGTCCAAACCCGAAGTTCACCTTTAATCAGAGCTTGATTGCCGCATGTCATTCTGTTAGTTTATATTAGTATAATATGATCTAGCAAATAGCCCACCTATCTTTATTAAACTGGCCACTAGATGGGACACATATCTAGTAGGCTTTATTCTAATAGAATTTTAAATAGTTGTAATGTTTCATGTACTTAATGTAAAGTGAACGTATATAATATAAGTGTTAGAAATTATAATCAATTCACCAATCACTTACTGACCATGTACATATATTATGACATTATAACCATATTGTTAAATTCTGATTTATTACCTGCAGATGCCTTTAACAATTACATTTAATAGCAAGGGGAGCTTAAACCCTACATTTGTGATTCATCAATAACTTCCCTTTAAAGATCCCCAATAGATCCTTCACACAGATAATATATTATATACTTCATAAAGCAGATAAATATATTGCCATATTGACCAAATAGGTACATATATTACAGATAGAATTCGTCTGAAACAGATCGCTATTTAGCGATAAGATCGCCTCGTCATTACCAAGTCATCTGTATGTTCCTTTACTGATTATCTCTTGATTTGTACACTTTAATATGTTGCTCAGTAACAGTTAAGCCAAGTTGTCCTTAGTCCGACCGGTGGACGGCGATTAAGCGACTAGCTCGTACCTATCGACTAGCTTATTGCGCAAAAACATATGTGTACGTGTCGATAAAACAGATGCACAGGAGAGCAATGAAAACCGGTAATTTCGTTCATAACTTCAGTTACTTTAAGTAAAGCATACTTGCATCGTATAAAGGAATATGTGAAATGTGACATGTGATGAGATTCACGAAAAGTGAAAGTATACGTACTGCCTATCGCTCCTGAAATTGCAAAGTTTGGGTAATTTTTTTTTCTCTTCCTAATTGTTTCATGAACATCTATTATACATCTATTTTGTACGAATAACCGACGAAAAAAAAAAAGAAACATTCGTCACATCGTTTCACCCTTCACCTATGCCACGTACTGCAAATACAGAAGTCCCTGGCGATCTAATACGCGTAATCGCTTGCAGGGGTGGCAACAATGCCCCATTGAGATGAGTTCATTGGCAACACCTCACCCGTCCACCCACGCAGATAACAAGTTGTACACATCTGCCTATTTGATAAAATCTAAGTAGCAAGGTTCGCCTGACATCGAGTGCAAAGATTTGCATAAAATTCAAACATGTTTCAAGAAGCCGTACCTTTATATTTCTTATCTTATTCTATTTATAGTTCTTTAATATTATCATTTTAGGGTAGTAGGTGAGACAAGGCCACGTCTAGTGATATTGAAGCAAATTCGTTATTTGCTCACTCCTAAAAAATGGTAAGTCAATAAGTACTTTAACAACAGATAATTAGAGAAACTAGGGGAAATGAACAAAACGTAAGGTAATATGTACTAAAGTGAATTTTGCCAAATAATAGAACGATAATAGCTGTTATTTAAATGAATTATGGATGAAGTTAAGAATGCAGAGCACGGTTATAAACAAACACTTAAGCGTACTACGAAAGGGTCAAATTAAAGGATTCCGGTGTCATTATCTTTGCTTGACTAACGTTAGTGGCAGCTATTTGGGAAGATATTCAATTTGCTTTATTATCTGTTTATTTATGCGTTATAGTTCGTGTCATCCACGGTGACGCGCAGGTTTGTCAAATCTAATCTTTAATAACATAATAATACGAGTCAAGGCATGCGTCGTCGTGAATGACGCGATCTGTAGTAATCATATGAAATGATGGACGATGGTCCTTGAGCAAAATGTGCTTAGGAAAGGTATGGAGCTGTGTAAAACTTATTACCAGTTACCAGTATTTTGAAAATAAACGCCGGTTTTATGTATAGAAAACATTGAACTGAAAGGTCATTTATACTCATGCAGATAAAGTTATTGAATTTTATAACTTTTTGTTTTATGGCACAATTTTAAAATACGATTAATGTAACTAAAGTATTAAAACAATCTTACTACACTATTTTTAATATTCAACATACTTTAATTTACTACATACAAGACCTGCTTGCTTAATTATATGAAAATGTGCAATTTTTCTCTTATAAACCGCGTCGTCCATTCATTTCATTGTTCTTAATCTCCCAAATAGTTAGGGGTTTATAAACAAAAGCATTATGTTTATAGCCCTAAATAGCTCTAGCATTAAATAGATTTAATAGGGAACGTTTATCTTAATTCCAGTCTTCCACAAAACGTTTGACACGACCGTTTATAGTCCTTGACCACTTTCTGACTGTGACTATTTAGGTCGTTTAATTTCTTCTTACATTTCTTATATTAGGTTTTATGTTACGGTAATATAAACGTAATAACTTTTTTAAATATAAATATGTCTCTTGAATATTACGAGGCGTTATTCTTTAACTTTTTGATTGACATATGGGCGTTTTGCCTTAAAACAAACAAAATGGAATGTAATTTTAGACATATTTTTTGCTCCAAATTTCTTCTAAATTAAATTTAGGCGAGAATGAACCAACCGAGGCGTTATCTCTGTTCATCAATCAAAATGTATTCACGAAAACAATTTACTTCTTTCTGCGTCTCGTTCGTGTAGGACGTACATTCCGATGGTTGAAGAGGGACATAGAATCCTTGATTAGACGTTGTACAATTATAATTTTCAGAGTTCACACGGTTGCCTCGGGTGAAGTCAGGCGGCCCGCTTCAGAAGCTTCGATAATCAATTTTATACAAACAGAGGTTAATAATTGATTTTTTATGTCTTTAATGACTAAAAATAGCATCTGCCGCCGAAACAGAAACAAGCCGTTAGGCAACTTGCAGAAAAAAAATGCCCGTAGCAATTTTTCTTCACACGTAGATAGTTTTTTTATAGCAGTTAAAATTTTGCAGATTAAAAATATACTCTTACTAATAGGTACCTCAATTTGCAGTGAAGTGCAGGAATCGTTTTAAGACTTTATAGTAGGTACCCGGCTAATACCTTTTAAGTAACCTTTTGTTTAAAGGAGGTATGCTTTACCTAGTGACAATAATTTTAACTTATGGACTTAAACTTCGTCAATTTGAAATTCCAACTTAATAAAAGCACAAGGCGCAAATAAGTGAATTGTGTGGTGAAGTTTGAATTTAGACGACAAAATAAAGTATTTATACAAAGAGTTCGAATTTGCATTATCAGATGATGTCCTAGTGGGCCGGTGCCCTTGTTTGTCTTAGACCGCTATAAATTTATTGGGAACATTCCAAACCGCATGCAGTCCTCGATTTATGAGGCGAGAATACTTTCTATTATGAAAATAAACAAACTCCCACTGAGCGTAGTTAAATCCAAATTAGATTAACTTTGGTATGGTGATTTTTATTGTTCTGTTGCTGCTGTCTACTAATTCAATGGCCATTTTTAAATTGTGTGAATGTTGATACCCACCTATTAGCAAAAAGGGATATAACACATCTCAGGATTAGTGGTTTATGCAAACACAAGTTTTTATATTACAATTTATCAAAACATTACTTATTTCATTGTAAGTACACGACAACCTTCCTTTCAAGCTTCTGTTACTAATTCAGTTTAAAATACTAAAGCGTCCTTGCTGTCTGTACACGTAGTTACTGTATGGCATTTCAGAATTTGTCAAACATATTCGATAAGTATCGGCCCATCTTCATACCTATTGCTTTTACAGCCCTGTCGAGTGATTTAACTAAACAATTGCGATTGCTTAAGGATAAGAACTACGTTGGAATACGAGAGTTCACAATACTTACTCAGTTTCGTCAGATGGCAGCGTATCCTTAAATCAAACTGCAGTGGACTGAGTTCCCGTTTTGCATCCGTTCGTTTATACATCAAGATCCCTATCGAAGATAGATTTACAAGAGCTGTCCTCGATGGGAGAATGTTCTTTTCACTCGATACAAACGAATTATTTATTTATTTCAATAATATTAAAGCACGTTTTTCCTGCTACATTATTGTCATGAACGATTCATTATAATCGTATAGTAAATTAAGGTTCGAGTTTTGCGACCGACACTTGAATTATTGGATGACATAATTAGTTTTGTTTAATTTATGTTGCATTAAATGTGACCCGATTTAGATGTAAAGAGTTAATCACAAATCTTGCAGGTTATGCAAATTAACTGTTTAAATATTTATATCATCTTATGTTTTTATACACTTATGTAAGAAGATTAGTCGCATTAGGTACATGAAGTAAAAAGTATGGATTGCGTGTTCTTTGATTGTTACTTTTTATTAGAAGTGCAGCATATAAATTCGTATTATAGCGGCGCCATCTGACACTAAACAAATAACACGTTTATTTGATTTAGTGGTGACCGCTAACTCGATTTAGCCTAGCTGTCCACGCCTTTGGGTGGGCGATCCCCCGCCAGCATACGATCAGAAACTAGCTCCGCAGTTAAATAGCTGTCATAAGTATTATCGAAGGATATTTACGAGGTGGAACAAAACGGAAATGTAAATAGCATCAAGATGAGACTGGAGCCGCGGTACTAAGTTGCCGCTGCATAAGCTGATTGCCCTTTTTTACTTAGTAAAAGTTGGTTTAAATATTTTTTAGGTTTTAATTGTCGCTTATTACACGAATGACTTCTTCGAGTATTGAAATGAACTACTAAAGATTTGTATTTATTTATACCTAGCTATCGCTTATACCCTCCAATTTAATAAATTTGTAGTACATACACTTCGGTCAAAAAGTTTAAGACCAATTGAAGCATTCAATTGTCATTTCACTGATGGGCACAAAAGCCAGCAAAATCACCATAACCTACATACATCCTCGTTTTAATTTTCAAGTTTCTTCGAATAACCGAATCTAAGCTTTATTAATATGGACCTGCAGTCCTTGTCAGGAAATATTGAACATGTTACGGAGTGTTTTGTAACATTTATCCTTTATTTCGTATCGAATCGTACAAAGACGTTTCCGGGTTGCGAATACAACTCAATCGGATCGAACAGGAAGTTCTGACGCTTCATTATCTATGTAGAAAGAATATACCGACCTACTACGGTCGATGATTACACTTTTTGCATTTACCGACAGTGCCTACGGTTCTGTAGATATTATTGAGTGAAATAGGTACGAATAATAAAATTATGTTAATGACAATGATAATTAAGTTTTCTTGGAATCCATACATTCTGATAAATCAAACTCATTGTCTAACAACAGTTATTTACATACAAATAAGTATTTTATTTCTTGATTAGGTATTTTAATACTATTTTGTATTTTAATGGAAAAGCCTTTAAGAGTAATCAGTAAAAAAAATCACTGGGAAACTAAATTTAACTATTACAATAAATAAATAAATTAAATATTATATGAATTAAAGTATATAATTATAAAGTATAAAAATGTAACTTGTAAAAGTATTAAGTATGGGAGCGTGCACGACTGTCACGCAACCTAGTGTCCGCAAGTCTAGGGGAAAACGTCAATTCATTACATCTTATAAAATTTTTCCAAAACTAAAAACTACTGAACGGATTTTCATACGACTTTCATCTATCAATAGAGTGATTCTTGAGGAAGGCTTAAGTATATAACTTGTTAAGGTTTTGTGTAAATTGTTTGAAATATAACGATGTTGTCGGAAAAAATCACGCTGGCTAGGAGTTTTAATCGAAAACGCTGCCTAATCCGTTTGAGCTATAACAACACAATGTATGGTGGGGTTGTTTCTCATTCATAGGTCTACAAAAAAGTCCACGATGTTAAATGTCTATCTTTTAAGGATAACTTACTATACATATTCGTAACTTCTAGAAAAAGATCACGTAATACGTGGCATTTGCAAAGCTATTTACATGGATACATTATTAACAATTATCAAAATTAATACGTTAGTTATATTAAGCATTTCATACAGCTTACAATGGTCCCTTACACCATACAATTTAAATGAATATTTCAGGAGTAATCGTAAATCAAAGTTTCATTTCGAGCCATATAATTGTACGAAATGTTAAAGACTCTAGTTTAGTTCAAATTTTTACCACCTTATGCGCTGGGATCGCTTTACTTACCCCCACCATGCACTTCGCACGGTCCCATTAATTTAATTCGGGTTATAGATTTAGTTTTATGCGCCCCGATGCAAACTAATTTAGTTTTATTTTGCATGGTAATATTCTACAATAACAATATATAAGTATAAGAAAAACCAATTGTACATTAAGAAAAAATCTTTTTAAATAATAGAAAAATGCTGTTGTTAAGGTGCTGTAGGTTTTGAGAGCGGAGTTTATGAAGAGTTTTTTACATAACAATTCAGTTGCCTAAAAATTAATAAATCTTGAGGACTTTCTTAAGTGAGTTCATTGATCCGAATCCTGAATGGGTAGCCAAGATGCCAATCGTTTACGCGGTTGACGCTCCGTAGCGAACTAAACGCAACTGTCACCGTCGCACTAATAATACATATATGGAAGAGTGATAGAGAAATACAAAACGTATCGGTAATGTAGCGCAAGCGGTTGTCACCTTAACTTTGAACCCTGATTTTTTTGAATTTCGCTTGATAGAAAAAACACGAATATAGGTCTAAAACGCACTTTTATACATTTGTAACAGTTCATGCACAATTAGAAGCAATTTTCATATTCTTAGCTTTTGTGCATGAATTGTTACTTTATAAAATGTAAAGAGGGAACTCCTCGATTTTTGGTTTGTGAAAACTTACAACAAATTAAAATTAAAAAATATATATATATAACCGCAGTCCCAAGCACGCACATTCATTTTGCTCACGCTTACGTTCAGTGAAAGTGAGAGAAGAACTACTGAACCTACTTCGACGAGGCAGAAATATAGTAGGTGACGAAATACCATTTGGACAACATGTTTTACATTTTACAGTTTAACAAAAAAAATTTCACGTCAGCAGGTCGATCAAGGGTAATTTGCTGCTTAAAAACAGTGAGCAAAATGCGATTTTGCTCACCGAGTGAGACAAAATAACATTCAAGTGACCTTTAGATTCGAATGTCATTTCAACGTGCGGGGCCTAATACAAGTTCGAAATATTTGGATTCTATTGTCTTTATCTCTTTCATGTTATTAGCAAAAAGAAAGAGACAAAAAAGTGCATACGTAATTCAACGGTATATTGACGGTTTATAATATACCCCCGAAATAAGTCAGACCGCATCGTTCCAAAACACCCTACGAGTCTTCATTCGTAATAATTAATTAATGAAATAAAAGTTTAAAATTTAATAAAAACACCATATTTTACGTATTTTATTATACAATCAAAACAATGAACTTATACAAATTTACGCAATTGTTACGCAGTAAATAATTCTACTTAACTACTTTTAACGATCTCTACTATAGTTGACAAATGGTAGTATCCGCAATTCGGACCGGATCTTACAAAGTTTTTTTTTTACAAAAAAAAAGTTGTCGATTTAACTGTCAATTGATGTTCGTTAATTTATTATTTTCGTATTATTTTATTGAAATTTCTTTCGTTTTGTTTGATTGCGATAATTAAAGTTAATTGTTAGAATACCTTCAGAAAACATGAGTGAAATAGTGATCCGTCCGTCTGGATTACATTTTTTCAGGTTGTATTTTTTGATGGCTGACTGACGTGAAAATTTTTGTGTACTACACGAGATCAAAGTTATTTACATCTCGTGCGCCTTTGAGTCCCTTACTACGCTCAAGATTCTAAATTAGATTCACTCTCTACGCTCGTGAATCTATTAAAGAATCTTTCGCTTGCACGGGACTCAAAACAAGGACTCGAAGAAATATCAAACTTTGCTCTCTTGTTGTACAAATAACTATATCATGCTTTTTAAAAATGCACAAAAATAAACTTCATTAAACAATACTACAGTGGGTCTCATGGATGTATAAAATATAGGCAAATAAATATGTTTTATTGTTTTTGACTAGACGAACTTCACTTGCATCTGCATTTAAAAACGTGACAAGTGTATGTAAATTTTTTCTCAAAGCTTTAAGCACTTCTTATTCCGCAACGGATAATACAGGATATTGTTTCTTAACTAAAACTGGTGCACTATTTCGTCCATTCTTCCTGTGATGTTTTTTGTTACGATGTAAATTATGTTTCTACATAATATCGCGGGCCACGATCTCGAAAGTATTTGTCCCGTCGATTTGTACGTGCCTTACTATATCTAGAAAAATCGTTGAGAAATATTTCGAAATACTAGTTTAAATGAATACCATAATATTCCTGATAGTGAATATTAAGATTTCCAGAGCCCCTGCAATTAACGAGAACTATTTTTGTGGTTTAATACCCGTGTTCCACCCCAAAACCTAAATGTAGGAGATATAGTGTACAAAGGCGTGTCCAAATTTAAATACCTAGGCTGCACTGTTACTGATACCAACAATCGTGACGAGGACATAAAGATTAGGATCCAGAATACATTGCGATGCAGTGCAGCTCTTCACAAGGTGTTAGTGTCCAAGCTTCTAAGCAGACGCACCAAGATCCGAATCTATAAGACCGTGATTCGCCCAATCCTAACCTACGGATGCGAAGCATGGACACTAACACTCAAGGAAGAAAACATGCTGCTAGTTGCCGAGAGGAAAATCCTCCGTAAAATATTGGGCCCCAAACGAAGACCGGATGGAAGTTGGACAGTCCTTAAGAACCGTGAGATTGAAGACCTAGTGGCTGAACCTAACATCATGGGAGAAAGTAAAGCCCACAGACTCCGTTGGTTAGGCCACCTTGAGAGAATGGACGAAGATCGGAACGTAAAAAGAGCGTACCTGGGTCGCCTAGCAGGAGGACGTCCTATCGGACGCCCTAGGTATCGCTGGAGCGACATGGTGGAGGCGGATCTGCGCGAGCTTCGAGTCGACAATTGGCGAGAGGTCGCACAGGACCGAGAAAAGTGGCGCTGTCTTGTGTCGGAGGCCAAGTCTCATTTTGGGTCGCTGAGCCAACGGAGTAAGTAAGTAAGTAAGTATTTTTGTGGTGACGAACAAACTGTCTTAAACGTAATACCAAAATATTTACAATTTGCACTGCACTAGGAACTTACACATATTGATTCGTAGGTAGGCAGGTATAAGGACATATCGTGCGCACATTAGCTACTTGTAATACCCTATTTTATGGTACCATTTGTTCCATATTTAATCGTAACAACTATGTACCATAAACCATATGCTCACAATAAACTATTATTGATTTCTGATTTCATAGACACTAAACCGATTTCCGTATTATGGTGCGTCTGCCATTGGATATCTTATTTAAAATATTTAATATGCCTGTGTTTATAATAAAGTTACTAGTTTCACTTTGGAAATTTCTGTGAACTAACTGAAAAAACACCTTACCTTCTGTTTAATTAAATCATTGTTGACTTCCTTTAGGTAGATGCGATTTCATTTTGCTGGCGCCATATCGAGTTACAGGCGACGGTGGGCAAACTGCAATATTTGGTTAGGTCAGTCCAAGAGACATTACTTATAAAAACGTAGTTTTATTTAAAAACTTAAAATTTTACGCTGTTGTTCTGAGTAGCCGCGTAGATCCAAAAAAATCAATGTGATTAATTAATCAATGCAAAAACTGACTATGTGATCCATCATTTATTATATCTATTATAATAGCGTTTATACACGTGCTGACATGGAGAAGGGTTTTTGCCGAGTGTTGGGTTACACAATTTGACCGTGTAGTGCCCCTATAAATTGCAATGCTTCTACCCTTTTATAATGATGCATTGTGCAATGCAATGTCATCTGCTCACGTCACACTTTGATTTCGCCGACAAATTTCGCATTACAAGTGAAGCGGAACTTTTTAATGATGTCAACAGTTGTACAAGATCCCATTGTGTGGAGAAACTATCATTAATACATAAAAATTTAAAGGTGGTGGTATAGGTATTTGTTTTATAACAAAACGGTGTCAAAATATCCATATAGCCTTTATTAAGAATGTTTTCACAAATAATAGCACATTATTTCTGGATCAAATACATATTTATCAAACCAGTTGAAGTTCATAGAATATTAGGCCCGTGCATCCATAATAAAATGTGTGCAATTGATTAGGAACGTGCCAGTGCGATCCGCATTCACCTGGTATCACCTTTTTGGTGAATAAGAGATCGCGTTTCGAACACATTTCAGAGTTAAACCTAAGGCACCACACCTTGCAGTGTCGCGATTGTTTGCGAGGGGATTGCATTACGTTATCTTCATGAATGTGATCGGTAATTAAGCGCCCACATCGAGACGTTCACCATAGATAAAAAACACACGAATGCTCCTAGCAGATGCAAACCTTCTGCAAATACTGCGCTACCAAATCGATTTTAAAAGTAATTCAATAACATAATGTTAATGGTGCGAGAAAAAAATAATGTATTGCTTCCTTCCACCTTTAAGCATCGAACGCTCGAGTTTCGGAAGAGATGGATGCTGGTGATACAGTTAGGCACCTACCTCGAAAAACTGTAACACTTCAAATATATTTTTTCTACTTGGTATAACGGCACATCACAATACCGTTTCTATATTATAAAGCATACAAACAGTAGCGGTCTATCGTTTTATAGGGATGTAAAGGATCAATGTAAAAAAAAACTCGTAAGGTGTTCATACAACGTTTCGCTTATTCCGTTATATCAATAGAGATTAGAGGCACGCGACTTCGCTCGAGTGACGTTGAGATCCGGGAACATTGTCGGTGTCTCCTTTGATGTGGCTGTAAAAGACAGCAGTTTGGACAAAAGCTTAGCCTTAATTTAGCAAGGACAATCTCAGTCAGGTGTAAATCCGGCCACTTGAACGGACATTGTCTGCCCGCAAGCTTACGGAACGGGAATATTTTAAATAGATCTAACTGAAACACTCCTTCCTGTGTACATGAATGTTTTATTTTCAATGTGTAGCCTCTTATTATTGCACAATAATATTATCTAAGTAAAATTCATTTTAATCGAAATATTTCGAAGTAACTTTGTATCCAACGCGGTTTTGTTTTGTTCGGACCGAATGAGGTTGCCGCAGGTTAAAAGGTAACGATGTTGACTGCTTTCGTAAAATCTAGTGCTAGTGCAATTTTTTTGGATAAAGTTGCCAAGGCAGATTCCGTGTTCCCTAAGAACTACATAACTAGTCTAAACCCTTGCTCACCCCAACTTTTTATCGAGTCGCAGTTTTCACATAAAATACTTGAAGTCACAACAGTACTTTTAGTGAAAAATATTAATGAATATCGTAAATGATGTTATTGTAAGGTTGACTGGCAATTAAGTCCGCCTTTTGTACGTCAAGATTTTCTCTTGTGCTACGTAGTTGAAATATATAAATAATTGAACGTCAGTTAATAGGTAGCCCGACGTGCTTGATACTGATTGTCTCTGATTTTATGTCGTTAAACAGACCTACTTCTATATGAAAAAGTACATAAAGATGTGTACAAAATAAGTACTACAGACTAAATAACAGATGATGTTCACATTTCGACTGGTGTTTTCTTGATCCCGTCTTTTTAATTGAACTTAAAATTTCTCTTGAAGGAGAATAAATTATACTGAAGCTATTTAATCACATTGATTGATTAATTGTAGTAAATTGTTAAATATATACACTGCTGATCGTAAGAATGAAGAACATTATTAAACAAATAACTAGGTTTTGAAATAATGGTTCGTAAATCATTAATTTAAATTAAATAACTAACAGATAAATATTACGTTATCATCGCAGATCCCTCATTTAAACAAATTAAAGCAGCGGTGCATATTAAAAAAGAACGGTTAAGTGTCTCCAATAACTAGTTATCTATCGGCATATTCCTACAGCAATCATTCACAGAATTAATTTTGATAAGTATGACGCCTAGTTGGAGATACAGAAGCCGATGCTTTTAGTCCTATCTCGTAACCTTTGATAATATTTATCCTAGTCTAAGAAATATTGACAAATTAACTGTCAGTGTCATGGTTTATGATAATCCGTACGAAAAAAGGATGTCGCTTGCGACTAATTTACCTGTATAAGATACAAAGTTAGAATGATGTTCTAAATTATAATTTTAAATAAAACAGCCAAGTGCGAGTTGGACTTGCACCCTAAGAGTTCCGTTCTTTCACGCATTTTTAGAGTGTTTTACCGGTTTTTATTACTTGTTGTCGTGGATTTTATTTTTCTTTATTATCACACTAAATTTGAGCCTTATATGTTTGACCGCATACACCTATTGCTTTCATTTTTAGGGTTCCGTAGCCAAATGGCAAAAAACGGAACCCTTATAGATTCGTCATGTCCGTCTGTCTGTCCGATTCTGTCACAGCCACTTTTTTCCGAAACTATAAGAGCTGTACTGTTCAAACTTAGTAAGTGGATGTATTCTATGAACCGCATTAAGATGTTCACACAAAAATAGAAAAAAAAAACAATAAATTTTGGGGGTTCCCCATACTTAGAACTGAAACTCAAAAAATCTTTTTTCATCAGACCCATACGTGTGGGGTATCTATGGATAGGTCTTCAAAAATGATATTGAGGTTTCTAATATCATTTTTTTCTAAAATGAATAGTTTGCGCGAGAGACACTTCCGAAGTGGTAAAATGTGTCCCCCCCCCCCCCCCCCCGTAACTTCTCTCTCTCTCAAAAATATATGAT
Organism: Cydia pomonella; assembly: GCF_033807575.1. NCBI lineage: Eukaryota > Metazoa > Arthropoda > Insecta > Lepidoptera > Tortricidae > Cydia > Cydia pomonella. Next base: position 6,743,338 of record NC_084706.1, read on the forward strand.
ATACATTGCCATGTAAACTTCCACCGAAAATTGGTTTCAACGAGATCTAGTAAGTAGTTTTTTTTAATACGTCATGAAATTAAAAAAAAAAAAAATTTTTTTCAACATACCCATACATGTGGGGTATCTATGGATAGGTCTTCAAAAATGATATTAAGGTTTCTAATATCATTTTTTTCTAAACTGAATAGTTTGCGCGAGAGAACCTCCCAAAGTGAAAAAAAGTGTGTCCCCCCCCCCCCTGTAACTTTTAAAATAACAGAATGAAAAATCTAAAAAAAATATATGATATACATTACGATGCAAACTTCTAACGAAAATTGGTTTGAACGAGATCTAGTGAGTGGTTTTTTTAATACGTCATAAAATTTAAAAAAAAATTTTTTTCGTCAAACCCGTTGTGTGGGGTATCTATGGATAGGTCTTCAAAAATGATATTTAGGTTCCTAATATAATTTTTTTCTAAAGTGAATAGTTTGCGCGAGAGACACTACCAAAGTGGTAAAATGTGTGTCCAAAGTGGTAAAATGTTGAACGAGATCTAGTACTTTAAGTAGTTTTTTTTAATACGTCATAAAGGAACCCTTCTTGGGCGAGTCCGACTCGCACTTGGCCGCTTTTTTATATTTATTTCTTGTACAGGCACAAAAAAAAAAAATTCTGTGTAATTTTTAACCATATGCCATGACATAGAGTCTACTGAACGACCAATTTTAAAATTGTCACGTTTTTTATATGACTCTTCTGATACATCTGTACCAGAAGAATCAAATAAAAAACGTAAATAAATAAAGTTAACCCTAATTAGAAGTAGGAGTATAAGAGTCGTAATGACCTTAATTTATGCAGCATAGTTGAATGAATTAGTTAACAAGTAATGAGTTCTGTAACTACCAATTTTAAGTAAGTACTTCTCACGTGTACCTCTTTTATTACAGGTTAGGTACTTACTCGCGGGATGTCAGTTTCTACATTTCAAACTACGTGCCTCAACCGGCAAACTGAACTCAGGTAGATACAATAGAATTAGGGCTAAGAAAACAAACAAAAACAGGATTTAGGTGTAATCCTGCCATTCTCCACAGCTTAGGTGAGGCTTGTGTGATTCGCATTAGTTTAAACTCGGTGGTGTGTTCAAAAGCGAAACGATAAAATACTTGAAAACTTCCGGTTGGGTGCCTTGTGAATAATTGGTGCGCCATTTATTTCCTTCTCCGGGAATCGAATTAGTTTTGTGTGAAATTTGTAAAGTCGAATACAAATTTACGATCACTTTTGTGTTAAGATATAAATCTTTCTAAAAGGCACGAGCGTCCGTTGTACATCCTTCTACTTTGTTTGGTGACGTGAGCTATTTCTAATAGGTCTTTATCGAGCCCTTTATTGTTAGAAGTGGTATGTCACCAAATTTAAATTTTGAATTATAGGCGTGATTCTGGCTATTTTATGAGCATTGCCTTATATTGTTACTAAAGTTACACTTAGTTCCAAGTATCAACAGATGCACATTAAACGAATTCAATGGAAACAGGAATCCTTGTTAAAAGTAGGTAAAATCGCATTACTTCTTCATTTAATAGAAAAAAAACTGCATTGTAATTGAGTTTTAAAATCAATTGAATTGGTATAATATCCGTGTTAATAATCTTTTGTTAAAATCATCTATCACAAAGAGCGTTAAATGAGGAAATCATGTTCAGTGAAATAAGGAACAGCGAAATATTTTTTTGGCCTGTAACATCATTAATTTTTATAATAAGATACTCTAGCGATAACGAACTCAAAAAACTTACCTACATAGTGTGAATTTGGAGACGGAATTGGTATCACCTTCTTCTGCTCCAAAATTGATCGGCATTTTAATGTGTATTGTGTAAGTTATCATGTAAAACAAATGTAAATACAATAATATATAATAATATATTTACCTGTTTTGTACCTAACTGAGTATCACAAAATTAAAATGGACATTAGCTTATCATCGCTCAGTGAGAGGTGAATAGTAACAGTGTAATTATTTATTTAAGTCTAAATAGGTATAGATAAAAAATATTAGATATAGTTTAGATACCTAATGCTTGTTGTTATTTTTGACCAAGTCTCATGCATCACGCTGCTACGTCACCTGTGGGTATATGGGTAACCGACTGCATTTCTTTAAAAAAAAACTGATTAATAAACTGTAAACCAGTACTTACGGTAGCGTCCGCGCAGGGAAATAGTGCTCACATTAGTATTCCTCTTTGTTACCCTCACCTGCAAGAATTACGCAGTAGGATGCTACATACCTCTCCTAAGCCTTTAATCTGATTTTTACAAAATTGTGTAGCTTTAGGCAACCCTTATCATAATCTTCTTAGTACCTTTCAGAAATGCCGCGTAAATTAGAACTTGCAAACCAATAACGGTTTTGGTTAAGATCAAAAGAATCATCACAAAAAAAGCGTGCAAAAACTCACCATGCTCTATTGACCATGACGCAACGATTGTTTAGCAGTATGACGAGAACCCTTGAGTCCACCTTGTTGACTTCGAAATTAAACATACGAAAAAAATCTTAAGTAGATTGAACGAAGGGTTCTATTGTGAATATTGTGTAATCTTGCTACACGCGGCAACACAAGGTTAGACGAATTCTTGAGTCGTTGGAGGATCTTTGATAGTCGAAAGCTTTTTTCCATACTGTTTGGACGCAGGTAGGAACCCTTTTGCGCAATTCGGCGTAACGGGCAACAATGCAAAATGCAGTTTGTTGTCGCCACACTTGACTCGTCGGCGCGCTCCAAACGTTACCAATTTCACGTTTGGTTGACCGTTGAATACATGTAACTAATTTTGTTATCAATACCCATCAAAATATGTACTTATATCGTTTTACACGAAGAATCAAATTAGTGTGAAATAGTTCATGGTTAAGGGGCGCTATGTAGCTAACTACATACTTTTAGGAAGCACCACGTCGGGGTGCTTAACTTCCTTTATGTAATGGACTCCGTTCATACTCGTAATCGTCGAATTTCCAACACGGATTTTATTTTTATTGAATATATTAATTTTCTAATATATGTAGAGTTTTTAAATAACATAATCAATGTTCAGTTAATCTCTTGCATAATATCTGTTTCCTGTAAGGTATATTTGTTTAATATACCTACCCATTATTTTAGTTATATTTAACAAGATAAATAGTAAAAGTCACGATTAGACTTACAATCATGTACTTTAGATAGCAAGAGTGGGCGTATCAGCGGAAGTTACAACATTGTTACGAGTATGTTAGTTCTTGATATTTCGTGTTCAAATGCAGGTATCTTCAATTTTGATCAGGAGTCAAATAAGAGTGAGGCCCGATCCACTAATCATTTTGAGCAAGGAAGCCGAGTGTTGATATTAGTTTCACTCGATAGAGGCTCCGTTTCCGATCATCCAATTTCAGAATATCGGTTGCGGCCACAAATCATTAAAAAAATTGAGTTTGAGATTTTTGAAGCCAGCAAAAACGTCGGCTTTCTTTAAGAAAGGCGTGGTTAACATCGCCCTTGGAAATTATGGCAATTTTGACACCTACGGGTGCTAAGGTGCTTGTAATTTCCCAGACGTGTGCTTACAAACTCAATCTCACATTCCGGTAGTACTTATGTATATATATTAAATATGTATTATTTACTTACAATAATAGGATGATAATTTCATTATTTCAGTACAAACATTGAGCATATGACCAACACATAAATCCCTATGAAACTTTTTCTTGCAATATTACATTTTCTCTGCCTCTTTTTCGGCTGATTATTATCAAATTTGACGACGAGCATAGTTTTACTCACGTACTCGTTACTTTAGTCGAAAATTTAAAACAATTACGTGAGTAACCCGTGTAAAATACTGAATAGTGTAATGTTAGTGAATTTGGACTTAACAATTAAGTTCAAGCTCAGGCTAAGGGGTGTGTTATATTTTTTACGGGAGCAAAAAAACAGTAGCAAAAATGAAGAATTGCCGATTGCTCGGGAGCTATTACGGACTATGTAATTTAAAGGTAAAGGCTATGATTAAAGAAACTGTGCCTACCTGTTAAATTAAATTAGGCTTTTTTAAGGGTGGCGCTCGCGCAGCATTCCTTGATATTGCTTTGTATTAACAGAAGTGGAAACATATTAAAGCGCGTACGTATTAAGATTAAAGGTTCCGCAGTTACCTTTTGTAGTGTTTCGTTGTCCAGAAGACCGTTATTAGGGAATGCAATACTGTATTGGCTACATAATATTATGTACTTATTAAGTTATTTCAGATAAAAAAATACTTTACAACAATATAAATACGGTTGGTATTTGTAACAACTCTTATGTTAGAGTCTTTTCGGAAAGAGAAGAGTCGTGGAATGTATTGGGCCCCATACATTCCACGATTCTTCTCTTTTCGCACAGACTCTACCTACTAAAACGTATGTTAAGTTCATGATTAGAACATCACGTGATCGCAGTGATTTTGAACGAAATAATCTCCAGAGTATCTCTAAATTTAAGTAAAAAGTTTTAATTTAAGGACTCATCGACTATCGAAGCACACGTGTTAATGGTTTTAATGTTGTATCGTTTTTATTGTATTAAGCGGTTTCTACACATGGAGAGTCGTGCCCTAACATCAAACAACAGGATCCCAGTACTGTATGTGATCATAGCTTAAAAACTGTTAAAATACGATGGATATACATATATATATATATATATATATATATATATATATATATATATGGGCTTTCTCCCATGAGCCGTTGCAAATGCCGGGATAACGCAAGGAGGTTAAACACATATATTTTTTGAATTAAGATAAAAGTCAATCGTGATATAATAATCAAAATTATCTAAGAAGCAAAATTTCAACAATTTCAAAAAATTGCTTGGTTTTCAACTTTTTTTACATTTTCATGTTATGCTAATAACTTTCGGAACTCTTTGTACCTTATTCTTTAAATTATGTTTTACAGTACTACACGTGTCGATTTATAACCCTCCCTTCGGTAGTGTTTTAATTTATCGCCATTCGTTGCGAATTTCCTAGTTTCCGCACTTGTATCGTAAATAACTATTCTTAAACTGCTAATAAAATGACAGAAAGAAATAATTTAGGACGAATTTGCCTGTTTTATTCTTTAAAATAACATTCACTTGTTTATAGTCAGAAGAAATGGTGTGTGCGTTCATAAGTTAATTTTCCAAAAAGTCTATAAAATCCAATATATCTACTTTGGAGCTTGCAAAATTATGCAATAGAACTTGAAGGACAGGGCAAAAGACCCTAAAAAAGCTAAAACAAGATGGAACTACCGAAAGAAAAAACAGCGAGAGGGTCATGCGACATGCGACAAGAAAACGGAACAAAAAGTTAGAGTCAAAGGTGTGTGTAAGCTGTTTCATCAGAATCCGGCAATCTCTTCTCGAGATGTCTCCAAAAAATTGGAACAAGTAATCAAATATACAAAAAAATACGGTATTTCTGCTTACAAAAAACAAAAAGCTCCGAAGAGAACGGTAGATCAGTGTAATCGAGAAGTTAGACGAATATTGCCCAGAATTACGACCGATAGAAAAATACTGGGCTAATATAAAAACAAAGTTGCGAAAAACATGTCAGGAACTAAGCATAACGTAAGGGTATAGGTATCTATATTGATTAATTTACTGTAAGTATATTTACGTTTTTTAAAAGAATAAATTCTTAATTGAACACTAGGAATTCATTTTTAATTTTACCTATAATGTATTGATATCTATTCAGATTGAAGAGGTGCTTTAGATGCGTATGGAACTCAAGCTTAAATCTATAGATTTATCTGATGAGCGGATACCTTATGACTTATCTGAGCACCTGAGTCAACTACAGGTATAATTTCGTATGTGCTTAAGGGGAAATCCTTGGACTTACAATTAGGTTTTTGGAAGTTGGTTACCTACACAAAACAATGCATCATGTATACGAGGGTAAGTCACAATGATCCGACTCGAAATCTCATTGCGCTTTATCGCGTGTCAATACAATATTCCAAAACAGGCTGCTTATTATGGTTTTTACAAATGTGAGTACGCTGCGGGCTTTTACTGTGGCGTAAGTCATATGCTGGTCTAAGAAATTTCACATATGGGAATACCAGTAGGTACATAACTTCTTAGCGTTAGTCGACCACTATAATATATTGGCCCAACGTCAGTAAATGCCGTTTATACATATCTACGAGTAAGAAAGTTGTCACTTGGCACAAAAACTCAATATATTAAGTGAATATAAAAATATTTAACATATTTTAAGTTATTTGTGTATTTTTTCACTTTATACAACGTGTCTCTACTCTCTGGCCATTGACCGAGATCCCGAGTAGAGTTCCTTATCAGGAATGTTCTAATATGGTAAATTATTTGTTTATATAAAAAAAAAAAAAATTAAATTATTTAAAATAAAGCATCAATAAATAGGAGCATATTCTATTAGTCATTCACAATGACGATAAGATTATAGTGACACTAATGACACGACAATACTCTTTAATTACCGTGTACATACAGGCTGTTCCGTAGTATTCAATCGTAAATCATTAATTTCTCTGTTAATACTGTGGCGTTTGGAATGAGATTTTCTACATAGGTTAGAAATACCCTAATCGACACGTCCTATTCATCTATGTCCAGAGGGTAGAGACATGTTGTATATTGAATTCGTGTACTTGTGTTTATTAATAGCAGTAACATAAAAAAATAATAAAAACAACACCGAACATTTCGCTTTGCGCGTTATTAATATACTTCGAGCATTAGTTTATTTTTACGTAAAAAGCTTTCCAACCTTAGGAACGCCAAGTGGCCAGTATTAGGTATTTGGCGTTTATTACTTGCGCCGGCGCCTAGCTCTTGTTAGCGAGGAGTTACTGCGCGCGCACAATGGGAGGAGGGGCAGCCCGCGGGTGCATGCCTAACGCACTACGACGTGAAATATAAAGCCCGCAAATGTGTCTGAAAGCCGAAATATATCCATGCTGTTCGAGACGAGATGTATGCTTACACTTAAACTGCTCAATTTCTCACCAAAGTTAAATTGGTTGGTTTAATGAATGACTCGAGTAAGAAGTAGATAACTCCCTTGATTAAGAAATGGACCGAGTAATTCCAGTAAAATTATTATTCCTAATCAGCTTTTAAGCTAATCAATTCAGCTATAGAACCTGAGTAAAGAAAACTATTACTATTCATACCTATTTAGAAGACCCAAGGCGAGGCATAACTCTTTCTTGGACAAACTCCCACGATATGCGGCTAGTAACTGATATGTATGTGATTTATAATCAATGGGCATGATCGCTGGAACGTATCTCTTTGTATCTGCGCGTGAGAGGCTCACGCGAGCTCCTGCGCGGCCCGGTCGAATCTCGCGCCGCGATCGGATCACTCGCGATCTTGTTTGTAAGCGATAAACGAGTTATGATTAATTTCTAGTTTCCAAGTGAAGGAAGTACGCAAATAATAGTACTCGCTTACTCATCAGGCAAGAGTAACAAATCGTATCTATAATTGAGTTTATCGAAATAGAAACTCCCTAGCTGTCATTTAATTTTGCCCCCAGAATCCGATGTCTGGTTATAAAACTTCGAGTAAACTTGACCTTCGCGTACAATAAATTTATTAATAAATTTTAAATCGTGAGCAGCAATACAATGTTTCATTGAAATCTTACATCATTAAGATGACTTATCTATAAATATTTAGTACAACATCGGCAGTAGCTTATTACGAGATGTCGATCATTATCATATTCAAACACTTTTACCCAGTGCGTGCAGCATTAAAGCGTTTGGAACCGTCGAAATGCGTCTAAATTACCATGAAAGTATATCAAAGGGCGGCTTTGATCGGACTTTGGATTGCCGTAGATGGCTTGACAGCTAGACCGGCCAACTCGTCATACGCTCTAGCCATCCGTTTAAATGGTCATAATTGGTTCAGCAGCCTTTAAAATACAGCACTCGGTCATTAGAACATTGCTTTGACTTTTATCAAAAACCGGCCATCCGACGATACGCACAATTGCACGTGCAGTCTGGAGGATATACCGATCCTATTGGATAAATCATGATAATGGCGAATAGCGTAGCCCCTTAATACTTATCTACTTACATAATGTACCTATTTCTAAAAATGTTAAGACGAAAGTGGAGGACCCGCGCGAAATCGCCTTGTCATACAAACGTAGTCCTCATTTTCCTCTCTGGATATTAACATTATAGATTTTTTTTTAATTATTATAAGAGTAAGGAGCATTTAAAAATTTGTATGATATCTTTTTTCGGTCCTAATTTTTACAATAATCATTAAATCGAAAAAAGGCAAAGAGGAAAATGGGGGCTACGTTTGTATGGAGAAGCGGCCGTCCCCTTTCTTCTTAAAGTTAAATTGATAAAGAGCTTCTTGGAAATATTTCGATTTATCTATTAATGCTTATAGATTTTTTACAGTTGTTTATTAATCACATTTACTTAGATGGATGGCAGTCATCAACTGTGCGTTTCTCCAGGAACTTTCTGCCTCGCACAGCTAAACTGTGGAATGAACTGCGGTATTTCCGGACCGATACGAACTTCAACATTTACATTCTAAATTCAATATATTATTATATTATATAATAAATTCTTCACCTACTGAGCAGTGTTTGCTGATGCTTGCCACATGATGGTACCTAAGTGAAAAATCTAGTTCATCCTTAGTAATTTTCCTGCTGCTGCACCTGAGCGAAAATATTCTCATAGCATGAGAACCGAGTCGCGAGTCGCTTAATTGGAGAATTTCAATTAAGCATTTCATATAATGCTTTTTATATTTACAAAGTATACTAGGTAATTACAAAAAGTTCTTCGTAAAATAAAGTTCATTAGAAATTGGAAAAAGCGAAATCTATTTTACTATCATTACTCATATTTCATTGTAGGGCTTAGTCGATTTTTATGTAAAAAAACTTATAATATTTATTTATTATACCTAATGCCATTTCTCATATTAATGAGATAAAATTATGTTTTAATAAAATTAATAAAAAAGCAATTGCTGCGTTCAGAACTCGATGTTGAAAGCTGTGCGTGACTGAATATTCAAAACTTTTATAATATACTGGCGTGGCTGCTTAAATACCTCCGGTGTCAGAGTCGATGAAGTGATAAAGTTGTTTATTGATGATCTTTGGTTACATTAATTGCCAACAGCGGCGGCGCCTGTTCCGACGATGTCGCTGTGAGCGCGAATGACAAAGATCCGGCGATGATACGCGCGGGCGACGAGCGACGGCGGCTGCCGCTTTGATCTTCTTGACGAGTTCCGAGCCCAATCAAATGTAACACAGAGTAAAAATCTAAGTCTATTTGAAGCTAGGGTTAAACAATCTAAATTTATAACTTTAATATAAATGGGCCATTTCAAAGCACGCGAACTCCATGTATAATAAGTAGTGTTTTATACAATCTTGACATTTTCAGTTGAGTACAGTGTCTTCGTTTAGGCCACGAAGCTTGCAGATTTGCCTAAGTAAGGTGTGAGATTGAAAAAGTTGATTATGAAATGATGTTTTATGTAATATCTCTCTGTTATCAACTTGTTTTGTGCAATGAAGTGTTTTACTACTACATATTAAACTACTTTTTATACTTTATAACTTAAGTAAAAAAACAAAATTAAATTAAGTATCTCAGTAGATGAAAGGAGTTTTATTTTTAAATTGAGAATGTCAATAACCTATAGAATATAATATGTAGATGCTTTAATTGTTATGGATGTGTTTATATTCCTTGTAAAATTGTTATTACAATGAGGACCAGGAATCCGGTATGCACTCTAGGATTCTTATTTCAACATCGCAAATACCGACATGCGCAACGCCGAAAAAGGCAGCAAGCCGAAGTCACGTCTTGCACGATAGTGCTTGGGAATTAATCTTGGCATTTTGTTCAAGGCCACTGAAAAAAAGACGTCGATAGCCTTAATGAAGTGGGTTTGCGAACAATTCATAAATTAAAAAAAAAAAAAACAAATATGTGGACGGGGCGCCTTATTGGTCGTAGTAATTAACATGGTGGTGCGCACCGGCGCGGGCGCACGCGGTGCGCGCACCGGCGTGGCGGCCGGTTGACAGGTCACTCACACGCGCGGCCTTCGTGAAGGACGGCTGTTCGATCACTTGCTAATTCCTCTCAATAGCCAATTAATTATTGATTGCCCCTCCTTAGAATTTCTTCAAGAATGAACAATATTACAAGTTTGAGACGGAAATGTATAGAGTTTGTCATTATTATACTTTATTTTAAGGCTGTTATAAGATGGTTATTTAGAAATTATTTTACAGTGTTCATATATTAATATAAATATTTTAATGTATGAATTTACAAAACAATTCGCAATTATAGGTTGATAAAAAAATTTGAAAAAACTTGGTCGGAGATCTATAATTAGAGGTAGTTTGTTCAGATTTGTATTAATTATTACAAGTATGGATACTATTAAACTATTAATTGAATGTCAAAAATATATTAGAATATATGAATTCATTTAAGCATGTACATTCGCATAAGTATAAATACTGGAATTGAGTTCTAATTAGATTGGTTTAAGTCCTACTTTTAATAGGTATTAAAGTCAACGGTATAACAATTATTTGTTTACTAGTATTAACTATTAAATTAAAAGAAGGAGTTAACGCAAAAGTAAATGAAAACAAGGGAAAATGACATGAAAAAAACATGAGAAACTAGACTACGTCTAACCAAAATCTTAGAGGGTCAAAGTTGGCTCGATAGAAAAAATCACGAAAACATGTCTAATTTTAATTTGCTTTTAGTTGTATATCGTTACTTTGCATACCATAACAATATAATTTTAGTATTATAGCTGATGACATAGCTACAGGTTTGACTGGCAAAATTTTAATCAGAAACCCGCGAATGCGATATCTAATCTTGCGACTTTCGCTTTCTGCCATATATTTTATTCCTTTCTAATTTCCTGGCTTTACGTCCCCTCTTAATGTCTCATCACCATGATTCATTATTTGGAACCTTATATTGGTACTTAAAAATAATACTACTACTTATAATTTTTTTATTTTTTTTTTTATACTACGTCGGTGGCAAACAAGCATACGGCCCGCCTGATGGTAACCAGTATCCGTAGCCTATGTACGCCTGCAACTCCAGAGGAGTTACATGCGCGTTGCCGACCCTAACCCCCTCCAGCTCCTCGTTGATCTCTGGCAACCTTACTCACTTACTTATAAAAATATTATTTAGTTCTAATTTGCGTATGTATGCTCGTTTGAACATAATTAAAACTATCCTTTCTAGTCAAATTAACTTCAAATTGTGAAATGAAATACAAAATACACCAATTATCACAATTGTATTGTGATTTTAGTTTATATGATTGTGTAAGCTATAAGTTTTTCATGGATATACCTTTTTATTTACTTATGTAACAATGTATGTTGGTAATGTACTTAATTCAACTCGGCTAGTAATTCAACAATACAAGGTTTAGCAGGTGCAACTCCCATTACTGGGAGTACAAATTGTACAAATAGTCATGTCCTGTCCGCGACGTCATACTTGTACATTAAAACGTTCAGAAAAAACGCATCTTGCTATATGGATATAATGCTAGTTGAACTAGTTTAGAACGCACAAGAAGGCTTAGGCATTTTAATTGGAATATCCAAATGCGCCATTTAGTTCTTAATGATTTCAGTAAAAAAGAATTGCCTTCGTTTAGTATTTGAAAAATAAACCAATTTTGTCATTTGTGCTTGCATTTTGTTTGTTTTGTGCGGTGCGTGTATTAATCCTAATACTTTAATAAAAGTAAGCGGGAGAGAGAAACAATTTGCATGTAGATGGGGTCTCGGTTAATAGACATCTAAGCGTCAGCTGCACCAACTGGTCGGTTTTGCATACGTCCGACCACACTTACCACTAATATGCGCCGCGTGTTGATGAACTATAATAAAATACATAGAGCTTCCCTTTATTTTATATATTCTTTGTAAACTTCGACCAGCGCAGCCCACAAAATCTTAAATATGTTTGTTGATTAGAAGTTACCTAAGAATCACATTTATTTTAAATTTTATCCCACTTACCTATTAGATTGTCTACATATCTACTACGTTACTAGATTTACAAGTATTTATTTTTTACTATTTGTTAAGTGAGTTAATTGGTATAATATGTATGTCGATAAACGCACAAAGCTTACAGCAGATGACGCTGCAAACAGAAACCGCAGGCTACAATCTGTTTGGGGTTCCTGACACGTGGAAGCATTTATAATCTGTGAGATATTCATAATTACTTACTTTTTCTTTCGTTTAAAAACAAGAAACAAAACCGCCATCTAATTAGAATGTTTTGTAATTTGAAATCAACTCTACGCATTTTCTAACTTCACTTGAAACAGGACTAGATCCCAGTATTACCCAGCATCTATTTTTTATGTGCCAAGTTCGAATACGGGCAACGGGTCTGTAGGTGAGGTGAGCTATAGACTTACAACTACATATTTATCTTGTTGACAGCTTTCAAACGCTAACCTTAATTAAATGCAGCAAGGTTGATTTTTCAACTTGATTATGATCATAGATGTGAGCTTGGTAAAATAAATTTCTATGCTAATAACTAGCGTGAGGAATCCTAATGTATGCAGGTAGGACCCGCATTCTTGCCACAGGAATACTAGATTATAGTGTTATGGTGTTGTTAACCATAATGACTGTAAAATTTAAGTAATTATGTAATGTTGCAATGTTTGGGTAGCTAATGAGATTCTTATTTGAAATGCGAATTACAACTACCATTTTGAATAAGTAAATTTAGTTTGCGATTTTAGCGACAGGCAGGTAAAAAAAGTGTAGAAGCTCTATTTTTCAAGTAATAAACAAAATATGATGATAGTATCTCTCGTTTTAAGTGCATCGTTCACGGTAAGTATTGAAGTTCGTAGTATAAAAAAAAAAACCTATAGATAGGGATCGTGCGCGTTGGAGTGTCTGCCATCTTGTGGCCTGAATCGGAAACATTAAACATGTACATTGACACTTGACGCCAAAGCAAGTTCTACGGTTCTCGTATGTTTTCTTGTGAATAGTAGATTCTGCCAGATGTCCCACAAGATTGTGGGCTACATTGGAAACATAAACTTCTCATTTACACCTCGCGCCAAAAATCGGACATTTCCAGTGCTGCCCCCCACAGTTTAAGCACGCTCCCTATGGTTAGATTTAGACCTGACGCCGTTCTAGCTTAGATAATTAATTTAATTCGTTTGTAAACTGGAGATTAATCCTGAATTAAACAAATTATTGATATTAATACACCGAATCGTATAGGTATGTATGCTTCCCTTAATGCATAACCCATTTGGCATACCTACGTCGTACTGAACATTAGATTAATTTGCGATTTGATTTAGATTAGATTAACAGGCCAATTTGATCGTACCTACACTGAGATCAGAATGATATTTGAATCATGTTATTTAGTTATAGTGCGTCTTGTTCGCGCTAATACATGTACGGACAAATACGAGCTAAATGCACGTTAACGACATATGTTAGACGTCATTCTGATATCAGTGTACGATGGAATTAGCTTAAAGTTAAGCATAATACAGGCCGAGTTAGCAGAGGTTTTTAGGAGTTAGCAGAAATGTCACCTTTAGGGCGTCCGTTAGCTGGTGCGAGTGCACGAAACGGGCGCCCGCACGCGGGTGCCAATGTAGGTAAAATCCGATCCACGCATCCACGCCTACCCGCTCACCCGCTCCTTGCAACCTCTTTTTAAGATTTGGCTTGGCACCAACTTCAAATGTATCAGCTGCTAGCGCATATAAAACGGGATGATATTTTATTTTACATATACTTTCTAAAGTCGGTTTTACTTTTGTTTAAGATTGATTTTATTTTTTAAAGTTATCCAGTCCTACTTTGTCAATCATCTCTTAATTACATAAAATATAAGTAGTCTTATAGAATTGTGCATCATATTCCTCTGGTGTGTAATCGAATTTATTTTCTGTAATGTTTTTCTGTGTATTTGTTTTATGGCTTATGTTGGTGAGACCTACTTTTTTATGATATAGGAGATAAGAGGCAAACGAGCAGACGGATCACCTGATGGTAAGCGATTACCGCTGCCCATGGACACCCGTAACACCAGAGGGGTTGTAAGTGCTTTGCCAGCATTTAAGATGGGAGTACGCTCTTTTTCTTGAAGGTTTCAAAGTCATTCCACAGTTTAGCTGTGCGAGGCAGGAAGTACATACATATAGCACTTGCACTAGATCGAAATAATATTTAAGTATGTTTTAATCTTACGCTCATCAATTCCATGATAATATAAAGAAAATATTCGTCGTCAATGTTAAGCTATTTTAAAATAATAAATAAATGGATTAATTTCATTTATGTTATTTTCAGCGTCAGCTCGCACTCGCGAGCACCCACGCGGCACTCGCCTATTAATGCTGCGTTCTTAGTACGTTCATATAGAACTTATGCATGTTTAGTTATTTATCTAGTTTGGCATAAAATGCGTTAATAAAACTTTAATGTAAAGAATGACACGCGCTGCAATTTTACTTATCGATGCTCTATCAAATGCGTTTTTTATGGTAAGGCAAAAGGCACCGGGCAGCGATCGCAACGGGATGCGTCCGTTTATAGCTCCCGCATCAAACTGTAAAAAATAAATTCATATTCCCTATCAATACATCTTTTATTGTGGAAATCTTTTATACTGACAAAATTAAGTTAGCTCCCATAAAAGAGTTTGTTTAAAACATTAGATGGTTTAGATGTTATCAGGCGTATTTGGTGTCAGAATTCTCACATCATGCTGAACGCATTTAGGCGAAGCGATACCCATCTACCCGCTTTGTGTTCGCGATCACATCGTAAACAAGAATAGCGGGGGACCATAATAAATCATTTTCTGGTTAAAAATAAAAACAGAGGCCAAGAATTACATAACGCTAAAGTCTACGTTTAAAACGCTTGCATGGTTGAAGAACCAGACTTAGAAGTAAGTCTACAGTTAATTTTGATGTTGTGCATTTGTCGTGAGGTGGTAAATAGCCATTAGCGTAAACATGACCTGGTTGTTTTTCGACTTTATTGAAATAAGTACATATGATGGTGGTTGGTTGACTGGTAGAGAATGCCTTAAGGCATTAAGTCCGCCATTTGTACCTTCATGTATTGTGCAATAAAGATTAAATAAATAAATAAATAAAAACCGGACAAGTGCGAATCGGACTCGCCCACCGAGGGTTCCGTACTTTTTAGTATTTGTGGTTATAGCGGCAACAGAAATACATCATCTGTGAAAATGTCAACTATCTAGCTATCACGGTTCGTGAGATACAGCCTGGTGACAGACGGACGGACAGCGGAGTCTTAGTAATAGGGTCCCGTTTTACGCTTTGGGCACGGAACCCTAATTAAAAATAGTTGCTTGTCGTGAAGTATTCGGATTATTTGCTCACGTTGAGAGCGGTAAAATATCTATAAATAAATACTCTTTGCATGATTGCTTTCACATCCCTTCTTCACAAATTGGGGTAATTTTCCTTAGCACATCTCACAGACAATAATTTTAGTTAATAATGCATATTTACAAAATAACACAAGCCGAACGTGGCAATTAGGCAATTTTTAGCTCACGGTCATCAATGGATGGATTTGTTTATTCATAACTAGTATTGTCAACTATTGGTTTGAGCCTGTTGAGAAGACAATTATACGTCTTAGTATGTACTCAGTAAAATAGGTAGACTCTTGTTAAATCAAAAAACATAAGACAACTGGTTTCACAGGTTCGCTGTCGGAGCCTCGCGCGAATGATTTGTGTTTCGGTTAATGTTTGCTATTATATTATTTTACAACACAATAAGAAGTAATTTGATTAACAATGTAGAAAAATGTTCTACACTTAAAGTAATGTAAATAATTTAGTCAGGAAAAGTTATTCGACCACCAAGGACGAGTAACGAATGACAGCAGAAATTTGAATAAGCATTTCTCTTGTTTCTTGGGCTACAAACTATTCCTTTTCTTAATTTTATTTTTCCTTGGGCGCTCTCGTCCTGCCCAATGTCCTAAATAAGGAACACTTTATTTTATGTGGTTCCTGTTCAGGAATTCAGAATTCGAAACAAAAGTGTTTTTAGTTGAGAACATTGGACAGAAACCTGAAATTCCTTTAGAAATGCTTAGGCAGGACGAGCCTACACATATATGTCCGTACATGACACTAACTTGTGCTACGTAAAAAAAAACTGACAAATCACATCATCATCATCAACATCAGCCTGAGTCATTTCACTATTCACAATTTCATTTCTGACTAACCCACTGTCCTAAGCTCTTTAATTTCATACCACGGCAAAACTGGCAAACAAACGCATATATAGCTCCGCTGATTGTAGGTAAGCGGACGCGGTAACATATGGACATTTGCAACTTCGGAGTTTTCACATGCTCGTGGCCTGTGTTGACAGTTTCGCATATTTAGATTTAATCGAAATTATATTTTGGTTTGATTAATAACTCTCAAAAGACTTGTGATTCAAAAGGCTAAGGGCTAACCGATATTGTTAATATTATTATAATATAAATCCAGCCTAAGATACAAATGGTCTTAATTAGCAATGAAGGTAGCCGAAACAAAATAATCGTTTATTTATCTGAATCTAAACCTGGTCAGCAGTTTGCAAGCTACAAATAAATTTAATCCCGTATTAGTATTTTATCAGGCCGTAACTCGTTTTAAATAGCGTATTTCATCTTATTTTATCGATCAATTAATATTCTGAGGAAGTTTCATTACTTTTTAATGAAACAAGAGCTCCTATCTCTAGATCGCTAATTTTATGTTTTAATTTACGCCTTCGTATCGCATCTACGCGACAATAAATTTTTGTAACGGGACGAGACACTGCGCTGAGCCGAGTATGCTTGCACGCATTTTGCAGGAAATGTAATCAGATTTTAACATTATGATATTGATTTGATATTAAGGTACATTAGGCTCAGAGAACGAAGTTTTCGAAAAATCTTAGATCACAATACGGTTGCTAAAAAGGAGATCGCCGATTTTGGGCCCAGAGGAAAAACCATCGCGTATATGGTAATTACTATTACGCGTTTTATTACGGAAATATATATATATATATATATTATTGGGTGAGAATGAATGGAATGGAATTAGAAAATAAAAAAAACATTATATTATTCATTTCCGTAAGTCAATGTTTATTAACAAAAAGTACAACAACTTTGCTGCCGTCTACCCCTTAATAGCGTTGACATAACGCTCAACTTCACACAAACCATGAGGTTTTTTTCACTAAGGAGTTATACTTATATTCTCTTTGCACTAAACTTTATGGCGGATAGACAAATCTGTATTCTAGTTTGACACAAACTGCCATTGTCGGTCATAGCCTCATAGCGATCATGCGTTTCGATACTATTAAAAATATCACAGTATCATTTATCACCTATTTTTTGTACTTACGTTTAAATTACAAGCAACTATCAAAAACACCTGAAATACTTAAACTTAAACTTTACTTTGCATTTTGGTTTAATGTGTGGAGATGTGAATGTATTCAGAATAATGACATTAATTAAGTACAGTCCTTTGATACAACAAAACGCATCCATCTTTTTTTTTCGATCTGTCAAATATTTGCAACCTTAAATAAACCTTATTATTGTTGAATTTTAGGGGTGTTACAAATGGTCAATTAACAATATGTTCACTTTCGTTAAGAAATAATTAACTACAAACAAGATCAAAATATTACTTTACATACATGAGAAAATGATTTCAGTTTTGTTCACACGCCCGGTATTGAAATTTTTTTAAGAAAAATACCGCACTTATTTTACGGAATAGTGTGAATAGTACGCACAGGTGTTTAAAAGTGTTCCAGATTTATGTTTTTACTGCAGGATATCTCCACATTCCCATTTAATTACGTGATTCTGTTTTTACCATCGTAATCTAGAGATTCTGACGATTAATAAGACGTTTGTTTCAATACAAAACGCTCCAGTTTGTTCTGGGCCCAAGTGCCTATACAAAATCGACGATCTCCTTTAGGTAATTAGGAATCTTGAGGCCTTTTTCTAGGGACTTCAATAATTCACGCTTACTCTCCGTGGCAGTGAGAGGAACACGAATCTACTGAGCCTTAATCCAAGTGCGTCCATCTCGCATTAACAGTATTACATGTTAGCACTATGAGACAAATTCAATGTGAAATCAATATCGTATTTTATATATCTACATAAAGAGATCTGATGTTTTGCCCTTTAATTACGTGAAGTACCATGCGTTACTCTCGCACTCAAGTAAGCAAAAGTTACTGCTGTGAATAGACCAGAGATAGGAAAATAATTGTTAAAAAAGCATTTCAATAAAAAATACACATACTCGGACTTCCTTGATACTATTACAAATGCAAAATAAAACATAGTATTCATTTTTTATTTAAAATACAAAATAGTTTCAAAATAAATTTATATAAATACTCAACTAATTTTAAAATATCTATTTAAAATACAAAATAGTTGTTTTAAAAATACTTTATTAAAATACAAATACTTTATGATAAAATTTACTCTGAATTATAAAGTGCTACTCAGAATTAGCTAGAGTTGGAAAAGCTTTCTTCATTATTTGAATACAGTGTAATGAGTCCTCTAAAGTGCAATTTTTCAGCTGTTTAGTCATGTTAACCTCCTAATTAATTGAATTTAGAGTTATATTTCTCCACTACCTAAAGGTTGTCCGGAAGTAATCGCTCTTTAGCGATCAGGCCACGTTTTGTTTATTTCTGTTTATTTTTAATGTTTTACATCTAGAATTTGCTTCGTTGGTGTTAATAAAAATAACCAGGGCAGCAATTTTTGTTCACCTTTCGTGCCTTGAAACCTTCGCGACGCTCAAGTTTCCATTTTATCAGCCGCTTGCTACGCTTATGGTCAAGTGCGTCGTTACTAAATGGATTCTACAATTCCATGTTAATAGAATTAAAGAGTTGCAAGGATTTTAAAGTCAAAAACGGTTGTAACCTACATATCTAATAAAAAGTATTTCATATTTTGAAAATAGAAAATAGGCCCCAAAAAAGATTTCAAATCAAATACAGAATGTTTTTTTAAAGATACACAGATATAAAAAAAATTAACTCCCATCTCTGGAAAAGACACGATAAAAGCACAACCATTTAATGAAGTTAATTGAAATAAATTCCCTGCCCCACTGAATGAAAAAATAACCTACATTACATTATAAAAACCTTTCTTGATTACCTACTTGAAGTTTTCCAACTCACCCATGCTATAGGTATATGGTAGAATTTGGAAACATGGGGTCATAGAAATAACCGTTTCAGACAGCTATTATAGAAAATTTCATGAAGAATTATATTTTTCATTGGCAATCTTGTTTTAGCTTCAAAGGTTATACAATATAATAATGCGTTCAGAAATAAACATTGCATGTAGAAAGCAACAGTTGCAAAGTGATTTTAAAATTGCAAAACAAATTGTACGCTTACGACGATATTATAAATCACTATCATTTCTCAAGGAATGTGTTTAAAATTAATTCTGACCCAAAGAGGTTGTAGCGATTAGGTTCGGATTATTTTACAATTATGTTTTTTGCTCGCGAGACACATTTTTTGTATAAAAAGGCGGCGGATCAGATTTCTTTTTAATAAAATCACTTTAATATTCCGTAATCTGATTACCTAGCTATAATGATCCTGCTTCTCTATTATTTTACCCTTTATGGGTCACAAATCCTTAAAAACCTATTTTTCCTATAATAAGTTCTAATAAGTAGGTATTATTGGTATTATGACCTGTATGTATTACTACATATGTGGAAGTTGCGGAAAGTTTCCAAAAAGTTGGAATTGTTCTCGGGAAATTTCATGGGAATGTTTTAACGCATTCACTGCCAGGGGGCGTGGCCTAGGAACAAACTTGTATGACGGTGAACGCATATATGTGTCGGTGGCAGTGAAGCGTTAAATCGACACGAGTTGCGAATTACCTATTCGCACGTGTACCGTTCAATGTTTTACAGTACAACATAGGCCTAACATTTTTGACATAGACACAAAAAGTGCTTATTACCGCACTATTGCGGGAAATTAGCACCATATGTACTGAAAAAAATATGAGAAGTTTTCGAAAGCTGAGAGGTACATAAAAATGCCAAAACGAAAAATATTTTTTTGTTTTTACATTTAATTTTAGCTAGGTATCTGGTAACACAAAATGTTTGTACTGTATTACATTGATCACATGTAGCGAACATAGGTAATGAAAATAATTAATAAGAACAAATGTGGCATTATCTATGAAAAGGGACCTTATTCTCGATAGCGCTTACGCTGCACTGCGTCGCGCAGCGTTGTATTTGTATCGGAGTACCGTTTATGAAGGCGGAAGCGCCATCGACAATAAGATTCCTTTTTATAGATAACGTCACAAATAATCTCTTACAGTAACATATTTATCTTTTTTGTCCCATTTGGATAACGTACTAACCTAGCTTGTGACCTAAAGTGAGAAAACTCATTCCATGAAGCGTAACTATCCATGTTGGTCACTTCTACTCCAATTTGATTCGTCGAATTCCGGTAATTGTTTACGACACAATATCGGCTGTCCTATATCAAAACCTGGTAAGGGACAAATATTTCAAAATTCGTTTTGTATCATATTTTGACCCATCTAGTAAGTCCTCACCAGATTACAAAAAACACCTGCTCCCAAATCGGCATTAAAAAGAGATTTCGACACCTCCAAACCTAGTAGTAGCATGTCTAGTGACGGTTTACCATTGTGAAACTCAGTAAGTTACAAATCCCATATCAAGACCTAGGGACTGAGACATACTAGGTTTTGCCGTGGGCATCTACCAGCCTTACTATGTTTAAACTGGGAATTTAATGGTAAATAGTTGTTAGCAGTGGTTGTTACCAAGGTGATAAAAAAAGTCTCAGTTGTTACTACTGGTAACAACTTCATAGTAACTAGTTGAAAAAAACCGAAATGTCTTGAAAATATCGTCATTGTTATAATGTTTAAAGTCAGTAAGGGATTTAAAATGTGTACAAATTTATATAACATATTTAAAAAATTTGATCCTTCTATTCGTGTACAATTTACGAGTATAACTTTTTTTAAATTTACGCTCCCCTGTAAAATTTGTTCTTACTAGATTTTGATATGGGACAGCCGATATGTTATGTCTTCTGGAATTAAGTTCACTTCTTTACATTTTTTAGATAAATAAATAAAGTTACCGTGAAAACCCGGTATTAGTGAAAACTCGTTTTCCCTAGTTAAAATATCTTCACTAACGTTTTACGGAAAACTAAGTATAACTAGGGAAAACACATTTTCACTAAAAACGGGTTTTTTAAGGTTACATGACTGTATACAGGTACGTAGCAACATGAATTAACGCAAAATTTTCGAAGAAAAATGCCGTTTATTTACAATTCAATAATTTTTCGCTAGACAAAGAGATGTTTGGTGTTGCCATTTAATTCATTTTCAGCGTTTATTTTTTCTGAGTTTTGGAAGTGGGCAGGCCCTGTTACATCCGGCTGGCCAGACATCTGCGTCCGTTTTATACGATTCATGAATTATATTTTTAAAATCCATTAAAAGCAAAAGGGGTTATTATGTTCTTAATAGGTACCTACTTTTTCTCAAGGTACGAAAGCAAATTCGACAGATGACTAAAGCAATGAAAATTTTACCACTTTTATTTTACCATAGCCATAGACAATTTGACAATAGGTATGACTTCCGAATAAACCAATATTTTGTAATTGGTTTTGATAGTAACTATACATATCTATAAGGCGCTTTACGCCTCATTTGACCGCCGTACAATTCTACTATCCACTACCTAATTTTGCTACAAATACTACCTATGCGTACAATGTATTACTTATTCGTGCGTTTGTCATTCCAATCTGGGACCCAAATATAATAAATAACAAAATGTAAATGTAAGAACATATTAAAGTAAAAATCCTTAGGTTTGTATGAGGACAATTCGCTTTTCAGTTACTGTGTAAAGTGTGTAAAGCGTGAGCTGTTGTTAGGAAGTTAACTACGGAACCCTAAAAACGCACTGAGTGTTTTTAGGGTTCCGTAGTTAACTACATACCCTAATAGTTTTGCCATGTCCGTCTGTCTGTATGTCTGTCCGTCCGCGGTTTTGCTCGGTGGTCGTTATAGCTAGAAAGTTGAAATTTGGCATGGATAAATACATAATATTAGGATAAGGGTGGGTGATTTTATTTTTTCTTCAACCTTTTGGTCTTTCTAAAATGAAAAGGGAACGACCCTTTTTTGATGAAGTAAATATTTTCAGAAATTATTGCTCCAAAAAAAATTGTTTCCCTAGCCCTTTAACTTTTAACTATGAGTCCAAAAATATGAAACAAAAAAATACTTTGGCGAACGTGATCAGTTGATCAGATAAGCTGTTGTGACGGACAGGTACAGTAGCGGCAAATAATCTATCATCTTTTTTAAATATATTTAATTTATTTATTAATTACTCGAAAAACGCTCTAGCGATTTCGATGAAATTTATAATACAGGGTCGTTTGAAAACAATAATTCGATCGAACTATGGTTAATTTTTTTTTCACGAGTTGCATATTACCTATTCGCATGTGTATCGTACAACGTTTTACAGTACATATGGCTCTTTGAATTTTTTAATGAATGCATGCAAAAAATAACAATTTGATAGATTTTTGCCACTACTGTAACTACGAAACCCTGTACCCCTAGTGTAAATTTTATCGACATCATAACGCGACGAACGCGTTTGCGTTAAGTCTCATTTTGTATAGGATTTTGAGTTACCAAAACGTCCCGCTTGGCGCGCTCTTTCTAAATCCAATACAAAATGAGACTAAACGCAAACGCGTACGTCACGTTTCAAAATCGAATTTATTTACACTAGGGGTACTGAACTGAACATGGCCCGACATGCTTTTGACCGGTTTTTTAATGATAAAAACGTCTGTGTATTTAGTAGTAATAGTAGTAGTAGTAAACTCATTATTATACAAAAATACATAATAAAAGTAACATACAATTAGTAAGAAATACAAAGGCGAACTTATCCCTTTGAGGGATCTCTTCCAGTTAACCTTTGAGTAGATGATTTTAGTCCACTTGGAAAAAAGATTTCACAGCCTCATTTTGGTTATATTGACAACTGAAAATATGGGTCAATGAACCCATAAATCACAATGTAGATAATCCATTGATTCCAAATTCAGCTTCCGAAATTGCCATCGATTTAACGTGGAGTCACCGCTGATACCGTGTCCACCTGCGTCCGTCGACCGTTTCTGGATCCGTGTTCTCATCGCTTGCCGAGGCAGTCGAGCTTGTGGTATGAATGTTAACGACCTGTAGCCCTGATGTCGCCACCCATACCGAAAGTAGGTAATCGCAGAGATAATACTTAGACTGGTGCACCTAAAACGAACACTATTTTGTGAGTGGTTAACATAAGGAATAACATTATTGATTTATACAGTGTCAGTAAAACAAAAGACAAAATACACTCTTGAGAGGAAACGGAAAAAATATGGATCGGGGTCGTACTCGCTCGATCATCCCGATCATCCACCGGGAATAGTGATCTACTAGGACGGATATTTTAGTTTTTTGCTGATGAATATCTGATTTGTATTCGGACCTATAAATTACATTGTTATTTAATAATAAAAAACTAAATCTCTGTGTTTTTTGTCTTACACATTATGTATTAGTGCGAATGATCGCGGGTGAATCTATTTATATTTTGCATTTGAAGTAAGGGGTTTGTATAATAACTGTTTTTTTTTATACTAAGTCGGTGGCAAAGACATACATTTTTATTATTCTCAATTATGTGGTGTCAATTATTTTCCGATGTTGATATGTAATATTTTAAGAATATTATGAATAAATCAGTTAGTGATGAAATCGGGATTTATATATATATATATATATATATATATATATCTTATGCTAAATCGGTGGTAAAAAAGCATACGGCCTGCCTGATGGTAAGCAGTCTCCGTAGCCTATGTACGCCTGCAACTCCAGAGGAGTTACATGCGCGTTGCCGACCTTGATGACATCCGCTGTGCTGTGCCCTACCACACAAGGCGAGATGACATTCACAATGCCCATACCTCTCTTTTGGACATAGTTTAAGGACATACCCGGGTCCACTGTCTAGGGTCTTACCTAATATCAAACTAATAAAACAAAGATAAAAAAATATAAAAACGTATACATGTACAACGGAAACTTAACATTTCCAGTTCAATTTCAATTTATGTTCGAACGCGAATTATTGTTAAAATTATTTTGATTATAAACGCTATAAAAGGATCAGGTCAAATCCGCACAGCCAATATAAAACTCCTAAAGTATTTTAACACTGTTCAATACTTGTTAGTATTTTAAATTATTGAATACAAATTCCATACGTTCAGGATCGGACAGAGGTGCGGGAACGGCGGCTTATTGGTGCACTCAAAAACCGACATCAATTAAGTGAGAACGCGAGTACGGAGTGCGCGCGCGGCTCTTTGATCGCGCTGCGGCGGCGCCTGCACACCTCGGACTCCTCGGACTATCCTCTTCCCCTTGTAACCCAGGCATTTTTATTTTCAATTGAGTAGGTATGGATTAATTTGGTAGTGGTAAAATTTAATTATTATCTCCCCTTCTTCTAATAGCTACATTGACAAAAATATTGAGTATACCAAAATGGTTCGTTCAATTATTCCTCTGAAACCGGATCGATTAATATTTGATACCATTAAAAAAGGCCGGTCACAAACCAAGTTAATTAATATTAGGTAAAATAGATAAATACTTTGCTTTACTTTTTATATACTTTTCATTTTAACATTCACATCACATTTTTTTCTTTAGTGAATTACTACTCGTTTTAGTAACATACATTAATCAGCTTAGATCTACGTAAGCTGATTAATGTATGTTATTAAAACGAGTAGTACTTTAGTACAGAAGTAACTCATTTCAAAATCATTCGAAAAATTAGAGTGCCATGGTAATATGCTAATGTGTAAGGTAACGTTGTTCATTGCAGTCACTCCTAGATTGTAATTAAAAATTATATGGCATAACTCACACATATATTGTAATAAAATTCATTACACTAGCATAATTGTTTCCTTTATTGATATAACTCTGATCGTTTATATGTATTATATTTAGATAAGTAAGAGGACTTGGAGTAAGGCGTTATTTTTAATTACGTCTTTATTCATCTCTGCAGTCAGCGTAATGAAGTCAGAACAATTTTATGTCGCCCATAAGAAAGCTTAATGCGTAATCCAATTCGAATTTCAGATCATTTAATTGTACGCTTGTATCTGATGAGATCCGCCGAGATTGAAGTAGACTAAAAGCCGTATTTTAGCTTAATGGTGGCGGCCCGAATATGTGTAAGTATTAAGAAATAAATGCTATGTAACGAACTTTACTGATGGTAAATTACACGAGTCAACTGATCCCTGTAGATTGTAATCATAAAACAATGCCCTACCAGGAATTAAATCAATGAGAAAGATATTTGCCTTGACGATTACTTGGTTGCCGTAAAAAAGTTACTTGAAATAATACCAGGTATAAAGGTAATATTATATTTAGGACAAGTAATTTCCAATTTGTTGATAATAAAAACCGGTGACATGCGCGCATTCAACTGACTGTACTCTGAAATTTGTCGTTGCCTAAATGTTACGACGGTTTATTTTATGACAAAAAGTTAATTGACATTAATACCCGCTATTAACGTTTCAATATTCGCGAAGCTTATGAGAGTACGTAATTTATCAATCGTAATACTATAATGAAAACAGACAAACCGGATTGTGTACAAATTGTTGATATGTCTTGATCGATCATTTGCGGTAGCGATGATAACTGAGCTCTCTTTATGTCGTAATCATTAATTTTACGAAATTGCTCTTGGATCGTATACACCAATCACGTTAGTTTTATAGACAAAACAAAACTATACCCAAAGACACCGAAAACGGGAATTTTCTTTTAGAAAAATGCCTGTTTTAATTGCTCTAAATTGTACATCAAGCATCGCTTACGTCTCCTATACCAGATCCACTTGCTCGCGTAATTACGTAATTAGGTAAGAATAAGAATAAATAAATAAGAAATTACATTCATGTTTTTTTTGCTATCGTGATCATTGTGTACATAGTTAAAACCAGATTGTGCCCTCGACTCCCAGATCTACTTAAGAGGGAAGTATAGCACGTACTCGTTTATACAAAAAGAGAAAATGTTATTTACTTCTAAATATTTTCCATTTTCCATAATTTTTTGTATGTTATTGACACAATGAAAAACTAGGTTTATAGGGTTTCCTATTTTTAAAAACTTGGAAAACCAAAAAAAAAACATTTCTTTTTTCATATTTTTTGGCCTAGAGCCTAAGATTTGTTATTGGAAACCCTTTTTTCCCGAAATAGAAATTCATAGAAAAAGTACCGTTATTTCGTTAGGATCGCAAAGCTGTTCTTCCCTTGGCAAACATGACAACAAGGGCCTAAAACGTACTAAATCCGTGGCATTTCATTCGAAAACGATTAATAAATGAATTAATGTCTTACCTAAATTTTGTTACTCCACTAGGCATTGCCAAAATGTTAAGAATAATCCGGCGCTTACAATGAACGTCACAGGTGTGAGAATTACCCAAAAATTTGGCGTGAGCAAGTCCAATCCTTGGGTGTAATTATTAATTCAGCATGCTTCCAATCCAATACAGCGGCTTAAGCCATCTTAAACCGCGTTATTCACGCTTGTTGCGACGTTGTTAGCAACGACTTTTTGTCGTGTGTTTGATTTGAATGCACTCTTTTTGATCAATTTCCAATGTGATGTGATGTTGATGAATGTTTTAATTCCACATTTGATTTGTATGATCATTAGCGGAGAAACATAATATTTACAAAGGAAGGTATGATGGCAACTGGCATCATTTTTTTGTTGTTGACATTCAAATTACAGTTAACAGTGATATTATGATCGTCGTTGAACCTAAAGTGTACTTCTCCTAATTTGCATTCCCATGGGTATTTGCATAGCACATGTTAAAAAAATCGGCCAAGTACGTGTTGGAGTTACAGTACGTTTACTTACATGTTTAATTTATTTTTTTACATTCTAACTTCTTAACTAAGTAGCGGGTTAAACCTATATACAACTATGTTCCATATTACATTGAAATATACCTTACGTAACCCTTTTAATTAAATAAAAAGCATTTGTTTATATGTTGCATTTATCGGTATGTATGTAGATTAGCTATTTAATACTTACAGGAATATCTCACGAAGGGGGGTATAAGCGGAATCTAGACTCTAACTAACACATGATAAGAATCAAGATTAGAGTGTAAGAGCGATTACAGCGGCAGTTAAGCCCTAGGGGGCTTTGTCCGCTGCCATTATTTTTAGAATAAAAAAAGGTAAAAAACGAAAAAAAAAGTACCTACAAATACATGGGATCACTAGGGAATACCCTAGTGACCCCATGTATTTGTAGGTACTTTTTTACTATAATAATAGTCAATAATATCGTTCCTGTACTTCAAAATACTGAGGCCGTAGATATAATTGTAGGTACTTATAGGCATATACCTACTACAAGTACTAGAACTTAAATGCCTTTTAATAAGGGACACTTGTCGCATGTATCTTCTTAATGTCGTTGATGACGCGATATCGGCAGCTTATTGATCGTGCTCGTTTAAATTAACAATCGTTGTCGCATCGTCGCTCACGGCCCGTCGCGGCGGACGATTCGCGATATATGCGATACAGGGGCTATGATCAATCGATGAGCCCTACCATTAAGCGCCGTGGGAAACTACGTGAATATGAGTACGTGTTAGTAAGAGTAATATCACTTTTTCATTACACGTGAGTTCACTATATAGTTATTATATTAATCAAAAGTTATTCATTACAGGAAGTCATTTTTTCACAAATTGACTTAAAGGTCAAAAGTATACTTTTAAGTTAATAAGTAAGTTTACACAACAGTAGTAAATTGTGTTTTCATCACACTTGCTTGAAAAAGATCTTATTTCAGGCAGGTGTACCGAAGGACAAAGGCCTATATTGTTCCCGCGGGAGTTATGGATTGTGAAAAAAATAGATATAACTTTTTATAACCCAGGGAGTTATAGCTTTTTTGTTACTAATTTATACGAATTAACTAGGTATAAATGAGTTTTTCTTTTAAAATATTAATAATTCAGTATTTTTGTTAATGTTTAAAAATATTTAATTTGATTAATTTAATAGCCGTTTGAAATATTTATACACAATTTTCAAATGTGGCTGAACGTCGGATAGGCCTTCGATGACTAACCTTGCAAAGAATAACAATATGGCGGACGAATATTTGAAATGTCACTGTATTTAAGAATTATTTCGCTTAAAATTTAGTTTTTTCTTTGCAAGTGTTACTCGAGTCTTTAATTCACTCCAGCCTGCGGCTGTCGTACAATATTTCACTTACCCCCCTACCCCCTCGTTGCACAATGTACTATTAAAATTATAGCACATTATCTATCCGTTCTAACCTAAGTACCAATTTAAAGCAGAAGCAGAGAGATGTGACGAATGTTTTATAAAAAGTATTTAAATACAAAATACCAATACTTCCTTGACATACTATTTCAAATGCAAAATATAGACTAGTTTTCAATTTTGTATTTAAAATACTAAATACAAAATCTGCCATGACGAGCAAAGCGAAGCGCAAGGGCACTACCTACCTTTTCTCCAAGCGCTTCGTCGTTTATTTGAACCCCTCATAACTTGGGTTTGGATTATACCAGATAAACAAAACTCTTATGTATAATGTCAATAGTGGTCTTATTGAGCATAAAACAATTGTATAGCTCTTGTCCTTTAGATTTTATTAATATCTAAAAAACCCGATGTCGTCACTCATTTATTCATAAGATTCTTAAAATATTACATGTCAAAATCAGAAAATAAATGAATACGATCTCATAATTGAGAATAATAAAAATTATTCTTAGGGCACGTTTCTGTAGTACAAAAACTCGATGCCACTCTGCCGCTCCGCTATATAGTTCGCCGCCCCATAGTTCCAAGCCGTAGCACATTTTAGAATGGAAGAGTGAGAAGTAGGTCAAGCGTAGTTAGTCGAGGTCATCAAAACCCTTAGGGTACTTCTGGAAGTCCTAGGAAGCTGAAATTCGGTATGTAGTTTAGTCTTAGTACACAAACAATAAAAAAAGGAAAAATTTGAAATTTTTTGCTCCTAAGGGGGTGAAAAGGGAGGAGGAACTTTGTATGGGAAATCAATTACCGCTGAGCCCATTTCATTGAAATTTGGTATGTAGATAGATTTTGTTATGAGGAAGGATATAGAATAGCTTTTAACCCTTCTTGACGACCGGTCTGGCCTAGTGGGTAGGTACTGACCCTGCCTATGAAGCCGATGGTCCCGGGTTCAAATCCTGGTAAGGGCATTTATTCGTGTGATGAGCATGGATATTTGTTCCAGAGTCATGGGTGTTTTCTATGTATTTAAGTATTTATAAATATTTATATATTATATATATCGTCGTCTAAGTACCCTCAACACAAGCCTTATTGAGCTTACTGTGGGACTTAGTCAATTTGTGTAATAATGTCCTATAATATTTATATTTATTAATTATAACCCCAAAATCACCCCGCAAGGGTGAAAAGGGGGAGAAAAAGGATGCTAGGGGGAAAACTGGTTGAAGTTTTTATGAGGAATCAGTGAAAAATGCAGATTATATAAATGTTGCCCCTAGATACGTATTTCAGGATTTTTAATAGTAAATAACCCCGAACCCTTTAAATTAGGGGATGTAAGATTGTCATAAGCAACTTACAAATTGAACAGAAATCCCATCACAAGCATTTTCATATAAAATGTTGCCAAGACGAAACCATAAGATTCGCACTGTTAAAAGGTTATCAAATCTCTTGTAGAGCCAAGCTTTTAACTATTAAATGTTTTTGATAGGATTGGTATATTCTAAATACTTTTTTAAAATACAAATACTTTGCGATAAAAGGTATTCTTGAATAGTTACTACCTATTCTGAATTAAAAAATATTACTCGAAATTTACAAGTTGGAAAGGCTTTCTTTATTCTTTAAAAACAGTGAGTCAATCAGTTCTCTAAAAGTGCAAATTTCGTGTTAGGAACAACATGTTAACCGATTGAATGGACTGTTTTACCGCTAGTATATACCTCTCGTTGGTTGGTGAAAATGTCTCGTTTGTCGTTTTACCAGGACAGAAAAGTTTGTTCACCTCTCGTGCCTTGAAACCCTCGTAACGCTCAAAATTCCACAGTTTTAATCACTCGCTACGCTTGTGGTCATGTGCGGCGTTACCAAACAAATTCACCAGGTCCATGTTAAAAGAAGGAGAGAGTTGGAAGAATTGTAACGTCAGAAGAGATTGTAAGTCCTACCTAGTTTACCTTCTAACTATCCATAATATATCCCAAAAACTATTTCAAATAAAATGAAAAATAGTTTTCTTCAAAGGGTATTTTTAAGTTTTACTCTATTCCAAAGAAAATAGGAACAATAGTCTTGATCAACAAAAAAAAAACGAAATTATGCAATAATATACTCCCGATCACTATACCTAACGCATCCATCTCGCTGAGGGTCCCAGGGTGACGCCGATGATATCGGCTCTCATCGCTGTCGTAGCCTACATCTGAAATGACGGAGTGTTGACGGGTCCCGATAGCGGGCCTTTGATGAATAGGCCGCGTCCGACTTTTGTGTCTTCGGGACAAGATAAAGTCCTGATTTGACAAATCATTGTAGATTTACATCTTTTATTATTTAATTTTAATGTCAATATTTTTTTTGTTAAATATATAAATTATTATATAGAAACGTTCTTACACAAATTGACTAAGTCCCACGGTAAGCTCAAGAAGGCTTGTGTTGTGGGTACTTAGAAAATGATAATATATATAATGTATAAACACTTCAATACATATAAAACGCCCATGACTCAGGAACAAATATCTGTGCTCATCACACAAATAAATACCCTTACCGGGATTTGAACCCAGGACCATCGGCTTCATAGGCATGGTCACTATCCACTGCCGCAAGACCGGTGTCGTCAAATGTTAAATCAATTCTTTGTCACTATATTGTAAGGTATCCAAATGTATTGTCAGGAAATACATCCCGTCGATGAATAGGTATAGTCAGTAGTGAATAGAAAAACC
Source organism: Cydia pomonella (assembly GCF_033807575.1). Taxonomy (NCBI): domain Eukaryota; kingdom Metazoa; phylum Arthropoda; class Insecta; order Lepidoptera; family Tortricidae; genus Cydia; species Cydia pomonella. The sequence continues at coordinate 6,774,809 of NC_084706.1, forward strand.
GGACAAGTGCGAGTCAGACTCACCCACCGAGGGTTCCGTAATCTTTAGTATTTGTTGTTATAGCGGCAACAGAAATACGAGTACATCATCTGTGAAAATTTCAACTGTCTAGCTATCACGGTTCATGAGATACAGCCTGGTAACAGACGGATGGACGGACAGCGGAGTCTTAGTAATAGGGTCCCGTTTTACCCTTTGGGCACGGAACCCTAAAAACGTGCCAAAAGTATATGCTACTGTGTAATGAGGGCTACCGTCTTTTTGCTCACCAGTTGGCGCCACTGTAGATGGTGATCCAAAAAAACAGCCCTCAAAGTTCTGCTATGATTACTCGTATTTAAAAAAAACGTAATAATATACACAAAAGTATTTTAACGTTTAAATTTGCCATTTTGTAAACTTGTTTAATTTTTCATTGGCATTGGTTGGCATTTTCTTTAAACCACTAACATTTATTGAACTATGTCTAAAGTTTCAGTCATCCCTTAAGAATCAGTCACTATGAATTACAAAACAGTAAAGTAAAACTAAATGCTCATAGCAGCAAAGATGCCCTAGTCCTTTATCGTACAATCGTACATGATCAGTCAATTATCGTTACAGGACACTATCATACCCGCCAATGAGTTTATTAACACAGCGGTATAAAGCAGCACCGCTTACTCTTATTAAGTAACTTGTGCCTGCAATATCAACTTTATGTCTGAAATCCCGTCTTCTTACGAGGCCGACGGCTAATATAAAGTAGGTGCTTGCATACGCGTATAATACATATGATTGCTAATATTTTTTACTCTTACAAGTTACTATCCATTTAAAATTCACGAACTTTATAATAAAAAACTGCAGTTGTTTGTGGAAAATAATTGAAACATTTACGTTATCAAGTTATCATGTTATCACATCCTGAATTTAAGCAGATATTATGCGTATTGTAAATACTCAATCAACAATATAGTTTATCCATGTGTGCTTGCGAATGACTTTAAAAAAATTGCATAGGAAACCAAGTTTTTTCCTTAGTCCAAAAGTACATTACACATTTGTTCACACCCAAACTGAACAAGAGCATATCTACGCATGCGCAGCATCTCATTCCAGTGACAAAAGACATGTCATTTGTTGCATAACGTTTCATATTCATAACGCAATTACTGACGTTTAACCTTTCTTAGTCGATTTATGTACTGTAATACAAAAAGACATAGATGCAATATAGTTGGTAATGCCACTTGAACTGGATCTGCAGGAATGTCGCAGCCAACTTTATCCGATTAATTTTTTCATACATTGGACCGAACTTGATTATTTATCTACATTTTGATCGTAAATTAAAACTGGTTCATTAATGATCATAACTTTTAATTTATCTCTCGTTTGCATAGTTGTAGCTGCAAATGCACTACGTGTGAAGTGAATTTATTTAATGGCATAGATTTCTATCGCTAAAGGTTTGCGCAGTAATTTTCTGATGATGGTTTAAGATGCCAGTTTTATGTGGAAAAGGCTTTATAAAGCGCATCCAATACTTTTCTAAAGTAAGGAATTGAACAGGAGGTTTAGAATATCTAGGTACCTATATTTATACGTATTTTAAATATAAAAAAAAAATCCTGTATTTGACTTTTTGTAAGCTATGATACGTTCCCGCTTAAACCGCAAGTCGAGTTAAGATAAGGATGATCTGATTGCCGGCAATATAGCTTCTGTAGCTTTTTAATTTTTTACAACAGGCAGCACAATAAAACAATTTATTGTAAGTTAATTCGCCCTTTAAGCACGGACATTGTCTGTTGTTGCTCTGAGTACTTTGTAGCCGTCAAAAGCGTGCTCTTACTACGCGGTGCACCAATTCATGTAAACACATTGTTGTGTACATTGACTCGATTACGCCGCAATTTACCCGAGATGGAAAACGGGCTCTATAAATATTTATCGACCCTCTCGCGGAATTATACAGCTGATCTGGTAAGTTTTTACCTTATACCTACTACAATAGCTCCCCGCTACCGTTGTAAATGTCGATTACTCTAGTCATTTTATGGTAAAAACTTCATGGTTATACGCAATTCTTGGCAATATATGGGCTATAAATTTTATATCGGACAACTGGAAATGAATGGATACATGTCATGGTTGTTACTGTAAATCATTTTTTCGTAATAAATTATTACATTGACACCTATGACAGCCTGCCTTGTGGCATTAGCGCGGTGCAGGGAGCACCAATATAATTATCACTTTTGTTGTTTCTACTAATTGCTTCACACGCACGGCCTCGTATAATATAAAATCAAAAATATAAATTATGATAAATCAACCTGGATTACAGTATGCGAAAAAGTTTCAGTGGTGTGGTTTATTAATTTCTAAAAAGTGTTAGTGGTTTTTTATGTGAATGTTCCGTTACCTTTCAGAAGAAAGTACAATGAATCAAAATAAATATACCAACGATCACTACGAATAAACCCATACAGCGTCGTGGGAACGGGAACTCGGAAGATTAGTGCAAAACGATTTGTCTTACACCCTAATCTGAGAGCCGAACATTACTGGAACTACACGAAGTTACATAACGTAATCTGCTTAAAAATAGTGCTAAACAAATATCTAACATCGATTAATAAATGTTTATTGCCCACGCGATGCATTTCGACTTTTGATCTGGTGTTAGCGGGCGGTCGGAGCCACCCAAAGGTGTGCACATCTCTAACTAAATCGAATTATAACACAACAAACGCTTCACGGTTCATTCTTTGACAGATATGTATCCTTATACCAAAGTTTTTAAAGCATATATTCCAATAATAGACGTTATATAAACTGCAAAGGAAAATTGCTTTTATAGATTGTAGTCATAGTAAATCAGTCGTGTTAAAACCCCATATTTGTTTTCTCGCCTTTGATCAAGCCGCTTTGTTATATCATATAAATTACACTTTCCTAATTATAAAGTAGGATTTAATAATCATCACCTTCTAATTAACTGAAGGCTGTAATTATTTGTATCATTGTCATTGTAATGATAAACTTTGGTTAATAAACAATCCTATCGATATCTTCATTAGTAAGCATGGTTGACAGTTTTCACGCTAATAAATTCAATTCAATGAAAACGGACAGCGGACATAAATAGATCAGCTGAGCACATAGACCGAAAGGTCAATCCAAAGCACGTCGGACCACTATTCGTTACGCGATTTCCTGGCGTGGGATTGTCAGGTCCTTGTTAAATGCTGACGGCCGTCGCTCAGCCGGCTCGGCAACGCGAGAACAATTTGCAAGGATTTGCGTATTCTACGATGAAATTTAAATTTCTGAGCTAGTCTTGTGACTGCAAATTTGTAGAAAAAGGCGTTTTCATAGTGACGATTTTTTAAACTAAAAACTTATTACATCAAATAAATAAATAAAGTTCGTAATTTCTTTATGAAATATAATATAGGAATAATGTAACTTACTCAAAAGTAAGTAAAGAAACTTGCTTAATTGGCGCAATTAAATAAGTCTTGTCTTGTTGAACTAATAAAACTAAATATAAACAATACTGTTAAAATAAAAATAAAAGCAAAATATATTATTATTTCTCACAATCGTCACTACAAGTTTGTGCGTTGTGGACGTTGAGGTCCCACAGGGCACACAGGGATATTGTTAGCGCGGCAATCTGTACGCATTTGCATGAGCTCGTTAACGCATTGCGGGGGAATGACGCGCGTGACACCGCTGACGCGCGGACACGCGTCTCACTGATTGTTCAAGCCTGCCACAAACGAGGAAATTTGCGGCGCACTTGGAAACCACATTACAGGGACACTACAACATAATATATGACCTAATGGTAAAAATAATATATATTGGAACAATAAACTAGCTTTAGACAACAGGTTTGTTTGTCGGTCTTATTGAGCTGAATGCTAGAACTACATATCAGATACACATTCCTGCCTACACCAGACTGTGAATGTAGTTTTTTTTATTATAGAAATTACGTAGTTATGGAACTTATACAATTTATTCTACTGTTCGTTTTGCGCTTTATAAAATAGTATCTACTATAAGCTATTTCAATTAGTTCTAAAGATGTTTTTACTGCTACTTAATTATAAACTTCATCATTGATTTAACGTATTTCTTCGCATAAACCCTGGTAAATCAAGTACTATCAACTAACTCTGGTGTACCAAGCGTATACCACAGCAAAAAAGTATAAGCAACTTACAAAAATACAAACATGAAACCTAGAAAATCTATTAAATATTAATATATTAAGTTCGCCTTTTATACAGTGTGTTTTCTTATGTGTAATCTAGATTAAATAGTATAAGTAAATAAAAAAAATATGAAAATGAATACCTACTAATAATAATTTATTTAATTATACTGTATGGTTAACATTTTTAACCTTACATCTTTCTAATAAGGCGAGAGAAGTCATCGTACAACTAAGTCAAATTCAGAATCGAAATCATATCTACAGAGTTATTGTACTTTTAAGTTGATTTAACGTAATCCAGATTTCGATTTGCAATAAGTCACAGTTCTTTTACCGTCCAATTCCACGGTGATTGAAAATCACGCGGGTTGTAAAAGACCGCATGTTTAATTTAATTACTTACTTCAAGTGATTTTGTCGTTCGATCCTGGATCCAATCACTGCTTTGATTGAATGTCTGTAAACCTCATTTAGTGGTCGTTATCCACGCTCGAGGCGCGAGAGCTCAAGTCGTACGCAGCCAATAAACGTTTTGATATTGTTGATACCGGATTCACTCTTGTTTTTACTTCTTACAAATTCCCATGATTTTTATTCATTTATCATATAGTGGCAGTTCGTGATTATTGTTGCAAGTATGTGTATTTATTTATTGGTGCTGTAATAAGGGATCATACGGACCGGTTATTAATCGATAGTTTATCAAAGTTTTCTAAGCAGTCAAGTCATACGTTCTGCCTGCATACGTTCAAAACTACATATTTTTACTTGATGTAAATTTATTTAAAGATAAGAAATTTCTATGAAACACGATTTGAAATTAATTCAGTAAGTAGGTACTCTATATAACGTTTATCAAGCGGGTCAAATTTCACTCTGATTAGTTCTACTTTTGGTACGAGTAAGTTCTTAGGGTTCTATAAACATGGTAAAGAATTACCCTTATGTAAGCCTGATCTATCCGCCGAATATGTATAGTTCATAAAATATAGGTCATTTGAAGCGATTCATTACTAACATCGCCCCAGAGATCTGTAATTATAGGTATTTCATCAATTATAATAATTTTTTTGGATGTTAAACATGCAGGTACATGGGCTAGTGGGCATGGGCATGGGCATGGGCATGGGTTGTTTTTAGTTTCTGGTTGGCGATGAAATACCCACTTACAAATTTAGTAAGCTTACGCGCGAGATAAACTTCCCGTCTTTTTCTACTACTATTAACTATATCAATTAAAAACCGGCCAAGAGCATGTCGGGCCATGCTCAGTGTAGGGTTCCGTAGCTACCCGTCCTTCAAAATCTTTAACAACTGGGGGGCTCCTTTAAGAGGTTACCTCTCTGTTAAAAACGTCGGCCAATAGTCATATGTATTGTACGTTTATCAGATATTTCATACATTTGACGTGCCCCATCCCCGCAAAAATCGGCAGACTGTTTTGTACAGAAAATTAAGACAGTACAGTTGTTAAATCCTCCAAGGTCCAAATAGACTTTTTGCAAAAACTCAAAAAGACGCTCTCTTGCTAAGCCTAGAGGAAGTATAGGTCGAATAATAATGCTGAGTCTGTTACGTTACGTACCCTTTCAGTAGTAGTCGCTTGGAAGTGTAGGTACGGAACTGATCAGGGTTTGATGGAAGGAAGGAAAATAATGAGGATAAAACTAAAATAGAGTAAATCAGGGGAAGGTCTTTTTATTTCTAGCAGGGTCATAAGGAAATCAATATGGATCGTTTACACGCGTCAGGTGATCAAGACGGAAAAAAACAATTCTCGAGAGTTCGAAGTCGGTGGAGCGCACACAGTGGGCCTGCCTCGGCCCCGCACGGACACTTAATTTAGAATACGCTCCTCCTCCTCCTAGGAGCCTTCTCTTACATCTTTTAAGAGCTGCTACTAGACTAGACTGCCGTAATAGCCGCTGGTTGGCTCATATAGCCCTGCTTAAGAACTAGAAATAAAGAATAAAAAAAAAAAAGTTCTATTGTAGTTAAATTTAAACATAAAATTATAAATAACCTTTTCCGGTAATCGACGACCTCACCTCTTTGACACCTAGTGAGTTTCAAAACGATAAGTAATACTGACGGATTACGTTTAAATAAACATATCAGAAAAATACGAATAAGATAAACAACGATAGTAAAATAATAGTAAGGTAAGCTATCAGACTGCTAAGGGCCGCATTCAATATAATTATGTACTTGTGTATTAAAAATATAATAATAAAGTGAAATTGATTTTTAAATTCAAATCAGCAAAATAATATTTTTCCAGACATAAATGTAATAAACAAATATGTTACATTAAAGACACCCACAATCAAGTGCTGCATAAAATTTTAGGTAAAACGGAACGAAAAGCGAAACGCAGTGGCAACACCAGTTGATTTGTCACAACAATCACTGTTTGAGTTTTCGATATAAATCGTGATTTAACTTTTAAAATATTTTAGTGTTAAGCATTTTTGTACTGAATATGCTTGTAGCGCACAGTGCCACACACTTTGTGGAACCCCGTCTTTATACTTGATATTTTTCAACGAAATAAATAGCATCAAAACGAATAACACAAAGCGTTGTGAAACTTGGTATATAACATAAAACGTGACTCAATTTAATTCAGTTTCATTATTTTATTTCAGTTTTTGCATCCATATCGTGTTAGTTACAAACAGACGCAGTTGGCCAACATTTCATGTCGTCGGAATGTGATCGGTGGCAGCATGGTTCCATTTTTATCCCTTGTCACTATGCCCGTCACTTTCGCGCTTACATACTTGTTAGAACGTGACAGGCATGGTGACAAATGATAAAGAGCCGACCAGTAGGGCTAAGATGGTCGGCTCTTTATCATTTGTCACCATGCCTGTCACGTTCTAACAAGAATGTAAGTGCGAAAGTGACAGGCATAGTGACAAGCGATAAAAATGGAACCATGCTGCCACTGCAGATTAGCCCTACTGATTTAAAAATATTTATGAATGACCCACTGATATGATGGTTAAGTATCTCTTAATAAATAACTTTCTATTGATAAATCAAGACATCGATGAACAATTATTATTGAAATACGTAGTAGTTTGCTCTAATTTATCTATTGTAAATTTTTGAAGTTAGATGAAAATATCCTTAATATGTTACATCAACGCCCAAAGTTAAATGTCAAAAACAAACATAAAGGACTCACTTATGTGGCAGAAGGAGATGGATGTATGGATGCTTGCATCATGTGATGCCTGTTGAAGCTCAGTTGACTTCTCAATAAATTTCATAAATTTTATTTACACTAAAATATATAAGTAGAAAATGAAACATACTTACATTATTATTGCACTACCAACTATTTACTCATCTCTGGACTACTCCAACAAATAAGGCTACAGGTCCATACTAAGCTATACACTGATTATTGATATAAATTCCTTACTGACGAAACGTTTTTATAATTATCCTCAGATATCAATTCCGATACTTTTTTGTAAAAACAACATCTATTACGATATTTTTACGTTTAAACTGCGGGCGTCAGTGACAGAAAAAAAAACGAGCATAAAACTATAATAATTAGTAGCAAGACTATAGAAATCTTTAATTAATAATGTAAAAAACAATTATTTAACAATCAGTTACGTAATACTATAAAAAGCATATAGCACATTGAATCGTGATTCGTGACTAACTCAGATGAGATCTGAACGTAAGTATTTTATTTACGTACTTAAATATTGATATGAAATTCTTAGGGATTCGTAGCTACTTCACTCCTTGATTGTAAGCCCCGTTCGTAAAGATTGTAAGCTTTGTAGGTACATAATATTTTGTAAAAGGTGGCGTGGAGTGGTCTGGTGAAGCGCCTTCCCATATAAACGGAGTTTCGTTATAAATTTATAATTTTAAAACTACGTGTTGCATTGTAATGAAACTTTGCGCTATATGTAATGAAATATCGACAAACCTGTTATCAATAAGCAAAGCAAGTGAAAGATTAATAATAATAATAATATATAAGTCAATTATAATGAACTCGCCGAAATGTTACAAGAATATAAATCAAATGGTAATCGATATATTTCCCCCTCTATATTACCTGACTATAAAAACAAAATCTAGTGTAAGTATATCTATTTTATAGTACCCTAAAGACATTAAATATTAATATGTTAAAGAAGAATTAGTAGTACTATTTCGCGGTAAATATTTTCTTAAATAATGTTAGTGATTCTCTGTAGAATTGAGCTCGGTATCTATAACATTTATGTCGATATTTCATTTTGTCAATCTCTCGTTTTTGCTGAAAAAGTTCTAGATCTACTACACACTAAATGTTTAAAGGTAAAAAGAGGATATACGCTATTTCCAGCTAACTACGGAACTCTATTATGTGTGGACTGACACGAATTTGGTAGCATTTTATACACACCATAGTTGGCGCCAGAGGAACTTACTAACACAATTAGTCACGGTCCGGACAAAATGATGGGTAGTTTTATGAGATTAATATTGGACGAAGAAGCGTGAAGTAAAGAAACATGGGGTAAGCTGCATTTTACGATATTTGATATAGACTATATTATAATACTAATAATTTCTGATTTATGGTGCATATTTTAATTGCTTCGATAAGGTTTAATATAGTCAATTATTATGTATACAAAAAAATCTTAGTAGAATTTTGTAGTCAACTCCACCACGTATTAAACACAATGAACCCTGTTCTACTTACACATCTTAAGCTTAATTAAACGTTTGTCACTCTCGTGACCACTAATTAATTTAATTTAAAATTCCGGGTGCACCAATTGACAAAATGACTCTTCATTGTGAAGAACGGTTCCCGTAAGTAATTAAGCAGGTAATTTCTCATGGCACGACACCCGACATAACACGACAACTGACATCAGTTGTTGCTCCTCCGACAGATGAATAAGTGCGTGTCGATAGGAATTTTAAGTGGCGTTAATGGGCGGGACAATGATGAAATCGTCGCCGGTGCAGATTTTATCGTATCTATGAGCTGATAAGCGTCTGATTGCCGGCAGTTTCAAAGGCAAATTGCGACTGGTAACAAAACCGCGGTGGTCCTATGTACTTACACCATGTTAGTGCCACATGATAAGCGCCGAAGATTGTGCGGGCTTCGACTGTGGCGCCCATTTTCTTTCTGGTGTTCACTTTGACTTATTTTGATTTGATAAAAATCAAAATCAAACATAAGGTAGGTGCTGGCGCGATTTTTAAACGAATTCGGTAAAAAACGCAAATAAAAAAAATATATGTAGTTTAGGATGTAAACAATTTTCAATCAAACCCCTGTCATGCCACAATCATTTTATGTGTGGGAATTCACATGAGTAGCCCTCAAAATTTAGCGTGAAAGCAATCCTTGCACCGGACACATGTAAACACATACTGCAATCACGCTTCCGTACTGGTAATGACTAGACGTTTTATCAGTGTGGCAAATCACTGTATCCCGTAGCGTTATTAAGTCCGTGGGAAAGCTCGAATTCTGATTAATGTCATTTTATCTACTCCTCTCCTGTTATCTGTCATTTATACATTCATGAACAATAATATAAGAACAATACAATATAATAGGTCTGAAGAAAAGTGTATGTTGTTTATTCCTCATAACAGCAATTGTGTTTTAAAATCGCTAAAACGTTACTGCGATTAATGGCTACCAATCTAAGTAAATCAAAATTAATACAGTTTCAAACTAAGTATATTGCTGCCAACTTACAAAATATTCATAAGGTTGTATAGTAGAAACAATTGCTTCATAAGTCAGAAACGCGCATGTAACACCCTTAACATAGCAAAATTCATAGACTACGAAGACCACAGCGTTGTTCGTTAGTAAAACTGTCCAATAATTTAATTTAGCAAGGAGTAAGTCCCAGGGTGCAATGAGTTATGAGGTGTCGCTGACCACCCGGGCCGGGGCGAGCCGGGCGCGTAAGAATATATGCTTTCGTATCTTAGCTGTATACTTTTGGTCTGTTTACCTATATGATTCTACTAATTTAAAGTATGTATTGTTTTTGTTGACTCGTAGAGAAAACTATTGTATGCAACGTTGTATAAGTAGGTCAAAAAGTGCTTGAGGCGTACTCTTTCACACCTCCTTTTAACCCCACGCTACTTGCCTATTTTGACCCTTATTATACAACGGTTGAATAAAATACTATTAACTTGTGTATATAATATTATAGTCATTTATTTATTGATAGTCATCATTGTTTACTAACCATTTTTCTACATGTGTAACTACTAACAAAAATATGGATTTGAAGAAGTCTGAAATAAAATAAATTCATTCATTCATATTAGTTGCAACGGTAGGTTAAGAGCCATACAAACCCGCCGCTAAAAAGCCGCTCCCATACAATCAAAGGCATCTAATCTCATCTTAAAACAGCATGCTTAAATTACATGAAACTTTGACATGAATATTTACGTAACATGTATCTGTCTGATACTAGCTTTCATTGCTAAGGAAGGATTTACTTCTTTCCTTTCCATATTTCCACCTTCAATACAAATAACAACCTGTCGACGTAAAGGATAAATATTTCCCATATTTTATACAATTTGTTGTGTCATTTAGTTACAAATAGGTTACGAAGCAGGAGTGTCACTAAATAGTTTATGATCACAGGAACTGAAGTCCGTTAGCACCCTCTGACCTCAAATAGACACTGGGGGCAATCTCACGCAACGAAACGTGGGGAATGCCAGCGTAATGTGAGACTGTTATATTTAACCATCATTTCCGTATGAATTCAAAAGAAGTACTATAGAATAACAATAAGATTGTAAATCCACTGATTTACGTTTATAACCGCAAAGCAACCTGGTTGATATTAAAATGACCCGTTTTTCATTCAGATCATGCCGTTTATAATATAAATACGTACGTGAGAGAGCCGAGTTTCCTCGCGAAGTGCATTTGGATTGTCGTTAAGTTTATTTATTCATGCCTCGATGAATGACTTACTTGCTGTTTACACTATTTATAGGGCGTATAAATTTTATAATTGAATTGAAAACACTTCGTTTTGAAAAATATATTATGTTTAGTTTGTTTACTTTTGTTTCTGACGTTTCACGTATTAGTCCGTAGTGTACCTAGTTGTACGTAATTAAGTTATACGAGCACTTAATTATAGGAGAAATGATGATTATATTGATAATGGAGTTTACATTTTGCATAGTTAGTTCATTTGACTCATAAATTAATTTAGGAAAGGAGCCAATCAAATTAAATGCAAAATTTTGACAGAAAACTGGAGGCCACCAAAAAAATCCGGAAAAGTTTAGCTAAGTGGTCAAGTTTGGTATCATTGAATTTTATTGAAAAAAATTAAACGTCCATTATTTTTATACAAAAAGAAATAAATTAAATAGTAGAAATAATTTTAGCAACCTGGATTTACACAAAAATGATACCAACCTTGACACAATTATTTTAAAATATTTTGGGGGGCATGATTAGGGGTGTTTAGTGCTATTTAGAAATATTAAGGCCCGGTAAGTTCGTGTGCTTCTCTTACTCTCACTGAGCGTTAGCATGAGCGAGATGGAAGTGCGTGTTCGGGAGCGCACATATCATGTTTTTTTTTTATTGTTTGTACATTTAAATAAATAACAAAAGTAATCAATACGTTTCCACAAACATGATTTCAGAAACACAATTGCCAATTTTTAGAAGCAATTTTAATTTTTTTTAAAGTGGATTTTAGTCATGTTCTTATTTTAAAACGCCATCCAGTTTTAATATTTGTAAACCTTTTCTAAGGGCTCTTAATGCGTATTTATGCTTTAAATCTACACTGTCACTATAACTGCGGTCATACAAGTTCAATTTTAAGTTTGAAATTATAAAAATAATATTCACTTAAAATAATGTCATCAACATCATTAGCGATTCTCGCGGCGTTGTATGGAGGTTGCCAGTCTTCTTTATTTATTAGACTATGATATTGACTCCTATATATTGAAATAAGTAAAGCTCTACTCGGAGAAACACACAATAAAGCTAATTAAGAGATCGCAGCACTTTCATTTTGGCAGTTGGAAATAACTATCACTCCGAAATCACAACTTATTCTAATTAGTTCGTACAAACTTCCCAATTAGTACGATCGGGCATCGGGCCGCCTCGCTTGGTGGTTAACATAAACTGCACAGATAAAATTGAAGCCCTTTAATGAACTCCCAGATTGCTTTATTAACTCCCGAGATAAATAAATTTGGGCCTTTGTTTGTTACATAGCCATTCTTAAACCATTTATTTTGTCGGTTTTGCTGACTGTTAAGATCACTGATGCATTAAATCGTGAAGTTACATCTATTTATGTACCTACAAAATTGTACACACAATTAGCTCCACACCAGTATCTGCGCAGTGCAATTATGTGCTGAGTCCTCGCGAATATTACATTAATTTAATTGAGCTATCTAATGCTTTATCATGATACGCTTGTTAGTGACAAGATTTTATTATCGGGCTAATCTTTGCCAGGACAAGTAATACGGTAATATAACGTTGAAAATATGTTATATATTTACTTCTAATAGGTAATCGCAACGCGTCTTCTTAGTACCAATAATTAAGTATCCACCTACGAGCCAGATGCACTGGCGAGTAATGTCAAAATGAGTTTTTTTTTATGGAGGATAGGCAGGCGTTTGACGAAGATCTCACCTGATAGTAAGATGATATTGGCATCAATTTGCTAGTTCGAATCGGCTTCCAAAATAATTATCGGCACGCACAAGTGTCCAGCAAGACTTGCTGTTTATCATCGATTTAATTTTAATCGAAGTGGAGCGGACTGGCGATCAGGCGACCAGCAATAACGACCCTAATGATACCTTTGGAGAAAAGGTGTTAAAACGTTTATTGGAATACGTCTAAAATTTTATTAATGGCATTTTAACAAGCCGACGCCTCATTTTAGGTGTTAAACTATTCCAATCACGATTTTTAATACAAAAAGTTTCGGCAGTTTCGGATTCGGGAACTGTAGTCTGCTTTTATTTTAATTAGGGGAGAACATGACGATCGCTAATACTAGACGAGAAATTTAAACAAATACTATCAATTACAAAGTTTTTTCGCATTATTGTACCTATACAAAGACTTAAATGCACATGACGGCTTACCTAATACCTGACATAAGTTCAAACTCCTCGTCTGCCAACAAACCATACTCTGGTTTGGCGGAAGTTGTGATTAGTTTTTAAGGTTTGTCTTTTGAATAAACATTTATTTCATTTTTCATTTCATTTTTAAAACACTGAAATGTTTGTTTACTTAGACTAGGTATACTTTACAGTCATAAAATACCGCACCTATATATTTATTTATATTTATTTAGCCTATTTGAATGCTCCACCGCTGGCCGATGGCCTCATCTTTTTACTTATAATATTTTAATTAAATTCCTTTGAATTATATTCAAAAATAAGATGATCTTTTTTGCAGATGTTAAGCAATAGTTGGCGGCGTTTCGTAATCGCCATAATAATTCGATCTGCCGCCGACATGTATTCCTTCCAAGTCCAACTCTCCATTTTAAGTTTTGTTTTGTGATAGTAAACGCGTGGTAGCTATAATATTTAAAATTGAAAACATGTGCTTACTGAAATGAAATCAATATTGAACCGGTCATAATTGCTGGAAAGAATACTTCAGTAGTTAGTGTTCTTAAAGCCAATTTTCTTTGACGGCAGTCACAGTTCTCGCTGCATCAGAACGATTATTATGGAGGCACCATATTAAAACACCGAGACGAGAAAACGATTTCGGCAAACTGCGGTGTTAAATTTATTCCGCTCCGATATGACGCTTTGATTGAATTTACCACGTCCGTCATCTTTGCCACAAGATTATCTCCTGTCAAATTATTTTTAAGTGAAAAATAAATATAGCAGCACAGTCATAACAACCTTAACGCAGCTTAAATCCAGGTATTCCGTATGAATGCAGGATTCGAAACAAGGGATTTATTCGAAACTGACGCAGATCGTTTGCAGGTATCATACAATCAAGCGCAGCGGTTAGGGACCGAAGTGCCAAAGTTTAATAGCCGCCTGATCGACAGTTCCCGCTACCGCTATAAAAATTTGTTGCGCCTTGCAGAAACCGTTGGATCCGCCCCGGCATTTTGTGCCAACGTCGATAATTCTGGGCTAGTCTTTGGGTAAACTGTCCTCATGTGAATTTTGATGGCTGCGATTTATTATTAAGTCGCACGCGGTCGAGAGCTTGTGTTCCCGAAATTACTTGCGAAATTGGCAACCGCTTGCGCATTCGCCGTTGTTTATGATTTCACGAACGGAGACATGACTTAATTTTTCAATTATAAACCGGGAATGACGAATTGCGCGAGTTAATCTTTAGAGCACTAAGTTATAATTTCTTCTGTGTTTAAAATGATTTAAGTGCAAGATGTTGTAATTGTTGAGAATTTTCATAAAAGGATGTGATAGATGTGTTTATTTCCCGTTATACGTAATCCTATAGTCTTTTACCTTCTTTATGAATGGTTTATTAATGGATGTCGTTGGTCGGAGGGTTATCCCTTCGTGTAGGTATACTTTATTGATTTATACAATGCCTAATATTTTTTTGTAATAATCATTTGATAAGGAACTGGAAAAGGAACACTTTCTACATACACCGTTATTCCGTGTCAGTTTAGAAGTGATAGCGTTGGGGGCGCACGTGCCGGTCAGTGCGTACGTACGCGCAGATGTACCACAACACCTGCCCCAACGGTCGGAAATCTCTCTCCCACCTAAACAAAATCAAACCACCATCCCTTTCCTCCAGTGTGTATTTTTAATAATTCCGATACTTGGATTGAAACCGCTGTTTTTTGTACTATGTGGACTGTTTCTTAATGACATGATCTAAATAGTTATATTCATTAATATGCCTTGCGCGAATATATTAGCCGTGTTTAAGGCTCGAACATGTTTGGGAACTTGTTTCAGACTACTAGTAGTGGGATTCTAGATGGGCAGTCTGTAGACTCAAAAGTATGTGTTCCATCACTCGGCGCCTGGCATTGTCTCTTGCAGACATTGTTTATTTTCATTCCCTAGAATACAAAATAGGAATAGTATGGTATGCGGGTAAGTACGCTGGGCGATTGGAGGGCTTTTACAAATAAAAAAAAAAATATTAATGTGATGACTACCAGGCATATGCATAGGTAAGCGCGCACATTTTTTGTTAGACACAAAATCACAAAGCGCTTACTTGGGATCAGCAAAAGGTATACAACAAACTACAAACTATAAGTACTGAAATTAGTACTTATAGTTTGTAGTTTTCTAGATTTTGAGTCAGAAAACTGATTCCATGGTTTAATAATAAATGCGAAACAAATTATCAAACCAGCGTCTAATTACTTCGTCGTACCTTTGGCACACTTTAGAAAAAATTATACGTAATTTGACCTTGATTAATGATTTCAGTATTGACAATGGCTCAGCATGATAGGCTCTTGCTGGGAAAATTAGACACAGGGGAGCAGCCGAAAAAACGATGATCCAAATATATCACTGTAGAGGATCTAACGGCTTAGCTGTATTTACTAAGTATAGAACCGTAACGAAACGTCGAATTTTACCGCTTCGAATTCATCACACATAAGCTCGGCGCAAATAAAATTACCTATGACCTGCCTTATTTTTGATGAAGAAAGAGTGCCTGTGAAAAATAAAATTAATAAAAAATAAACACAGGAAAATAATTTATTCACTTTTGTTATTATATATTTAAATGAAAACATTAAAAATTGTTTTCGAGTATCGAGAGAGTCGAGTACAAATAATCAATAAATCTACTTAAATTATAACCTAAAATAAATACTTATAACTAAGTAGCTACTCGTATCTTCTATGTATATTATTATCATATTTCTTGCAAGTTATTTGATTTGATTTACAAAATTATTGCCTTTTCATAAGATAGAAATTATGTCACAGGCGTATTATTGTAGTTTTGTCGATAATCATTTATATTATTTGTACCTACTTTTGTTGTAAATTTAATACCTGAAAAAATGTTGCGAGTTTCAATAATCAAATGATGAATAAACAAAAACTTTAAATTAGTACTCTTCAGCAGGAACCTAAATACAAAGAAGTAGGTCAGCAGATCAGATTTGATTAGCGTTCGTTAAGCTTCTGAATTCTTTTATTTTGGTTACCCCGTGCCCCACCTTTGGGTTAGGTACCGGCATAGTTTTTTACGTCCCGTTCATTATTAGATGGTACCTTTTATAGCATGAAAATTCTTTAATTAAACACAAACATGATTCTATTCTTCGTAGTTATCGCCTTTTTTGTTAAAGCTGCCGCCGCGCATCGATTTAATAACTTATTTTTGATGTGCAATCACCTATATTTTACAGTTTTTTTTATAAGCCTCATGAGACTTTGTACTACATTGATATCTCGATAGTATAGGTATTTATCTGCAGTAAAATCCAAAATTAGCTTAATATACTTCTAATATGCGTTTTATTACACCGACAAAGTAAAATATGGTTTGCAAGTAGCAATAGACCATGTTGGGATAAAAATAGCGATGGAGAGCCTAATGGCGGTCGTAAAGTGTTGTTGTTTTATAAAATTGTTTTAAATAGTTACATAATTGCATCAATTATGAGCAAATATTCTAGTTACATAAAGTTTTAATATAGTTACCATATTTTTCTCGAAGTGCAATTCAGCCACGTCACTATGAATTCCGAGACATCGAAATTACCTACTTGCATTTTATAAAAAAAAGAAGACACATCATAAAGAAGACTGTCGAGTGCACAGAACTTAGCATCATCAACATTGGCAAGATTCGACCACCGGCCGAGAGGTGTAGGAATAAGGCCCTGGTCTGCAACAAACGCCGTAGGTCGCGTCCGGCGTGACGCTGTACGCGACGTACGAATGCTTACTATGGAAATGCACTATAGTGGTCTCTCTCACACGCTAGACGCCGTGCGCCGCGTAATTATCGCGTACTAACAGTGTCAAGCCGGACGCGACCTACGGCGTTTGTTGCAGACCCGGGCCTAAATTCGCTTAAACGATAAGTTTTCGTTAAACACTATGATTCCTGGATTTAACGGTACCTATTTATAGTGCTTGTTTTTCTACTACTGATATTTTAACAAGCTAATTACAATGTCTTTCCCATTACGGAAGAATGGTGTTCCGGACCTTTGGCAGGCGTGCGCCAAGCCGAAGCCAATGCATAGAGGCCTTATTAACTTACACTTTAATGAAGTGTAAGAGGTACACCGAGCAGATACTGTCTTTGCCTGTGTCATGGAACGCACGCAGAGACAGCACCCGCCAGGGTTTAAGGACTATTGGAGATCGATGGAGTCTTGAATTAACTAGGCTATTAGGTGAAACCGATGGACTAGGTACTGGGCTATGGAATAAAAAACCGGACGCCTGCCTAATAAAAAGGTATGCAATTTTATTTCTGGCAGACAGTGACTCGCCCCCGTAAGATGCCCCCCGGCTAAGGCAAGACAGAGGCAAAGAATCCTATATTCGGTAACAGAACTCCTTAGGAGCACTCGGAGACGTGGGGTCGCTACTCCCCAACAGCTCGCCACAAGGTGCCCTGCGTTGTAATTATAATTATTGTTATAATTAAAAAAAAAAAAACATTTACACGCAAGTGAGCTGACAAACTCATTTATACCTAAACATAACACATTTTATGCACGCTTTGGTTTTAATCAAAATACAATCATGAATACATTATCACTTTATGCCTATAACCTATTTTACTAACATATGATCATAAAATACTTTACTATTGTAATATCAATAAAAATGCAGTATTTTGTTTATTTTTTCTAAAGACATTGTATAAATGATCAAAATGTTATCTTAAAATAGATCTCCAGAGCCACCGGGTAAGTGATGTCTTAATAATGACATGAGGTTAAATATCGTGAGACACATCTCGGAACAGACAAAACCGATGGTCTCGACAAAGGAACAGTGCCTCGAGTATTTTGTCACTGTTAAACTGATCCAATCAGTACTCAGCCCTACATGAATATGTACAAAAAACTTATCGAAAAAGATGTTATTAAGACGTTTAGAATTTATTGTATCGTACCAAGTTAATGTAGACGCTTTAAGCCAGGCAACGAATGCTCAAAAAAAGGTATAGAGGGAAACCAACCGATCTATCAAGAGAGAGGAGCAACTTGTCACCCCCTTAACGACGCTAATTCAGCAGAGTGAACAAAAATCGCCGGAAATATTATTTCCAAAAGAGGTAACTTTAACTGGCCACCTCACTACCCAGATTGACAATGGATTTTTCCTATATACCTAAACATACTTATAAATATACATTTCTTGCCGGCCATTGAAGCATCGAAGCGATCATAGAGGAATTTAAAAAATACCTATATACAAGGGGAAATACATACGTATACAATAAATTTTCCATTATACTCTTCAGGAGGCTGTAATGAAAATTTTTAGATGCATATTGCAAGAGGGAAAGGAATAAAACGGGTTATATTTTAGACTAATTGCTTTTGAAAATTAAAACCCCAGTTTGTCTACTTTAATTACAAACAAACGTTTTTTCACTGCTCATTGTTTTGAAAGATTTTAAATGTTGACTTATTTCTGGACCACCCTGAAGATAGACATAGATAAATACTTAAATACATAGAAAACGTCCATAACCCAGACACAAATTTAATACCTCTCATAAACACAAATACATGCCCTTACCAGGATACTAATAACGACTAGGCTGTTAAGAGTATATATGTATTTTAATACATACATTAAATGTAACGAATTAACAACGTCTTTATGGCGTTTAACTCGTTTTTGCGATTTAGAATATATACGCTTATTATAATTTGTAAATGTAAATTTGGTGTTCAATTCGTTTTTACGTAACGAGTTAGTGCATAGGGCCATACATATTTTAACGTGTCGCTTGATTCTACCCCTTAAAATAAGGCTGTAAGCATGATTTTTCAACAAAAAAATAGTCAATACTATAGATTATCACATTTATATCCGACCTGAATTCATAACTTTTTTTTCGGATTTTGGCGCTTAGTTCGCTATTCCATAACACTGTCCATTTTATCAGACATATCAAATAATCAAACATTTTATACCTTTCATTTTAAATCAAATAGTTGGATATTCTATTCAAATTAAAATGACACTAAAGTTTTTAATGAGCAACGAATCAAATTATTCTTATAACAAATGGCTATGTTTCTCAAGCATTTAGATTCTAATTAGATAGCATTACTATTCCACAGTTAAAGCATATTTTGAGTTTATTTTAAACCTAATGATCGTGTAAGTAGATCACCTATACGCTTACTCTGAATGCATCAGCTAACTACAAATTAGATGTTGTAGCCGCACACGACTATCGGTTGCTATAAAAATAACGTAATGAAAAAAGTTTGTAACCAACTAAACATATAATTTCAGACTTCAAAAAGTCTTAAAATCATTCGTTTTGATAAAATGGATGTTTGTGTATGATTCAATTATGTTATTATTTTTAATTGAGCATGTCGCATAACATCTGCTACCTAGAGCGTCCGGCATAGGTAGATTGAGATGGCAGGTACTTTGTTATAATTTTATGATGAATGAATGAATGAATGAATGAAATACTTCATTGCGATAAACATGGTATACATAAGATGGTAGTTACATTATTGTTGAGTAGCAATACATAATAAATAAATGCTCTAAATAATGTTAAAGGAATATTATGATTTTAAAAAATTACACAAATAATCGAATGCTAGCGCCAGACGGAAACTATGGACCTCACAGACATGGTCCGTACGACGCCTATTTGAAACGTAGTCCTGTTTAAATTCAAGGGCTTTATGTTTCCTTATGTTAACCATAACCAGACGTATAAACCAAACGAACATAGTATGATTTAAATTGGTTATAATATTTACATACTTTTATTTACAATAAACTCAGGTATACAGAAAACCAGAAGCTCTTAGCATATCGCAAGATTACTACGATAAAAATGAATTCGTTTTTAAATACGTTGGTGTGGCACATATTATTGATTTTGAATATCCGCCACCCAAAGAGCAAAGCGTTGAATGAAATATCAATTAGGCCACTTTTTGTACAAAAAAATCTCTTTACTTCTCAATTTTGCTAAGTGAATTCGTTGTGTATGTCATTTGGCGTTTTTGTAAGTCCGTGTCGTCGGTTTGGGCGGTAGGGTAATGAGGGAGAGAAGTATTTATTACGCTGCAAGCCTTTTAAGGGTAAGCGCATTACGATAACATTATTAAGTATCGCTCACTTATTATAAAATAATTATCTTTGGTAAGTATCACAGTATTTTTATTTATTTTATCATTTGTTTTTATGATAAAACTTTTGAATTTGAAGCAAACCTTCCCCTTAAAATTCTGAGGCATTTTTAGGTTTAACGACAATATCATGCGTACGTGTAAACAACTGAGCGCGGTAACACGTGTTTTTTGTACTTTGATTTATTGTTTCAAGTTTCAAAAGTTGGTTTTTGCGTCGCGCCACACACAGGCATTGTAAGGTGGTCGCCCGAGACATGCAAATTATGTAAATAAAATAATCAAGTGAATTGCTGGAATAATCAATACCTGGATGTGTACATTATTCTTGGACGTCCACTCATTGATTTAGTGTCTTGTAATATAATAAGGATGAAGAGGTCTATAAGGGCCAATATTCATTGCAGTCATCTCACAGTTGGAAATATTCACACAGTTTGCATATCTTTTTTTATGGCTCACAATTTATACCATATATGTGAATGACGGTAAGTATATTATTATATTAATTAATAATAGTCATTTATTTCATCATAACTTATTTTGTTAGTTGCTTCCTGCATTGGACTAACTACGAGTATTTAACTATTTCGTAGAGTGTCTGCTATTATTATGTGTAGTTTTCTAACACAATATATTATTGTTAAAGAAATAAATAAATGAAATGAAATTAAATAAAAGTCTAATGATTATAAACCAAAAGTGGTTTTAATTAAAATGTCTATTACTTTGTAATAGGTTCCTATGTTAGTCTTGTAAAACGCAATGGCTTCTGGCTTTTTAAAATAAAAATTGCGTGTGACCGCATGCGATATCGCGAGTAGTCCTTAGTGGGCCATAGATTTCTTGGTATTGGCCTCAGCTTCTTTTATGAAATGCTCAATGAAGGGTCTCTTTAGCCTTTCCGGTGTTAGATCATAAATCGTCTGCAATATACAAAACCGGGTTTTGCTCCCGGGTACGTCCTTAAACTACGTCCGAAAGAGAGATATGGGCATTGTGAATATCATCTCGCTTTGTGTGATAGGGCACAGCACAGCGGATGTCATCCCAGATCTAGAGCAGAGCCCAACTGGGGAAGTACCTCTATCTTACAGAAAACCACATCCAATAAACACGAGACCCTACTCATAGTGTTGTTGTTCCTGCCGGTGAGTAAGGTTATCAGACAGCTCAATGAGGGTTCTTGTCGGAGAAAATGCACTTGAGGTCCAGAGCAGGCTGGGAAAATGGCAAGAAAAGCTGGAAAGTGTGGGACTGAAAATAAGCAGAACCAAAACGGAGCATATGTTCTGCGATTTCGGTGGTTTATCCAGTTTTTCCGATATTGCCTTAGACGGTGTATCCCTACCAGTCTGCTCCGATTTCCGGTACCTTGGGTCATTGATCCAAAGTGACGGCAACATCGACCGTGACGTGAAAAATAGAATAAATGCGGGATGGATGAAATGGCGACAGGTCTCTGGAACAACTTGCGATCCACGAATGTCCCTTAAACTTAAGGGGAAAATCTACAGGACGATCGTGAGACATGTTGTAATGTATGGATCAGAATGCTGGGCGACGAAAGTGACGGATGAAAGAAGAGTGCACGCAGCGGAAATGAGAATGTTGAGATGGATGTGTGGAGTGACGAGAAAGGATCGGATTAAGAATGATTATATAAGGGGAAGTTTGAAAGTAGCACCGGTAGCGGAGAAGATAAGGAGTGGTAGATTAGCGTGGTATGGGCATTTAATGAGGAGGGATGAATGCCATATAGGAAAAAGAATGTTAGGAATGAATGTTGATGGACGGAGAGCGGATGGTAGACCCAAAAAACGATGGATGGATTGTGTGAAAGAGGATATGAGAAAGAAAGGAGTGAGTGCTGAGGTGACGAAAGACAGAGGAGAATGGAAGAGAAGAACATGTTGTGCCGACCCCACATAACGTGGGATAAGGGCAGGAGGAAGAAGAGAAGACAGCTCAATGAGGGTGCGGAGTGTTGGGATCGGCAACGCGCATGTCTCTTCTGGAGTTGCGGGTATACATATGCTACGGATACTGCTTACCATCAGGCGCCATATGCTTGTTTGCCACCGACGTAGTATTATAAAAAAAGGCTAATGATGAATGAAGCTGGAGGCATCAATAGCGATCATATACCTATTAATTTTCCGTCGAATATGTTTTGTAAATGGCTAAATAAAAATTAATCACATTTTTTTTTATGTTCATAAGAAGTGATGGGCTGTTCGTATTGCCCTTGACTTTACACTCGTAATATTTTCACACTTGTAACATAATATTTTAGATTACATTTATCTCTTCCTCTAAAGAAGTCAAAGTGCTAAGTACTCTAACATCAATATTTTTCTATTAAGGCGCTCTTATAGTCGGATTTTAGGTTTTTGAGGGGGTGAAGCAGACGAAGTGGCAGAGCAGGCAGGCGGGCGCCCCGCGCGCCGCGCCCGGAGCACGCCTACGTCCTTATTCTGACGCCATCCGTATTCTGGTTTGTTAGTTCTCGAATCTTTTCCGGAAATTTATATTGATTATGATTTTTACTCAATGAAATTAAAAATTAGATAATTATATACAATACTAAAGTATACCGCGGCAAACTGATAACCTAGTAAAATGATACCAAATAATTTTCTGACGAAAAAATATTACATACTAATTCAGACAAAAGTTACAACCGTCTTAAATCATATATAGACCACTTAGTTGACCTTAAAAATGCAATAGAAGTCAATTTCGGGCAAGTAGTGAAAAAAGGAAGAATACTAGTAAAGCTAAGTAATTTGTGGGAGTGAACGTGGAAAGGTAGATTTTTTGCAGGTACTGAGATAACACAAAACAAAAGCATAAGGTATGCATAAGCATATATATGGTAGCTCCAAAAAGTAGATAAAACTTGCTATCTTCACAAAAAAGAACCATGACTCTAACTGTAACGACTATTTCTTTATTATTTTTTGAATTGACGACGATTATAAACTTTCAATGCCAAGGTCGAGAAAATTGCTATTATTATATATTATTTAAAGTTTATAATGGCAAAAAACACACTTCTATTTCGAATTTATATAGTAATGGGCATAATTGACTGACTTTAATCAATGTCTAATACAGAAGCAGTCTGTTGTCTGTCTGCTCTGTCTCTACTCAAATATTACAAGTATATTTGACCCACTGAGGTTTCAGATGAAGTTGAAAATCTGCAAATATATGTAAAAAGGGTGGCAATGAAATATTATGGTACCATCGAACTGATCTGATGATTGAGAGAGGAGGTGGCCATAGAAACTCTGTGTAAAAACATCGCAACCTAATTGCGTTTGAGGTTGTTAGAATTATCTCGATAAGTATTATTTTCCTGTGGAACGAAGTACGATTAAGACCTGTTCCGTATAGTCTTTTACAAGAACACATTAATATACAAAACTTTCCGATGAACAAAATTATTTTATCTATAACTATGTTATTTATCCCTTCAAATGGCGGCCCACCACTCACGGGTTGATGCGAAAGCCAGTAAGCTGTCGGCCACCTGTCACTGTTGCTAGGTTTGATTAGTTAGGTGCGTGTGGCGAAATACATAAACATTACAATAATTTAATTGTTCTATTCGAATACCGTATTTAATGCTTATTCTAACGATATATGCTTCAATATAATATACTTTTATATATAGATAAGCTTAAATAGTTGTATTTGTAATATTCTCTAAATCCGCGCTGAACACCCAACGGGGCCCCGCCACTTGACTACTTTTCACGTTTTCGCTGCCGCCACTTGAAGGGATATATTATAGGCCTTGACTAGTGATTCATTTCAAAATAAACCACCCACCACCACCCTAATACGAAAATGAAGAAAACATCTTTTGTGAAACTTTCAATCGATTTTCCACTAATATTTTGTATTGGCAGGAAAAATAGCAAAATCATATCACAAAGACATAACAAAGGTCCAAGGTTTCAAAGAAGAAGGTAAAATCATTGCTGAGACCTGAAATTGGCGGCAGAATGTTATCGAAATTTATACTAGAAAAAAGAAATAAAATGTCACCATTTTTCATACAAATTAGAAATAGCATGGTATAAAAGTACTTATTCATATAATTTTACCAAACTTGTACAAAGGGTTTTATGTTTAGCACTAACAAAAGTGGAATTAAGTGACATTCTTGAATTTATAGAATAATTAACCAGTGAAACAAAAATATTGGCGAAAGGTACAAATATATCCGAACTGCGAAAATTTTGTATGGGACTTGAAGGGTAAATATCGCTCCTGCTCACCTTACAAAATCAAATAATTGATAAATGTTGTAAATAAAGTCTTATATGATGACGACCGGTTTGGCCTAGTAGGTAGGTAGTGACCCTGCCTACGAAGCTGATGGTCCCGGGTTCAAATCCTGGTAAGGGCATTTATTCGTGTGATGAGCATGGATATTTGTTCCTGAGTCATGGGTGTTTTCTATGTATTTAAGTATTTATAAATATTTATATATTATGTATATCGTTGTCTAAGTACCCTCAACACAAGCCTTATTGAACTTACTGAGGGACTTAGTCAATTTGTGTAATAATATCGTATAATATTTATTTATTTATTATGTATACCATGATACATTAAAATATGAAAGTTAATAAACCAGAAATCCAAATTCAGTAGTAGTTCTTGTATAAAGACTTAACGGAACAGGCTATATAACACAAAACTATTACGCATCCACAAAAACGCATGTAACTCGGAAACTTAAAGTCGTGAAATGGCACCTTTCACTAAGTACTCCCACATATTTGAATCCAGTATATCTCCTGCATCCTGTATGTATTAAAATTGAAGCTGTTCCAATATAATAACTGATATAAATTAAACAAGCGAATTAATTTATTTGTTTACGTTTAAAAATAGGTATTCAATTTGCTTATTACTGCAATAGCCGTTTAAAATATTTTATCATTTCTCATGCTCTGAAAGTGGGTCTTTGTTGTTGTCAAAAGAGTGCAGAAAAGTTACTGCTCTAGAGAGAGTCTAGAGCACTGTACGTTCTTAGTACGTTTGTTTCTTTTTTACGATAAGCATTTTAAATTTTGGTTTTAAATGGATTCGATGTACCATTTCCATTCTGATAATTAACTACCCATTCCATAAATAATTTGTTTTACCTAAATGTACGAGTATAATTAAAAGTAGCCCTCACGAAATACTACTGAAGTTTATATTTAGCCGTGTTTGTTTACTTTTACTTTCCTCGTATTTGAAAAGTAGAGTGTTTAACTCGGGTGCAAGGCACCATTTCACCCTTTGGTTAATCGTGGCTGAATGCCGGACGATGCGTGTGTAAAACTTGTCAAAAAAGATAATATGACGGACGGATGTCTGAAATGTCACCGTATTTAAGAATCAAGTACCTTAAACTTTAGTTTTTTCTTCGTAAGTGTGATGAAAACATTGTGTGTATAACATATTTGTGTATTTACAGTGTGATTATCCATTTTATGTAACGTCCGCTAAACTAGCACAGGTCCGACGCTGACAGTGGTCACGGGCGTACTGGCGTACTGACGGTATTGCCGTGCAGGGTAACGTTTAGTAGACAAAACGTTGAATTCATAATTATGAATGAAAAGTTTAACGCACCGATAAAATGACAAGCAAAATCATAGAGTTACTTAAAAGCTATCGAATGAAGTAAATTTCATATTGATATTCGTCATAGTACTTCTAAAATATCGGAAAGGATACAAATTTAAGCATATTTTCAAAGCAATAATCTATCGAGAAAAAGATGAGCCCTCGTGTTTCTGACAAGCGTACGGCTAGTTCAAGGACTGAAGTTATACATACTAGAAAATAACCAATGAAATCTTTGTACAAACTTGTAAATATCGATTTAAAAACAGCGCATTTTACTATACACCGCGCCTTAAGTCTGGCAACCTGCGATGTTTGAGAGACGGACAAAGGGGAAAACTAGCTACAACCAATATATATATTATCAGTCTATATAAAATTTAAAATAACACTTATATAAAATGTGCCAATCGCTGACAGTCTGTTGCCGCCATTGTGCGTAAGGAGAAAAATATTTTTGTTTGGTTTGATGTAAAAAATTTCAAAGTACCCTTACGTCAAACCGACAAATAGATACAGTGTTACAAACAAATTATTATTTCTCCTTATAACGTTCGTGCACAAAAGATTTTGTCCAAAATGTCCAAGCAAAACACGATTTATCCATTTTTAAATCGCAAAAAAATAAGAACAGTTATAGAGGTAATTATTCCGAATAATTTAAAAATGGTATTAGTCTTCAATATTATTTTTACTAAACAACTCAAGCTTTCGGTTAATCATTGTAGGTAATACGAAATAATAGTTTTTTTTTTTCATTTATCTCAGTTTGACATCACGGTGACAAATCAGGTTTTGAATATGAGCTCTATACTCGAGTATGCTTTTATCAGCGACTTATAAAAAATAGATATAAGTAATAATATTTATACACCGCCGCCTTTATGGTAAAATATGATGGAACTTGCATTAATTCTAATTTAAGATCACATAAACATACCATATTCTTACAAATAAATACAATTCATTTCATAATATGAAGACTAATACCACTTATCTGACATTGTATTATTTAAATCTATTTTTTTTATAATGATTAATTAATTATTGAAATTGATTTTTTAATAGTGTAATGTAGTGTACTTGTGTAGTACTTGTATTGTATGACTCGTAAAGATAAGGCACATCTTTTTCACCTTCGTTTAAAAAAAATATTTAATTAATTAATTAATTAGACCAGTTTCGTAATCCTCCTACATCCTATGAGATTAAGTGAATGTTAGCCAAGCCGGCTGCCGCCAGTCTCACGCAGCGCAGAAAAGGCGGCAAAATGGCTTTTTACCGGTAACCTAACAATTTATTGTAATTAAGTAAAATCCGTTATTTATGCATCACTTTTAGATGACTCCCCACCGAGGCACCACGTTAATTGTTCGACATTTCATCGATGCGTTGCTCTAAAGACAGTGCTACAGTTTTTTGTGACGCCAGTAGTCGCCATTAAAATTAAAAACTGGTTGAATAGAATTCTAATAACATCCAAATGGTAATTATGAGGATGCGACGCCGCCTTTGTTAGAGCAAACGTTATTAATTCAACCGCAATTGAATTAAGTTGATGTAGGCCAATCCAATACAACAACTAAATAACTCGAAAGAACAATTATTTTAATTTTCACCCTATGTTAATTTTAACCCATAAACGTATTTTGCGAATAGAATGAATAAGCAAGCAATAAATAAGAAGAACCACATTCTGCTTATTAAACGCTTACGTTTGAAGCATAGCCTTAAACACAACTAACTAACTGAAAACTACAGTGGTATTTAGTTTTTAGAGGAGTAATTTATGCAAACGAGGAGTAATTCTTTTTCATATTTCCTAGTCAACCTGTATGTAACACGGTACATGAAACGGCAAGACAAATTATAATGGATTCTCCATCATAAGATTCGTCTCAGCTACGATATGGCAGTAACTGTCAACCCACTGTGGGTTTAGATCGTTTTATCAAAATACCTTAATTTAAAGTATATTTCTTGATATGTATTATATTCAAACAAATGAGTTAGTTGAGTTATTTTAGTATATTAATATTAATTTAGTAACTTTTCTAAGTATAACTTTCTGAAAGCGGTTAACGCCACTACATCGCAGGAATTAATCCAGGCTCAATTGCTCATGTATATTAATGCGGTCAAAATCTTGACAGTTTAGCTTTTAAATTACCTACTGATCTCTTCATCGACGCGACTCTAAACAAAAAGGTCCCGCCGACGATTGGACATTTTATTTATTTATTGTGCCGTAAAAGGTTTGATTTTTAATTAGCTCTATAAGGTTTTATATCGGTGACAGCCTATTATACAGAGTCTTGGTTTATTGGCAGTTTACTTCACGTGTGGCTTACGTCTTAATTAACCATTCGAATTAGAGTATTTAGTTCTTAATTCGTATGAATGAAACTTTTTTATCTTAATTTTTTAGAAGAGGTGTTGTCGTTTTCATTTCAATATAGGTATAATCTAACTAGACAGTAGTTTTCTTGTCAGGTTTAAATTACTGTACATCAGTCACCTGCGATATTATTTTGTCGAAGGTCGCAAAAATATTTTGATTGCTGCGCAATACTCCCGCTGAATTACAGTTCAATAATTACCTCGGCTGGAAGATAATGGGCTGCCTATGACACTACACGGTCTCTCTAACGCTTATTCAGTTTCATCATACTGGCCTTGCAATTGGAAACTCCTCTATTATATTTTTTTATTTTATATATCTTTAAAATTTGAAAGTATCTTGTTACTAAATTGTTTGATGCTTGCAAATCGCCTCGATTCATGCACTTATGCAGGTAATTACTTAGAATGGAAATTATGGGACGGAGAAGAACAAACGTGTCATTATTTAAAATATTGTCTTTGGATCAAAAATTAAGAAGCCGCTTATTAAATGACCGACAATCATTTCAAACTACATAATCGCAGTGCCGGGTCAAGAACCTGGACTCGGTCCCGTCTCACACTTTTATTGTGACATTCTCATGACATATAAACCTCTTGGATGGCACATTATCTGCGCTAATTTTTCATTTTGATTCGATGACAATATAAAGATAAGTTCTTCAGTACCCGTACCATCAGTCACTGACAGTATCAAAACTGACGTATACGCTATCGAGAACGTAATTTACTGTCTATACATCTCACTCGCACTTATATGCGAGTACGAGCGATATGCATAGAAAGTAAGTTACGTTCTCGATAGCGTTTATGTCAGTGCCGAACTGGTGGTAGCCACACTGCTTATCCACTCGTGCTTTTGTTATCGTGTGTTTTTTATCCTTTACGTATATTACGCGAATAAAATGGAGTACGTATAAATATTATTGTTTTGGGTATTTCAGCTTTTTAGCGATTTTTACTTGGTAACGTTAGATTCTGATTTATCAGTGGCTATTGCAAAAGTAGTTTTATTGACCGACGTCTGTAGACAGTTGATATCATAGTTTTCTAGTTCTCCATGGCCTGTAATGTACGTCTATCAGAGGAATTTGTCGCAGACCGGTACATGCTTACCTATTTTGTATACATATTTTCTTCTAATCAATATTATTTTTTTGTAATAATTCTTGACTAAATCCGTAAAGGTAACTGAAAGTGACGAACTGGACTTGAACCTGAATCATCTTTTTTGAGACTTGAGTACAATGAATGGACGCACGAGGCTCATTGTCATCGCAAATTGATACTCGTCGAAAGTAATGCGATGCAATTACGAACAATTACGACGTAACAATTTGGCTAAGTGATTGTTTAAATAATCGTTTTGTTACGAGGTTAGAATAATGATTTCTTTATCACAATTTTTTTGAGAGTGCCAAATTATCATCAAGGTGGCATTGCTTTGTGGTGTTATTTTTTGTTAAAGTAATATAGGATTTAAATCAGTTTTTGCAGTTTGGCAAAATTTCGTTGAAGTCTTTGGTATGCACCTACAAGACCTGAAACTATAATAATTTTTACACAATAAGGTTTGTAACTTTGGCGTGTATAATTCGATATATTCTACAGTAGGTACTGTTTTTTTTTTTCAATTATTGCTTCTATATTATTAGTCAAATACGTGAAACCTCTATAAGACTTCTTAGATACTTATTTACTTAAGCTATTCCATTAGACGAAATCTAAATCTTTCTGTGTTCCTCTTAAAAGATAGATTAACAAATTCCTGTTATTTAAACATGGTATTTATTAACATTCATTGCGACTTTATTTTTATTTGTGAGTTTCACTTATCTTATGTAAAATAAAGTGTTTACATACATACGTACATACATAGATTTGTATTTGTGAGTTTTCAGTATTTCTACTTGCAACAGCGTCGATATAGTAGCGCTGAGTATTTATTACCTTATTTATTTTGTATAAAGATAAAAAGAGTGAGATCTTAGTAGTTATTCCTTAAGTCTAAAATGTATTCCATACCACCTATTAGTTTAAACGATTCAAATATTTGGGACATTGGGTCACAGCCACTCTCAAAGTTGATGAAGACTTAGAGAGGGAACGCAGAGCACTATCAGTTAGGGGGAATATGTTGTCACGCAGGTTTGCGCGCTGTTCTCGAGAGGTTAAGATTACTCTATATAAAACTTACTGCCAAAACCTGTACACGTGCAACCTGTGGAGCAACTACACCAAAAAAACCTTTAGTGCTCTGCGTATCCAGTATAACAACGCCTTCAGGGGCTTGGTGGGGCTGCCCTGGTGCTGCAGCACGTCGGGATAGTTCACTGAGTGGAGCACTGACGGCTTCTAAGCAGTGCTGCGAAAAAGGGTGGCGTCCCTGTGGGACCGCGTGCGGGGTAGCACCAACACACTCCTGAAGGTGGTTGCGGATAGGGTGGATAGCCCTTTTATCACTCATTGGATGTCTATGCTTATACGATCCAATGAGCACTATACTTTTTACTAGCATAGGTATATATTTATATTTTATTGTTACTAACATAATGTTGTAAACAAACATAGATACTTCAATAAGTAATTTAACTGAGCTTACAAAACTGAACTTGAATTTAACAGGTATGTATTTAGCTAATTTATCCGCGTAAGCTGCCTATACGCACATATATGTTTCGTATACAGAACACGTGTGCAAAAATGTAATAAATACTATAAGCGATATAAAAAAAAACTTTAGATTCAAATGAGAATAAAACGAACTCACTAGCGCTATCGTTATTTTTGTTTCTTATCAAAATGTTATTCTCCAGAAACAGCTCAAAACGTGTGTTGATTGTATCATAACGGATGTAAAAAATGCAGAAGTGGCTATAGCGCCCATTCATTTTTTTTTTGTTTTATTATTTGACTACATTACCAATTTTAATATAGCACGTAGATGCTACTTTACTACGTAAGTTGAAAAACTTACCAAAAAACTAAATCACAGAGCTTATTCAATACGTTATTACAAATCACATCACGTTCACACCATATCATACGAATATGAAAGGAAAGCAGTGCTACCAACACGGCGAATTAAATCCGGCGCCAACCCACCGCAGATTATAACACGTCTCACTAATGATGTGAAATTGTCCCGACGTGACGATCGGTCACGGTCGTGTTTTGTTTTTTGTCACAAAAGTAAAAGTCGATTTCTATGTATGCCATAGTTTCTGGAAGTTTGGACGGACGTGCGTAAAATACATTGTTGTAAAATAACTTCATGCATGTATAAAAAGCATATTCATGGATACAATTCGGATACATCGACGGTAATGGTTGAATTTGGATTATACCAAACTATAATTGCGTACTTTTCTTTATGGGCTCCAAACTGAACTATAAAATTTCTTACGATACGCTCGGGGGACGGGCGGGCGGGGACTCACGTTTATGTCTTTTGTACTACATTTTTGTCTATTTAGATACTTACCAATTTCCATTACCTATTTAGGTTTTATAGTTAAAAAAAATACTACTTTTGATGACTCGTAGAAAAAGTATTATATACTCAGCAAGCTTTGTTGCTTAAACACGGTACTCGACTGAAAAGTTCTCTATCCCTTCTTCACGATTGTATAAAGTACTATTTATTACAAAATACAAATATGAATAATATAAATAGATTACGCAGAATGAAAAACACAACCTATGATGTCATTTCACGATGAATCCTTTATACGAGTTTTTGGATCATTGATTTTGTGCGTAATTCTTCAATGTCAGTGGCCAATAACTTAAAGTGAGTCGTTACAAATTAGTTTTTTTTAAATATATAAACACATAGGTTCGTAAATGTTTATTTACTCGTAGGTAGGTATGTACTCGTACATAGGTATAAACTTATAAACACAAGAAGAAAAAGCTTATAATATATCATTACCTATATTATAAAGATTCTTATAGATTCATTAGAAAGTTTAGATATGGATTTCTAATAAGAATAAAGAACAATATTATGGCCTTTCTTGTCTTATAAGTTTAACTAAATTATCTTAAAATTACCTAAACTCGTTCTGTTTTCGCATTGGTTGCCAACGAATTCTTCGGGCATGCGCAGTTGCGCACTAGGCATATAAACTAACGGCAAATCTATCGCCGCTAGAGCCTCTCGCTTGCTGTGATTGGAGGAGCGCTAGTAGAGAGGTCTGAAAGCAGCCAATAAGAATCCGTTTTGAAACAATAGGCAGGCTAGATCCGCCTGTTACGGTGCTAGGCAAGTCGTATCGCTGCAGAGATTTGAGAGATTTCTTGATAGAAATGATGTCGTAGATACTAGTATACAGCAGGTACGACAATAGGGTATTTGACTGTGGTTAAAATAAATTGTTTTTCATCACACCAACTGGTAAAGGCCCTCTTGATTGTTCAAAAACTAATGAGAAAGTTACATTTTATCCACATGTGGGCAAAGTAATCAGATACAAATTTTGAGTTGTTTCCTTGTGTTAGCTAGTAGAATTGACATTTAAATTAATGATATTTTTTTATTACATTTAATTTGATTTGAATATTTTGGTATTTTAAGGTTAATAATCTCCTCGCGTTGGTGTGGTGAAAATTTTTTGTTTCACTCGGAGGCAACGTTTGTTTAACCCTCGTGCCTTGAAACCCTCTCAACGCTCAAGATTCCATTTCTCGAACCGAATTTCAATTTTGGAATATTTCGCTTGCTCGGGTATCAATATTAGCACGAGCGGTTAAACAACAACTTTGCCCCCTTGTAAAACAAATAACTATTACATTATGCATGAAATAAAGCACCAGCAGATTAATAGAGAAACGTAGACAGCAGTTATTTTTAGACACAATTTATATTTTAAAACCCGTATAAAACTAATAAGAGTAATTGATTTGATTGTGACGTCACATGCCAGTGTTCCATATAAATTCCATAGTAGCAAAATCCTTTTGACAGTTCGAAAAAAGAAACTGATTTGACTAGTAGTCAAATACCCTATAGGTAACGCCTTAACTTATTAATATACTTAGGAGTCTTGTGCCTATTAGACAATAATAATATAGGGTCAAACCAAGATAAGTTGGCAGCGATTTTGACAGTGCAAGTGTAATTTAAACTTTATTGCATAAAATACAAAAAAAAATGGCGGACTTCATTAGAGCTTGGTCTGACTCTACTTATAAGTACTGTGATCTTATAAGTACGAGTAGGTAACTTATGAGATATGTTTCTTATACAATCTGACTTTTTTAATCTATTATAATATGAAATAGGTCACTAGGGATATAGATTGGTATTCGATATTTTTTTATTTTAACAAAACTATAAGTACTTAATATATGGATTTTTAATGATAAAGAACATTACATAATTTATTAGTTTGACACTTTCGAAGTTAAGAATGTACCCACAACCCACATATTACTTAAGAGGAAAGAGGACGGCCGATTCTCCATACAAACGTAGTCCCCATAGACATATTCAGAGAGGAAAATGAGGACTACGTTTGTATAAAAAGGTGATATCGCACGGGTCCTCTACTTTCGTCTTAACTGTCGACCCGATTCGAGCTTTACGATACGTCAAATATTTACTATAGATACGACATGGATCAGATATGTCAGTGTTAATAGTGACGTTCTTTCAAACAAAAACGTCACTTTTGACACTGATATATCCAATCAATATTGTATCTAGATTTTTTTTTACGTATCTTTAAATTCGAATCGTACTTACATTGAGATATATAAATCAGATACCTATTGTAACCATATGACGAAGTCCAACCACCTCTTTGAGAAGTGAGAACTGGCGAAGTATTAATCGAAGAATAAGAATAATAAAAACTTAAGAATTTAAAAGAGAAAGATTGCTACGCGCGAACTTTATACCCACTCAGGAGATAAATAACGTACCTAGTGTTGTTGCAATAATTCGTTTGTGTATGGAATGCTCGGAGTGCATTTGGGTTCAAGCTTTAGTTGATATGAAGACCTTAAATACATTAATAATTATCTAGTTGATTGTTTAAATGCTTAAATTATGTTGACTATTTTTGTTCATTTTGCAGATGTCTTAGTGAATTAATCGACATTAATGGTAGAGCAAAAGCTAAGCATAACACAATGACACGTGTGGCTAATCTCTCGTCAACTTGAATGCGAATCATGCATACTTCACCTTTTTAAACGTTACACGATTATCCCAGGTACTTGAATATAAATCTTAATGGATTAAGATAAAGTCTTTGTCACAAATTGTTCTATATTTTGCCTTATAAGACGGTTATAGAGCTACGTTTAATCAAACTCTGCGCTTCTGTAAGGGTACCTAACGCCCCGGGCTATTAAGACTCGTTCACACTAGACGTGTAAACAAAATCAGTTTTATAAGTTTTATGAATATTATTACAATATACAATGTGTTTGGACACCTATGGTGGAGCCGATAAACATGTACAAAACCGAGGTCGTTGACCTGTACTTTTATTGCAATGTTCTTATTCAGATAGTACAGATATTCGCGAAATATCTTACACAATCTTACAAATATTACCCAAGTTACACGCGTTCGAAGAGGACGCTCTTTAATCAGCACCAGTTTAATTCCAAATAATCATTTGAGCGCACTTTGTAAGTTAGCCTTACCTGTCCCATTTTAGACGCTCATTAAATAGGGTCTTATTTTGACTCCTGTAACTTATGTAAAACTTACTCTAGCTTGCCCTTTGATTTTGATGTGATACTTTTTCGGAGTATTCTCTGTAATATCTGTGTATCTGTCAATAATAAAAAAAAGTTTCAGATTAACGACCTAGGTTTTGAAAAAAAAAATAATTAAAAAAAACATATTTTAAGACAGTTAATTATTTTTAAGTACATGTAGTAGTGGAAACTTACCTGTAACATTCTGGAAAGACATTTATGCCCTATTTCTTAATCTTCCGAATGACATTTTTTTACATATATGCGATCGAAATTTGAACAGATATATAGATTCATTTACCAAGTGCACCCGTAATACAGTAACTTTATACATTAGCGTTTGCGTCAAATACGGTAGTTCTGATTTATTACAGACTTGTTTATAATGTTGGACCACTGAATAATCTAAGTTGATCCTGTAGCAACGAGATCATACCGTGCCTACTCCCCAAATAGAGGGGGGAAAGGGTTACTAGAGCAAGTTAGATGGCACCTTAAGTATTTAGCACCTTAAACACCATAAATATAGTAAGGCATTTTTTTATTGTTCTGTGGTTCAGTGACCTAAATTTTGAACCTTTTTAATCGTATTATCTTCAATTTAATCATATTTTCTTTGTTATATTATTGCTACTAAAAATTAAGTGAAAATATGTCTACACACATAAAATTCAAAATAACCTCTATCTGCAAGAAACGTATCTTTCTTGTTTTTATTATATCTCTTCAGAGTATATCGCTTAAACATATTTGTTATAAATAAATAAATAAATAAATATTATAGGACATTATTACACAAATTGACTAAGTCCCACAGTAAGCTAAATAAGGCTTGTTATACAAGAAATAATAATAAAAAATAATTTTAATGTTACGAATAATAAAATCCGGTCAAACATGAGTGGGTTTTAAGGAAAAAAAATTAAAACAGTGTATAAAAGCTTGCGATGGTACGAAATCCCTGGGACGCTGCTGACCCAGTAGAGAATTAAGATTTTCAGCAGTGTTCAGATAATACTAAACGTGATATTTGAAAATGACCTCCGCCGGCATATAACGTCCAACTCTTACATCCATGTTTCCTTTTCACGCCAGTTTTTATGAATATCATTTTAATTTCATTATAATAGTAAAATTTAAAAGCACCTGGTACTTAATTGTAGTTGCCAATATGAACCAGACTTTAGTTAGAAAGGTATGTGTTGGCAAATGTACGCGAATGCGTATGTCGCGTGGTTACCCGCTATTAAGTGTGTCGGGCTCGCTACTAGTCCTCTGTACCCTATAAATTACACGAATTATACACTGTAGCGTACGCCTGTGATATATTGTGGAATGGCGAACAGCCTTCGTGTCAGCAAACGCGAAATTATACACCAACCGCGGCGTTTGCGCCCAACGCTACTAATAATACGTGCTGCGGTCACTGCGCCACTCTAGCTTTTTCTACAAATAAACCAACACTTTTAATTAAAAGTAAATAATAGCAATCAATAAACACACTTGCTAGAATGGTTTTTAATTCTTCTTATAATTACAGTGTAAATCTAATGTTTACTACGAATGAAGCAATATTTTAAATTAAATTAATGAATGCCTATGCAATATTTTTTCACTTGAATTCTACATTATTATTTAAATAGGGACAATAATTCAATAACACATAGTATTCCCATGTTAAGACTTTTGTAAATAAATGCAATCGGTAGTGTGCCTGCTTGATTTATGCCGTAAATGTATGAAAAAATACATCGTTAAGGCCATGGGGATTCATTGCAATGCCTGTAGGTTTGTAACTAAATGATGAATTGTCGCATGTAAAATTAAAACGAATTTCACATTATCTCTACGACATACATTATTGTGGTGCCTTTTATTTGTGATTGCTGTTAAACGATAGTGTTCATGAGGTGTGCTTCTCAGTTAGAGGAGGTATCGCCGACAACCGCTGTTATTTAGAGAGGCGGTGTCGGACAGTTTGTGCCCACGACAAGTGATATCCGTCTTTGTCTGAATCTTTAGTTTAATCATTTGTAGTGCTCGTCACGTGTAAAATTACTAAAACATAGGGGTAGTATTTATTAGTGAAGATGATGTTTTCTCGAGTATTTATTCCTTAAGTCAAGGCTGGCAGCTGTCTTCAATCTAACAATCCGACTCCGAAGAAGATTATTCAAAGCGGAGCGTATCATATATCTTTATTCATAATATATATTGTACCTTATACAACACATAATATGATACTATTTCCATATCGTACGAATTCATTTCTTAACTTGCAAAAACTACCTATAAACGTAAATACCTACATTATAAAAAACCTAAACAAAAAAATAACATATGCATGAAGACTGGTCCAAAAATTGTTAGCTGCTCCTACTCTACTCATGCAATTTTAATAATATTTTTATACTATTGCAAGTGATATTTAAATGCTAATGAGGGCCATGAAAATTATTTAAAATAGTGTTTTTATTATATATTTTTACTAAAAGCTGTTTTGAATACTTGGAAAAATGGCAATTTTTGTAACAATTAAACGAATTACGTATTTAAATCTTCGGAAATAGAACTTAAATTTACCTGGAATTATGTATTTGGTTCCTTCTGCTTTTTTTCCATATGATTCTATATATTACCGCCTATTTTTATTTCTGAAATATCTACTTTTAATTAAATTACTTATTACTCAATTAAAACGATTTTGAAGTAAAAAAACGGTCTAGGTTTGCAATTAGCAGCACCTGAAATATTGAAACAAATACTGTTCTCCGTGACTGTTAGTTAGGCTAGGTAGCCACGTTGAAGTTAAAAAAAAACTATGCCCTTTTTTAATGACTATGGTATAAATTAATGTGAAAGTTAAAAAAAAAACTAGGAAAGATGTCGGAAATTTCAGAGGAAACAAACGAAACTTTAATTTTGGAAATGGACAAATTTGTATCCTATATAAAAGAATGATAAGTTTCCGAAAATTTTGCGATTGTTTGGAAATTTCGCGATTTTGGAAACTTTCCGACGGCACATCAGTATTTAGGTAAAAATTCTATTCAAATAGCATGAGTACATCCAGAGCACCTAACGACTTTAAGATTAGCCTCCGCAAATTCTATCAGACTCTTCTTATTACCTCTAAAATCGAAAACGTATTTAAGTCGTGATAGGGCTGACAGAACTACAACAAGCAAATAATCTTACCTACATTTCTTATTTGATTTTCGATATTCATTTAATCGCGTAGAAAATACTTATAAGAATTAACCTGCCAAAGCACTTATCGGGCACAGTAGGAGAACGCCTAAAAGTATCAATTACCTTAACAATTAGCTGCTCTTATCGCGATTGATACTTACTACTTAATTGGATCACAAATGGACCATAAAAGGTGCTGGACGTAGGCGGTGGGAACCGTCAGGCTTGACAACCCTATTTCCAATAATGGCCTCATGCGAATAATTACATTGTCAATTTAATTATTTAAATATCATACATTTTATCAAGCTAATTTAAGTCAGAACTAAAAGGATTCATGCTGTTCCGCTTCCACTTACGTACATTGGCCTAAGAATTGTCAAAAAACTGATTTTGATAACAAGACAAAGCCGAAATTAATTGATACCTTCTTAAAATAGCTAAAATAGTTACCGTTATGCGATGTCTCTTTGAAACTTGAAAGGATTCTCTATTGACTTGTGACATTTGGAATGACAATAGGTTTGTATGAAGCTACGTTTCCTTGTTATATGTTATTGTTATGGATTAGGTAGATTTGTGGAAAAAAAGATTTTTATAATTTACTAACCAAATGTAACAAATAAGGCAAAAGAAGTAAAGTTACTATCCCTAATTCTTAGTGATGAAAAAAAATCATCATTAATGAATCTAATTGTGAGTTGATGCTATTTGAGTTGATATGTAATGGATATGTTAATGGAAAGATTTTATCCGTTCTGTGATAGCACATGTAGTACGTATACAATTATCGGCATTGAAGATTTAGGGCCGTATATATAGGTAAAGTGCTA
Organism: Cydia pomonella; assembly: GCF_033807575.1. Lineage (NCBI taxonomy): Eukaryota > Metazoa > Arthropoda > Insecta > Lepidoptera > Tortricidae > Cydia > Cydia pomonella. Next base: position 6,814,201 of record NC_084706.1, read on the forward strand.
ACAAATTAGGTACCAATATTTTTACAGTTGATAGTACCTACTCGACTCCTGGAGTAAATTTAAGTATGAAACAATAATTATAAGTTTTATGATGTTTTTTGAAGAAAATTGGAAAATAAATTTGCTACGTATTATAAACACCCTGTTAATATAATTAAATGAGATCTTATTGAACAAATTATAGAACCTCTTTTACCTCACTCTACTCTGGCCACTTCAAGTTGATATATCAAATGACACCGTTGATAATGAGATTTAAGACAAACAATTATTTTTGACATGACAGAAAGTATTAAATGATTAAAAATAATTATTTTTAATGAAAATAAAAAAACGATAAGTATAAAAAGTTTTCTTAATTTCTGCTTAATGTTTATTGTTTTAATGTAAAGTGCCACCTCTTACAATATCGTGACTAATTTTTTACCACTTTATTTAGGTATGTATTGGCAATATAATTGTACATAAATAATTAAGCAAGTTTATCTGATGAAATAAAGTAATAAATAAAGATGTGGGCACAATTAGCAAATACGTTTTATGACCAGTTTCATACAAACGACGTGTCTGAACTTAAACCAGTACTTTTCTTACTGATACAAAAAAGTATAATTTCGCGCTACTAATGTTATATAGTGACAAAATGACACAAAAGTCCTGCGTAAAAGTTTACAATCTACAATATAAGCTTCTTGAAATAGGTTCTATTTTTGTTTTAAAACTGTAACAAATTGAATCACTATAATTCTGGCAATTGAGTACAGAATGACTTATTGATTGGTGTACGTAAAATATTGATCGCTGTTTTGATCCAGAAAACCCTCTCATCAAGTTTACAGCTTGATTCAAAACGATCTCCAGGAATCGTAACTTACGATAGGTATTATTACAAGATTACTTATCGAAAAGCAATACGTATGGTGTGAATAAAATCGTTAAATAAAATTGTCTTCACGGTTTAATAACAATAACAGTCAATATGTTCGATGGTATAAGTTTATACACTCATTCTGAAGTATCCGCCCCTTCATTCCCTTTCCAATTAGAATGATCCAATCCAAGGTGACCTGTTACTGTACTAACAGTGGCTATAATACATATGTTACGGAAAACGTGTTGTGTTACAACAAATGCTCAATATAATTAATTAATAAATATTTGGTATTGCAGCAGATCGACCTAGCTTCAAATTAAGCAAAGCTTGTACTATGGGTACTAGGGGACCATATACACACGTACATAGATAAATACATACTTATATATTATATTTAATATAAGCCTACTTGAATAATAAACTATCTTTATCTTTATACATAGAAATCACCCTTCATTCACGAACAAATATCTGTGTTCAACATACAAATTAATGCCCTCACCGGGATTCGAACCCGGAACCATCGGCTTCATAGGCAGCATAGTGACCCACTAGGCCAGACCGGTCGTCTTTTTTTGGTACCTACTGGGCAAACTTGTTTCGGGGTTGGTTTAGACAGTTGACAGATATAAAATATGTAATTAACTTGAATGTACTTAAATTTCACAATAAGAGACAACTTTTTGCTTCGTTGTGTGTGTGTCACTTAGGCAAAAAAAGCATATCTAGCGCCATCTATGCGTGCTAGTCGGAATTCGATTAGGGTGTTGCTACCTTTGTAACGATTTTGGTTCCTATACGTTAGGGGATGAAAGCAGATGGCGCTGCCCGTTCAACTCACGTGACGGATAGAGAGAAATTATTATTAGATGTCTGAATGTTTAAAGTACGAGCAGGTAGCTTGTCCTTTGCAGTTTCTAAATTGTTGACTACCCATCTGGCCTAGTGGGTAGTGACTGCCTGTGAAACCAATGGTCCGGGGTTCAAATCCTGGTAAAAATAATAATTCGTGTGATGAGCATGGGTATTTGTTTCTGAATCATGGGTATTTTTTATGTATTTAAGTATTTGTATATTATATATATGTATCGTTGTCTAAATTCCCACAACACAAGCTTTATTGAGCTTACTTTGGGAATTAGTAAATTTGTGTAATAATGTTCTATAATATTTATTTATATTGTAAATTTCATCAAAATTGTCGAGGTAAATACATATTTTCTTGATAAAATTAGTAAAATTATATCAGTTTCGGTAATATGTACTCTACTGCGTGAAGATAAAATTTCTGAAATACCGGGAACTCAGTAAAACAAAATAAATGTACGAGGTAAATACCCAGTATATATATTAGCACGTATATTCTAATTTTATTATGAAACAATGTTTTTATCAAAGTATCCCTGGTATCTGGAAAAGATCGCTTTTTAGCGATAAGACCGCCTGTTGGTTACCTCTTCTTAATGTGTTGTATTATTTGTATTGTTTCGGTATTGAGGTGTGTAATAAAGAGTATTTGTATTGTATCCCCAGTATATGTAGGTACCTACGATTCTTAATTTTGTATGTGTGTTATGTACCATATCAACGATTATGAAAACTTAGTTCTAGCCATGAAAAATAGTTTTTACGTGCCTATATAAGCTGCTCACAAATTAAGTACCGATATTTTAAGAGATGGTCCTTTACATTAAAATAATTAAGCTTTCCTCCAGAATCAGGCGAAGTAAATTGCTATAAGATTGACAGATAAAACAGTACCAGGAATAGCAAAGAAAAAATAGTCACGAGTATATGTTGATAAAATGATATCGATAAGTAAGATATTGCAATTAATACCCATGTGATAATTATAAAGGGTCAGAAATTATTTCAATTTATGAATGTCAAGAGAAAAGTGGTTGATTCGATTGTAAGATTGTGACGTTACCGATGAAATCAGGACACGCGGACGCGAAGCGATGCGGAAAGTCTGCAGCAGTATAGTAAACCAATATTAGCACTGCGTTACATTTTATTTTGTCGAAAAAATAGAAGTAGCGTCAAGTGCCTACCGGTCAAAATAGTGATTGACTATTAGGAGGCATGAGCTCGTTCGACGGCCGGTGCGATGTCGCCGCACCTGCTAACCTGACGCTCTCACCCCAGCCTCACACACCCGCCGATATATTTTTAGCCGAGAATTGTTTTCGCAATCATGGAAAAACTTATCTGCTTATATGAATGAAGAATTAAAATGGATGATACAGATATAAGTAGCGAGTTGCAAAAGCTGTTAGCGTAAAACATTTAATAAATGATAATTAAAAAACCTGTTTTACCTATAGGTACCTACAGATTACTGAATTTTTAATTGACATCGAAATTTGCTAAGGATTTTAGGTCGATTGGCAATTTTTAAGATCTAGGGCTTTGCAGGGACCGGCGTCACACACCTGTCCCGTAGACTGACGACACAACGATTACGGACCAGTGCTGAATAAAATGAACGAGGAGGCGGTGTGTTATGATGAAGGCAATTATACTTTTTGCTCGAACACTAAAACATTGTCGCAAAAACTCTTCGGGGCATATTAATAAAACAAAAGCTCTAAGACATTAATATCAGAATGTCACCGACGATCCCCTTATAGCCTATTCTCTACGGCCTCTAAATAGATGATTCAAGAAGATCTTGTCTTCCGAACAAGGTAATGGACAGGATAATTATGCGCAACGATGTGCAACAATAGCGGCGCGAGTCTATGGCATAATAAGCGCCGGCGTATTTTGATCAGAAGGCAACAAGTAGCAGGGCGGGCGAGGCGGGGAGGACGGAGGGTGGCGGCCCGTGCTTGCGCGCGCGCCGGGCACGCGCCCCACCGCTCGCCGCGCCGCCGCGCGCGCGCTACTTAGCGTCGGGGGTGCGCGCCGCCTCCGCCAATCCACCGGCAACCTCCGCGCCGCACGCACACGTGCTCTCATTCGACTTACTACGAAAATAATCAAACACACGATGCCTATGGCGGCGATTCACACTTACCAAAATCTCGGTGTGAACCAGAAGCTTACGCAACTACAAACAGTCGCACCGAGGAGGCTGGCACCTGCTCCTGTAGATCCCGCACGATGCAAGAAGAAGTCATCTTATCTTCATCAGCCCTACCCTTCCCAGCCCGCATCAGTGGCTAGGAGAAACGCCCGGGAACGGAACAGAGTAAAGCAAGTCAACAACGGGTTCGCTGCGCTTCGTCAGCACATTCCGTCAGCTGTTTCAGCCGCCCTGGCTGGGGGCAGAGGGGCATCACGGAAGTTGAGCAAAGTTGACACGCTGAGGCTCGCCGTCGAATATATCAAAAGTTTAAAGCGCTTGTTAGAAGAAAGTGAAGAAGGATGCTCCGACATGCAAATTGGTCTGGGGCTTGCAAGCAGTGGGGCGCACACACCGCCGTCATCCGAGGAGTCGCGTTCGCCGGCTCCTTCTCTGGTGTCAGAGAGTTCGGCGGGCCCGAACTGTCACGATGCCTACGACTCCTACGAACCCATGAGCCCTGAAGATGAAGAGTTGCTTGATGTCATATCGTGGTGGCAGCAACAGTGACAAGAGGTGAGTTTTTTTATTTTTCTCGTGTTACTTACTATACTTGAAGTTATGATAACGTTTTCGTGCTTATCAACAGTATTTCATGAATGAATCCTTAAAATTTGTTTACATAAATTTCAGAGCTTTGACAAGTTCCTTATCATATATGTTTACATTTGTCGCGACGTGTGCTGATAAAGTATAATTCAAAGTGAAAAAACTCTTCATAAATTTAAGAATTCCTACTTTGTCAACAATGTCTCCTATCTAAGTTACCTACATATTTTTGGAGATTGAAGATTCACTCGGGTTAGTCGAATAAGAATTTATGAGTTTACAAGTTCGCGGAAAAAAAAGAATCAGGTACCTTGCCTATTTCAATACGTTTTAGAGATTGGCTCGATCCGTTAGTCACGGTTACCTACTGGATCGACCTTGCTCCTTTTATGTTGCACAATTTAAAAGAACTTCTACGCTCTTCGTCCTTTGGGCAAAAAAGTAAACACGTATACTTCCTATTATGCCTGCGCTTTGAACCGTCGGATAGACTTTATCTATGTGTAGGTGGGGCTCATTGTTAAATAAGAACGGCACAAAGGAACCGTCCTTGACAATGGCGAATCTTTAAAATATGTCGCTTTATAAAAGCTTCGCAGCTAGGTAGAAGTTTTTTATTATCGTAGCAAAAATATGTATTCGGTAAATCTGTTTTCTTAAATAAAATAAGATGAGCCCGCATTTTACCTACATATAAGCTTTACAGTCCTACATCAATTACTTCTAATAATCTTGTGGTTTACCGCACATGTACTGAGAAAATTCATCATAAAAAGTGTGCTATTCTAATAATAAGGTGGTCGGACCAGACTGGACTCATTTCGCTCAAGTGGAAGCAGGTTCCTAATTGTTTTATTATTATTTTAATACGATGCATCCGGTCATCTATACACAAAAATATTGAACCATATGGCACTCATTCGATTGGTGCACTGAGGAACAGTAGCGCCATGTCTCAAATTAGCAAATTTCATGGGCAAAAAACCTGTTCTGCCATTTCGCTGTGCCGACTATTAATCTATAGTGCCGGAAGACAAAATCTCAGGAGGAAATAGAAGGGCGGTGAGCATAGCACACGTGTTACAATATTTGCTAAGCTCTGAGCAAACATCTGTTGATAACAGTTTACTATTCATGGGAATGAATATGTTCACGGCATGCCACAGTTAGATTAAGAGGAGAATTTTCGAAACGGTTCGATATTATCAAAGCTCTGAAACTTTTTTGATATATAATCCTTCATAATTTTGTGTAGTTGGAATTTTAACTTTCTGCCAATTCATTAAATTTCGCAATCAATCTGCGGGAGTTTGTCAGATAATCGGATAAGCAGGATTGATCAAAGTCAAATATATTAACCTGTTTTTTGTTTGTTCCCAGGAACCGTGCATTACGGTGATCAAAGTATGGCCGTTGAGCGGCCCGGTGATTGTGAAAAAACGAGTATTCGCTTGAAGAGCGACCCGAACGCTGGAGCGCAAGGGACTCCGAGAGAACCTCTAATTAAGCGCAATCAGTATATTCCTAATGAGAGAGGATAATGGTGGACTATAACGACCCCATCGATGCATTCCGCCGAGTGGCGCGCGCGCCGACCACTTTTCATGCCTACATGAAATGTACCGCCAAGACTGAATCGATCATTTGTTCCACATGAAGCATTTAGTTAACTTGTATATAAGTGATCGCTGTGCCTTAGTTTAGCCTTAAATAATTAACTAATTTACTTCCAGTAAGACTTAATTTAGATATTATTATTGTTATCTAGTCACTATATGTAAGAATATTTTTATGGCAAGTATGTTCTCCTTAGCTATAAGTAACATCTAAAAATATTTGAAATAGCTACATCGTAGATATTTTGTTAACAAGACATCTAGGAAACAACATATTTCTTTATTTTATTATGAGACAAAGACTCCCTGTATATATAAAACTAGTACCATAAGGCAGATTCCTAATATTTTAAGTTGTATGCTAAATAAACAGAACAATTTCGTTTACTTACAGTTAAAACAAAATATGTCGGTTACTTACCTATTCAGGTAGTTTCTGTAAGAAAATAAAACATAAACCATATAATTGTACCATATTTTATTTAAATAACTACCCAAACAACAGCCTCCGGAACAAACAGGATTTCGACCGGATTTCTGATTAACAGACTATTTCCACACCATCCACCAAGCAGGTCATGGTAAAATCTAACAAATTTAAGATAAGTACCAATCTGCTGAGTATGTATGGATTACAGCAAAACATTCGACAGCGATCACGTCTTTATTTTCGTTTTACTCATTGAACTCGTCGGCGCCATAAGGTGATCTTCACACTGGCGCCGCAACAGGATGGGTCAGCCCTATATAAATTCATAGTGCTGTGTCACTTGCACACCGCCACTGCATCCGGTTGCGGCGCCAGTAAGATATCCATAAACCCTGGTAAATATAATTAAACAGGGCGACCCGCTATCTTCAAAGTTCTGACTAAAATATTATTAACGATGTTGGCGGTATCTTGGCACTCTTGGCAGTCATTAGGGGTTGATGTTGGCGGCAAAAAACTGACAAATCTGCCAAGGTGACCCATAGTACCTACAGCGGTCGACAATGTCTGGAAGGGCTACAGGTCGATGAAAACGCTAATGTAGAGCGATATAATACTAAACATTGAGAACGTGGGAAAGACCATACACACAACACATACAGCAAAGAGTGTGAACTTACACACGCATCAATGTGTGACTTTGATACGGACATTTACCTTTATTTACTTATTTAGGTGTATTTCCATCTCTACCCGCCGGGCACAGATGGGAATAGGCGCTACATACAAATCATTCCCATCTGTGCCCGCCTCTTCTATGGCAGTGGTCACGTAGGGAGGGCACAGATGGGAATACACGCATATTTCCCAATTAAAAAGCACAGACTTTCACGTTAGAGAGTGTGATGGTGGTACAACAAGCGTGATATTTTCATTGAAATTTGACGTTTATAGTGATACCTTTATACTTTGTCAATGCAGTCTGCGCTTGCTTAGCTTGGTCCAAGTCTATTTTAATTTAAGCTATGTATAAGGTATTCGGTTTTGCGTTATTGAGTAGCCAAAAGCTGCCAATATCTCAACATACAAACTTTCACATTTAAATTTATCATGTAAAAAGGATATAGGAAATGAATGGTTTATTTACATTGAGTTAACGTAAGAAGACAGTCACGTGCTGTTTCATATACGGGTAACAAAAAAACACATATATATATAACCTAACCTAAGTGGTGCAATGCAGACACAGCAAAAATAGGCACAAACACATGGGCATTGAGCACGGGAGGTTGAAAAATTAAAATAACAAAAGGTACTTTTTCTACACGTGCCTCGACTCAAATTACATTTAGCAAAAGAAAGAATAACATACGCGAATTCCAAAATGGGGAGACCTAAACACACTCGCTGCTGCATTTAATTTGAAAAAGACAATCCATAAAGCAAGGCGATCACGTTCAGTGCCCGCCCATGGAAATCAAATTGCAATAGTAATTTTTGATAATGGAGGGGAAGCTTGTGCCATTATGGGTGGATATTTCCGTCGATTAATTGTTTGAAGTTGCTGCTACTCTATGAAACAAGCCCGACTAGATGCGACGGAAGGACGTAAGCACACCTGTGAACATTTGCGAAACGTTTTGCCGGTCGCCATTCGTTGTCATTAATTCCTTTTATATTAATTGTCGGTTACTATGCATTGCATCCGTTGGCAACGAAATTGCGTCTCATTATGTTGTCTGTACAGCTACTTGCAACGGGTTGTGTTGTTGTTTTACTATTTGCTATCAGCTAGGTAAGTAATAAGACCTAGATGCGATTAGGATGATCGCCAGGAATAGCATGAAAATGAGGCTGTGTCCGACGGTCACAGCGGCAAGCCGATGAATAATGAATTATTAAATATATTACTAGGGCAGCATACCCTGTTAATGTTATTGGGTACCTATTACAGCAACTTGAAATTCATAGTCTCTGGAGAGTATTAACTTTGAGTCAGAATTTATGGTAAGACTATAGGTAGGCAAATAATAGGTAGGTTCTTCTTATGATACAGGAGGCAAACGAGCAGAAGAATCGCTGATGAGAAGCGATTACCGCCGCCCATGGACTCCCGCAATACCAGAGAGGTTGTAAGTGCGTTGACGGCTTTGAGATGGGAATACGTTCTTTTCTTGAAGGTTTGAAGGTCGTATCGGTCCAGAAATACCGCAAGCGACAGATTATTCCACAGTACACTAGTACTACATTGTTTGGTGAGACACCCTGTAATTTTTGTTAAAATGTTTTTAGTTGTTTTATTGTAAAATTAGTCGATAGCATGATTTTACCTGGAATGGCTGCTGAATAATATTTAGTCTAGGTACAAATATATTTTTTCAAATGTACATTTTTTTTATATACATCATTTGATAGAGCGGAAAACTCTGGACAAAACTTATTAGTAATGAAGTAATTACAGTCAAAGTCAAAGATATAAAATGTTATCCGAATCCCTATAGTTATATGTTATGTATATTGGGTATTCTGTAATCGAATGTATGTTCCGACATAAATTATTTTTATTTAGGATTGGATATGACATTATGAGCAAAGTAAAAAAATAAATCAGTTTCATGATACATTCACCTTTTTCCTATTAGCTGGAATAATATTAATGGAATACATTTACAGCAGCCCTTAAAATTTTACGCCGAACTTACGTACCTATATGCATTTACGTTGCTACCAAAACAGGCTTACTCGCACTTGAACTTGTTCAATATTCAAAAATAGCATCGATTGCGCTTGCGCAAGGATCTGGGTCACACGCTTATTGGCAGCAACTTTACACTCGCGGCCAAGGACAAGACTCGGGGCTGTAATGTTTGGTTACGCTGAATTGGGCGGTCAAGTTTCATACAATACCTAGAGGCATTGAAGTGTGTGTTAGTCAGTATTTACTTTGGCACTCTAAATATTTTTCGGTTTAACGTAAAACGTAACGTAACCGGGGCAATGGTCCTGGATTTTATTTATTTATTTTATTTAAGACATCATAATCTGTTTTAGATGTTGCTTATTGTGAGTGTATTTGTTTTATTATTGTTTATTTAATAATTAACTTTAACAGCATAAGCACGCTAATAACTCTTGCCTAAATACGTACACAAATGGCAATCGGGTTAGGCGTATTTAAAAAAAAAACTTGATGCATCTGCGACTTGTTCTGATTAGGACACATAGGTACCTACTCCATCTTCTCCGCTTGACTGATGTAACTGAAAAACAAGAGTAAACAGTAGAAGTTAAATTAGTATTGATAAAAGTGTGCTTTTCCTGAACAATAAAGCTTGAAGTGGCAGCTGAAGCGCGAGTCGGTCGCGTGCCCCGTAAACGCACGAGCGCCGCCGAGCGCGCACGATTCGCGGTGACGCCGCCGCGCGACGCTCGCGCCGACTTAACAACCTGCGGCTGCGCCTACTTTGCAGCTGGAAACATTGAGCCCACGCACACAGAACGCGGTCTGAAGTTCCGCGTTCGGAGTTCTGAGTTGGCTGTAGTAAAGCTGAAGCTTAGCTTAAAATTACGACGGTAAAAATATATATTTTAATAAATTTTTATTAGTCCACCGTTCATGTTATTATTACTATGTACATTTTATCTCGTTTGATTCGAAAAATTGACAGATTGATCACGTAAAAACTTGATGTTTACTTTCGATTTTAAAAGGCATGAGGTTCTCAGTTTATCACATTCAACCCCAAGTAAATCCATTAAAAATATTACTGAACTAGTCTTGTTCTTCTCGCGTTGTACCTATTTATTGGGTGAAATCAGTGGTTTTTCTAGGAGGCATCAAAAGCTAGGCTCCACAAATGTAATGCTTACTCTTCGAAAGATGAACTATCTAGTGACACGTTGCACGTAAGACAACACAAATAAAAATAGAAAGTAAGATTTTGCACGCCACTCTGTGTGCGCGGGGTCTTAGTCTTTGCCTAAGTATAAAAACATATATCATTATTGCATATTGTAACACTACATTTTATTGAAATTAAATAAAATAAAATAAAAAGAAACAGACAGTAAAGTAGGACATATAATCAAATATAATCTTTTTCTTCTACAAAAATAACTTCAACATTTTTTAGTTTAGAGATAATAAACATGATTTTTCTTTAGTGTTTAGCTATTATTGCCGCTATCTCTACATTTTATTGGTACTGCACCAAATTATGTTTTTTTTTTGTTTGACCCGACGTTGACTAAAACAGAATGTCTATATACAATATACAGAATGTATATACCTTATCGAAATAAGTTACCTAGTAAATACAGGAAGTTTATCAGCTAAAAAAAGAAACACAATTTATGTTCAAGTCCAGTAAAAATAGGGTTGGAATTAAAAAAAAATCTCTTCTGTTTATTGGGAAAAACTTCACTGCGGGTGCGGCTTTAACTATAGTGTTTTTTTAATTACTGGCGCGCAAGAGAGTAATGATTGGAACTGTTCTCATTATTTAGTGAACAAAGAGTTTATATGAGCACTTTAAATGTTCGAAATGGGGCCATCCCACAAAGTAAATGGGTTGCACTATTCATTCATTGTTGAATTAATCAAGCAGACTCGGCTATGTCATAAATTGTCAACGGAGTAAGGCTCATTAATGGCCTATAATGAATTGGAGCTTGGTAGCAGGTAGCGTCTAAAATATCTCGCATTCCTTCACCGAAATTCCTTCGAAATAACAATTAAATCTTCAAGATACACGACACGGTGGGCTTGGGACACCCCTTTAAACTTCTTATTTAATTGTATGACGGTTACTGAACTCTTTCGTGTCGTTAAAAAATAATATTTTTTTTAAACGAAAAAAACAATAGAATCACATAAGTACCTACCTATACTTCTAAAATCGTGGCTATAATTTAGTGCAAAATAAAGCATTTATTTAATTACGGTTGTATTTTATATTATATTATTCGTGTGATGAGCATGGATATTTGTTCCTGAGTCATGGGTGTTTTCTATGTATTTAAGTATTTATAAATATTTATATATTATATATATCGTTGTCTAAGTACCCTCAACACAAGCCTTATTGAGCTTACTGTGGGACTTAGTCAATTTGTGTAATAATGTCGTATAATATTTATTTATTTATTTATTTAATAACAACCTGCGGCGCACCATTCAAAAAATTGCTATTTGAATTTGAAATCAATAGTGTACGGAATAAGGTTAAGTTTCTTTTGTTATAAAATGAAATGAAACAAAAGAAATACAACTCTGTTCCAATTATAAAAAGTTTAAGTTGCATCGAACTAATTTGTCCTATGGGTAGGTCCGTGGTCCTTATGAGTATAATTTTTTTTACTATATTAATTTTTTTTTCATACATTTACTTAACCTCATGCCATATACATTTTTTTAAAAATGCTCGGGTGCCGCTTCATGGAACTGACCACCTGACAAAAACTCATCTGCCCTAAAATTTTCTTATTTTTTAATAAGTCCCTTTGTAAAAAATCTTGTAAAACTAACATAACATTCCTTTTTTTTAATGAAAAGTCAAACTTGGTATGTTAAAATCAACTTAAAATTCGTTCATTTTTTTATCCTGATTTGGGATACAAAGATGATCTGTAACATTTTTTGAGTAAAAGTAATTTGTAATCGCATAAAGTAATTTATTACAGATTACAATTACAAAATGTAGTTATTAATTTGATTACTAACTACAAAATGTAGTTAGTAATCGTTAATCAAAGGCTTAACTACTTTTTCCTAGTAATTGTAATTTGTGGTTAAAACTAAATTTTGTAATCATAATCGTTAATCTGTAATCCAACTACTTTTTGCCCAACATTGATACAAGGTGCCCACGAGGAAACGGAAAAAAAAATTAACCACGTATTCCTGAGGTCATAAGAAGGGAAAAATCTAATACAAATTTATGTCAATTCCGCCAAAAAAAATTTTTTTTTTTACGTTCCGTTCCGTTCCGTTCTGTTCCGTTCCGTTCCGTTCCGTTCCATTCCATTCTATTTAATTCTATTCTATTCAAGGTGGTCCTTGTCTCTTTAATATCTGTCAAATCCAGCAAGTACCTAGACTTGGCTCACGAGATTACCGCCATGTGGGATGTTGACTCGACGATCATTATTCCGATAGTCCCGTCAGCCAACGGTCTCACAGCGAAGAGTCTCGACCAACACCTAGAGAGACTCTCGCTAGGTGGCTGGATAAGTGTCAGATGCAGAAGGCAGTAATTTTTGACACGGCGCGTACGCGTATAGTACTTACATCGGTTCCTCAGCTTGGGTCCTGCCCTGCTGCTGGCGGCACCCTAGGATAAGTTTTTTATAATGTGTTTATATCATTTATATGTATTGTGTTTTTATACTTTACTTTTATATTCATATTATAAAAAAAACCTAATCTATGTTCAGTTCAGTTCAAATATACTTTATTCATGTAGGCCTAGCAACAAGCACTTATGAATAGTAAGACAGTATTACATATTATTATCTTAAGCTAATTATCAGAGCAATTTATTGATGTAAATATTATTCCATATATATGTAAAACTAATGAATATAATTCATAGATCAAATTTAAAACTAAGAATTTCACAAATTATCGTCAATCAAAAAAAAAAAACAATTGTATAAAAAATACTAGTCTAGAATAAATTCTAAATGTCATACAAAAAAAAACAACATTGGAAGTACATACATTGGAATATCCATTTCATCATCATTATTCAAATATAGGAAATAATTAATCATTTCGAATCACAATTAATCCTGGGGAGTACTGTTACCCGCAGGGAGGGTGGGTGAGACAGGATTCTCTGCCTCTGGCTTGCCTTAGCCGGCTGGCCAGAGTGGGGTCGTTAGAGCTTTAAACTCCAGGGGTGGAAGTGAAAAATTGCATAAGACGCGAGTTGGCACAGTGGCTGCTTGCAGCCTTTGGGTAGAAATCCGCGTACACCTCTCAACACCGATGAGCCACTCACACGGCGTTGCCCTTGAGCCATCCTAGATGTCGCTTTTTGTGGGGGCCCATCTTGTGAGGGCGAGTCACCGTCTGCCGGAAATAAAATTGAATACCGTTTTATTAGGCAGGCGTCCGGTTTCTTATCCTATAGCCCAGTATTTACTCTATCGCTTTCACCCAATAGCCCAGTTCATGTTAGAGTCATCAACTCGCAAATAGTCCTGGCGGGTGCTGCCTCTGCGTGCGTCCCATGACACGGGCAAGGGCAGCATCCGCTCGGTGTACCCTTTACATTTCATTAAAGTGTCAAAAGGGCCTCTACGTGTTGGCTTCGGCTCCGCGCACGCCTCCCAAAGGTCCGGAACACCATTGTTCCGTGATGGGAAAGACATACAAATAATAATAATATTCTTTATTGTGCACAATGAAAACAAGATTATATACAATACAACAGTACAATATTACAATCTATATTAGTTGCGAATTGCGAAACGTTTTGCTATTAACGTTTATGCATCAAAGAATATGACGAAAAACAAGAAATTCCTTATCCACACCATATTCCAAGCTACATCGGCACCAGTCAAAGCGATGTCGTGTCGTGCTATTCAAATAATTAGGCCCGATACCGCCACTGGCTCCGATCGAATTAAACCACATAAAAATCGTCGTCACACCGCTCGCCACAAAAACGTGCGCCACCGCCATCAGTGATATATCGAGCCTCCGCAAGCTACCATCATTTATAGTTGTTCCAATAAAGCCTTATACAACTCTTAAATGTAACCACGTTTTGAAATTATCGCACGCTTGTCGAAGAATGCGCGGAAAACGCAACCAATGCGATTACGTCTTTACTTTCTCAATTTTGATGATTTCTCGAAAAGGACTTGATCAAAAATGGAAACTGTATTTTTTCGGATCGCAATACAATGTGGGGCACTGACCTAGCCAGGTGTCGGGAGACAGTAAATATTGAGACTTATCTATAAACGGAAGAAATTACGTTACCGTTGTTGCCAGTCGACACAATATTGAACTGACCTCTCATAATACGAACCAGATTATATTTGACTTCAATATATTCTTCAAGGAGCGTAGCTTTATCGGCGCGTTTGAGTTGGACAGCTGTCGAACCGCTCGATAGTGATATCGAAAGATGATTTGGTTATTATGTTAGTTGACAGAGCTGCGTGATTGAGAGATGAGTTAATAAGCTTAGAGTAGGTACTTACCTATAGAATTCATACCTACGTGTCATGATTTATGTAACTGAGTATTTTATTTATCTAAATAAGCAATATACAAAAGTCTTAAGGAGAGGAGAAATAACGGTAGAATCATTTCCATTTAAACAAAATGTTTAAAAAATTACTGGTTTTCACAGTATCATGTTATTGGGAATAATTCACTCTAAAGAAGATATATTAACAAGTCTGCCAACTGGGGGTACAGCTAACTTTGAACGTTCTTTTACTTACGAACGAACGAATTTTATTATTATTCGGTAACTTCAATCTTGTAAGTAATTATGTAGAACATTATTATAAAGAAGGCTTTCAGGTTGCAACCTTGCAACTGCAGCAGCGAAACTGTACAACCTTACTGATGCAGCGTTGACGCAGGCGATATCACGTTCCTTTCATTTAAAGTTTCATTTATTTTCAACTTGGAGGCCTTATTTACCAAAAATAAAGCTGCTTAACATTTTCTTCTTCGTCATTCAAATCCACTCGCTTTTACATAAATAGGTAGAGTTCGAGTAGGTACCTACCATGGACCCCTAAAAACACTCGCCGCCGGTGGTCCGTCGCTGTCACTCGACAACTACCGAGACAACTCGTCATTATGCAACGAATAGTGTCGTGGATTACTTCCCAGCAATGTCTGGGTAATAAATTTTCTACTATAACAACGAGGTATCAGGAGATGCCATGCAACATTATTCACAGGAAGTTGATTCGCTAATATTCAATACGCAGTGGCACTGTACATAATACTCGTACTTCAGACATCTGCGGTTTTTGATTAGCCTCAATTTAAATCGGATCCACAATTAATATGGCGGCTTGCGATCGTGTCATACACGCTTCCGACTAACAGCCAGTAATCGATGACTTACCCTAATTTCCTCCTTCACGGTTATTAGCTAAATTAACGTATTGGAATCGAAGTTCGCTAATATTGTGCTGTTATCGAGCACAATTTCAAGGGGCTACGGGACTTAAATGCACGCTGTGCACTAACGTGGCGGTGGGCAATCATTGCGAGTAACACCGCCCAGAACTCTGGCCTTTCGCGATGAAATGATCGATTATAAAGCAGAATACATCAGATACGAGGTAATCTCTGTGCGAGACGCGTTTCCGCAATCAACTGATCACATGAAACGTACGGTGTGTAATGCGTACGAATGAGCGCCACATACCGCGTCCCCGTGTTAAGGTTCTTAATGATGAAATATAACATGACAGTTGTACAATACTAATCAAAACTACTATCTTGATAAATAGAGTTATAATCATAGAGCAATCGAAACTCATTTATCCGTCTTTAACGAGCCGATAAATTGATCACATCAGATAAAACCATTCACAAACAAGTAACATTACAAAAATATCTGTCCCAAAGTAATTTGTTATAGCTTGTTATAAAAGGTAGCGCCTCATCATAGCTACTCGGTCAACTCATTTTAATTTATAAATGTCTCTTTGGATTTTTAATCTGATAAAGCGCGCTTTTAAATATTTTTTCAGATAACGTTAGGAATATTTAGTAAGTAAATCTATATTTCAAGCATACCGTCATTTATTTTGTTTTTCTAAAAAGATAATGTTATCGTTTTAATCCGTAATTAGAGAGCTTTCTCGTGGAATTGTTTTATAAATCATGGGTTAAACTCAAAACAATGTTCACGTCATTCTGTAGACATATCCAGAAGTTAAGGGCTATAAAGGTTTTTTTTTTATTTAACCACATGAAAGGGTACTTTGTTTGCAGTTCTGAAAGTTTTCTCACCTGTGGGCAATAGTTAACAAACAGCTTGTGAGCATGTAAGTAATGATTGTATCATACTTTTTCAAATAAACGGAGTACCCTTTCATGTGGATAAGGGTTAAATAAGAAAATTAACCTTTATAGTCCGTAACTTTTGGGTACCTAGGTATGTTGTAGACATGAACATTGTTTTTAGTTTTAGTTTAGTTTACATATTCTAAGAAATGTTATTTTAATTTCAAGCCTCATTTGTTTTCAATGTAGGTTTCTGAATAAAACCGCATCTATTATGCATCAATCATAATCATTGTAATAGTTTAGTCGATGTCATTGACCGGTAATCCTAAAACTGCTAAACAAAATTCAGAGTTGAAGGATAATCTCGACCGCATTCATTTTCTCGACAATTTTACGTTTCATTGAATAAATCGAGATTACAGTACGGCACGAGTCACCATCACTCAAGTGAGACGTATCATCGTTACTGCGATCGTTGCCCTCTCCTTAAACCCAAATTAAGAATAAATAATATTTTATCATTAACTTCAAGTGCTCGGATTTAGGTAAGTCATCAGCTTGATTCCACAACTATTTCATAAAATAGATAATTATTTCACTTTGTACGTCGGTGTAAATTAGCCACATCTTGGCACACTGCATAATACAGAAAAGTAAACTGTAACCCTAGTTAGAAAGGTTACTTTCATTTATTAGAATAGCGTCTTCTAATAAAGCACTTTCTGGATTTAAAATAAATTGAAAATTAAAGTTGTAACTTTACTACCTACTTATAAGAATAGGTACCTAATATACAATAAGTATACATAGTATAAATCCTAGCAGACTTCTTTCCAGGCTGGAACACAATTTATGTGAAAAACTATGGACGTGGTTAATTGGACGTGTCTGGACCACCGGAGTTACTACGTTTGAGATTTCGTAAGGCACGGTAATTAGGGGTTAGAAACAAAACGGGCTGCTCCGTAGTTCCGGTACTGATGCTATTGAACACTTCAAAATTCATGAAGTTGCAAAGATTATAGGCTTAGGTACTAAAATAACACGGTTCACTGTTCCTATATTATACTCGTATACAATATAACTTTAATATTCAAAAGTACCTACTAAGCGCTTGTAATTTCACGTCAGCGTTTATAGAAAACATCAAAAATAATCAGCGGCCTTTTTTATGAAATTGTGAGTTGATAAAAGAAACTAGTTGTGAGATAAAATAATTCACAATAAGCATGCTTCTTCCGGAAGTTCACAAAGAGGATATACTCATAGAACTGCGGCATCTCTAAATCAAATGACAAAACGAAAAAACTCTAACGTCTTAATTATTAAATGATTCGTGACGAACGATAATGATAATAATTGTCGTTAAGTCGATAGTGTCAGCTCGACTTAGACCATAGCGAATGAGGTGTAGAGAGTGTAATCAGGAGCGGTAGCGGTAGCTAATGGCCAGTAGACGCATAACGAATGGAACAATCACAGCCAGCAGCGAGTCGGCGACCAATCGCGCTCAGACCAACCTGTTGATACGATCTGGCGTGATCAAGATTACTCGACGATTTAGTTGATTAGTCGATTAACTCTTCGATAGGGAAATGCTGTTGATAAATTTTATCAGAAGCTTGGTTTTCCAATTTCTACTCTAATACAGACGAATACTGTCAGTAAGATTTAATTGTACACGTTTTGCGTTCGTTTCCGACAAAACAAAGACATAATTCCAAAAATATTAAAAAGCAAGTCATTACCATAAACATTGTTGTTACACCTAATTGAGCAATAAGTGTACTGTTTACGCAGATTAGTAATTTTGAAACCCTTTTATTTTTGGACTCTATTCCTTTTAATAGATATACATATCATAGAATACTTTTTAAAGAAGCCTTTAAAGTATAATGCATTACAAATACTCTTTATTGCACACCTCAATAATTAAAAAACAATACAAAAGACTTGACGTCTCTTTTTACCCGACTGGCGTTAGAAAAAATATAATGTTTTTCGATCGTATGTATGTATGTATGTCCATTTATTTCGCACGCCTTAAAGGCCCAATGGCTGGACGGTTTTTTTTACATATGAGGTGTCGTTGAATTTGTGAGAATTGTGGTAGTAACATGGGCTATATACATTCTGAAAATGGCACTCGCAAATGAAAAAAGGGGAGTGTTTTTTTCTTCCCGTAGCAATATTGGTATGAAATGAAAACTAGTGAAAAGAACATTTCAAAAATATATGTAAGCAGTCGGGTTTTTTTTTATAATAATAATTCCGTGTTGTTTAAAAAATGGCTAGGTCTTTCGTACTTGTTTGGCAATTTTTGGCTGACTTGGAATCTGACTCAGGTTTAAGAAGAATTTGGGATTTGATAATTTGCTAATTTATAATCAAATTATCAAAAATATACTTATATTAAATATAAACTGCGTACCTACTTTGTAAATTACCTGGTGAAAGAGTGCGATTGAAACATTAGAAGCATTCCGGTGGTCTGTGGGTGCTGCCGAGTGGCCGTCGAGATCAATCTAATGACGGTGACGAATCGTAGCTTCTGCCGCCCACATCTAATAATTTTAATGGATTTATAGCTACACGTAGAAAAGCCTGAATTTACTACCACCATTAAGTGGCGTTTAGATTTTGATTACACAGAATTTTGAAGCAACTAGCAATATTGAAGTTTTATGGCTCCAATAATTACGATAGATATTCTGTATAAAAGCAGCATAAAGCATAATTTAACTCTTTTATTTATTAATTTCAACGCGAGTAGTACCAGGTTTAATTACATCATTACTTTTAATTCAGTCTGGGCTCCCGGACGACTTCTCATAACAGCTAAATGGGTATCATTTAGTTTCAAATCGAAGATATAATCGCAGTCCTTTTTAGTTGATCCTGCCTTAAGTAATGAGTGAAAAGGATAGCAAAAACGTTCCGAATAAACAATTCCAGATTCATTCTCGTGGGTCATGAACAATGACTCGAGTGGCGGTAGTCACGCATGCGCACGACTAATTCAAACCAATCAGGGACTGATTACACGCATTACGTACTTATAAAGTCGGCATGCACTTTATGTTCGCCTTTAATGCCTTGACCGTTAAGACGACTTTGTAGTTTTCTAGTTTCGAGTACGTGTCATGGCTTTATCTTAAGACCAAGTAATGTACTTAGTGTAACAACATAACATTTTAAATATTATGTGGTTCTAGATTTTCATGATATCTACTGATATGAAACCAATAAAAGGTGGTTAAAAGTTTGTCTGGTACGAGTTATTTTTTGAACCCTAGAGTTGTTGTTTCTTCGAAATTCTTAATATATGGTCGCTTAAAGTCTGCTTACGGTAGCGTCGTTGATCGGGTCGCCACTTTCCCGAATGAAGGTTGAGGGAAGGTATGGCTGAGATATGCGTCATACTCGTGAATGGGTGCTGTTTGTGGAAACTGGTCTGTTTAAGCTAACACGGGCTATACGCACGGGATATGTAGAAACTTTATTTTTGAGTTTAATTACAGTGAGACGCCTCATTCGGTTCTCGTATGTTTCTTTAATCTTAATGAATGTTTTAATTATATACAGGATTTTGACTCTTGGAGAGCCTATACATCTCTAAGTAAATTTGATACTATGTAACATTTTAGTTACGACACTTCGAGACATTTACACCTCTAAATAATTTTAGTGTTTTTTAGTATCTGTTTGTGTTTTTTTTATAATTAATATATTAATATTTTCTCTTTATTTATCTTGTGTCTTAGATTAGGCATTTTATAATATGAATATAAAAGTAAAATATAAAAAGCGGCCAAGTGCGAGTCGGACTCGCCCATGAAGGGTTCCGTACCATTTATGACGTATTAAAAAAAAAACTACTTACTAGATCTGATTCAAACCAATTTTCGTTGGAAGTTTGCATGGTAATGTATATCATATATTTTTTTTAGATTTTTCATTCTGTTATTTTAAAAGTTACAGGGGGGGGCACACATTTTTTCACTTTGGAAGTGTCTCTCGCGCAAACTATCCAGTTTAGAAAAAAATGATATTAGAAACCTAAATATCATTTTTGAAGACCTATCCCTAGATACCCCACACGTATGGGTTTGATGAAAAAAAATTTTTTTTTAAATTTTTATGACGTATTAAAAAAAACTACTTACTAGATCTCGTTCGAACCAATTTTCGGTGGAAGTTTGCATGGCAATGTATATCATATATTTTTTTTAGATTTTTCATTCTGTTATTTTAGAAGTTACGGGGGGGGGGGGGGGGACACTTTTTACCACTTTGGAAGTGTCTCTCGCGCAAACTATTCAGTTTAGAAAAAAATGATATTAGAAACCTCAATATCATTTTTAAAGACCTATCCATAGATACCTCACACGTATGGGTTTGATGAAAAAAGATTTTTTGAGTTTCAGTTCTAAGTATGGGGAACCCCCAAAATTTATTGTTTTATTTTTATTTTTGTGTAAACATCATAATGCGGTTCATAGAATACATCTACTTACCAAGTTTGAACAGTATAGCTTTTATAGTTTCGGAAAAAAGTGGCTGTGACAGAATCGGACAGACAGACGGACATGACGAATCTATAAGGGTTCCGTTTTTTGCCATTTGGCTACGGAACCCTAACAAATCATAAAAAAATAATACAAAATACATATAAACACATTATAAAAAACCTAACCTAGGGTGCCGCCAGCAGCGGGGCAGGGCCCAAGCTGCCGGTGGTCAGGGCCGCAGAGAGAGGAACCGGCGGACTATCCGCGCCGTGTCCAAGATCACCGCCTTCTGCATCTGACCCTTGATCCAACCACCTAGCGAGAGTCTCTCAAGGTGTTGGTCGAGACTCTTCGCTATGAGACCGTTCGCTGAAACGACTATTGGGACAATGATCGTCGAATCAACATCCCACATGGCGGTTATCTCGTGAGCCAAGTCTAGGTACTTACTGGACTTGTCCTTCTGGGCTATCACGAGATTCTCATCATGGGGGATGGTGATGTCGACGAGCACGGCCCGGCGTTGCGATCGATCTATTATCACGATGTCAGGCTTATTGGCTACAATAGTCCTGTCAGTGATAATAGATCGATCCCAATAGAGCGTGGCACGACCATTTTTGAGAACTGGCGCAGGTGAGTACTTGTAGTACGGTACTTGGCGGTCCACAAGGCCGTATAGAAGAGCAATTAATATAATTATTATATTTTTTTTTCTGTAATTCGACATTAAGAGACTTATATACATCTGTTATTATAATAATTGCGTTTTTTAGTTGTATGTAAATCCATGTTGACGTGTAAATGTGCCCTTGTGGCCTTTTGTCTGAATAAATGCTGAAGTTGAAGTATGTAATAGAATTAATTCCTTGACGAAGTTAAAATGGGGTAGAAAATAACAGTTTTCAATGATTCACGGTTGGTCAACCGCTATCTCCAGTTATCCCTGAACAAGATGCAGCATGTGACTGCGTCAAAATATCGGGAGCTCAAAAACAATATAAAAGGTAATCACGGTTTATATCCCGATCGATTTAAGTCAAGGGTTAGAAAGTATTTATTCAAACGAGATACCTACATCAAACTTAGTGAAAAGATACTATATTGAAAAGATACAATCATTTCAGCGGTTTGCTAAATTCTTAGAAGGGGTTGAGAGGGATTACTTTTTCAGTAAGGGGCTTGAAACTTGTAGACTTGACAGACAAATGTCATGCGTTGTAAAATTAATTAAAAATTATGAACCCTATCGCTATATCTTGCTGCACGTTGTTCTATTCTCGTGTAGAATATTACAACAACCAACATACAAACGTACGAAGTCGCAAGCAACAGCTAGAACCCTTAAGTTAGATTCGTATCACTGAACGAAATACATACCTGCAATCTACTGTCACTAACACAAAAACACGATTAAGTAGGTTGACTAGAAGTGAAGTAGACGAATGAGGCAAAATGTACTCTACAAAAAATACCAAGCCATTGCCGAGATATATAACTACAATACGGAGAAACAAGAGAAATAAATAAAAACTCTATTTGTAGGTATAATAAATTTCATTTGAGGAAATAAAAAGAAAAAGCAAGTGGAGAGCATTCATTTGAGAAGTAATTTGTAAAAGTCACAATCATCAGCAATTAAGAATACGACCCAACTGGGACTGAACCTGAAAGAAAAAGTCGTTGAAAAATTTAATGGTATTAAATCTGGTACAAGTTAAAACGTTGGTTTCATTCGGGAAATGATTGAAGCTTATGCACCGATTATGTTTGTAGAAAATAAAAATTAATTTTAATTATTATAATACAGGTATCGTATATATCAGGTAGGTACAACCAGTATTACCTATTTAAAATATTGATCGGTCTAATTAATACTTACTAACAAGATCGATGAATCAGATCGCTCCACCGATTAGAGATAGTTATTTCCCCATCCGCTTAGCGAAATAAGATGTATCGGCCGTATCGTGTACATCCTTTTACTATATTTCTTAGTATCTGAATTACACAACTCTACTCACTAGTAGGTATAACATGGATATAGTCATGTGGTGATTTTGTCCAAGAAGTTCAGAATATGGTACATTTATTGTACTTATATTGTGATTATTATAGGTAAGTAGATGTATAAAATTGGCAATAAATTTTGAGTCGCATTTATATAACGTACCAATGAGTTTTTCGGAACTTATGTACGAAATATCATTTGATATTTACCAGTCGCTTTCCGGTGAAGGAAAACATCGTGAGGAAACCAGACTAATCCCGGACTAATAAGGAACGGTCAAACAAACCCGCAACAACAAAAGAGCTACGTGCGCAGAAATGTCTTTTAGTATTTTCCTGGCCGTCAGGAGAATGTTTATTAATAAATTAGTTTATTAATAATTATGCATTTTAAATTCGTATTTAGTTTTTTTATGACATAGGAGGCAAATGAGCATACGGATCACTTGATGGTAAGCGATTACCGCTACCCATGAACACCCACAACACCAGAGGGGTTGTGAGACTGAGAGGGGTTTCAATTTATAGTGGTTATGCACAATTAATTGTGTAACAGAAGTTATGGCAAGGTACGTAAATCGGCATATTTATTTATTTTAAACTTTATCACACAAAAGGAAGTAAAAAGTACCAAAGCCGGACTTAATGCTTTAAGGCATTCTCTAACAGTCAACCACTGGGCCAAACAAAAAGTTGCTTAGGTGAATGCAGTGAGAAATTATTTATTCCCAATAATACGAGTACAGATGCCGTCCCTCAGATATGTAAACTGCATACTATTTTAGTTAAGTAGGTGTACATACAATCCTGTAAATGTAACATGTGTTATAACTAGCGACCCGCCCCGGCTTCGCAAGGGTTACACAAAATAAAATATACACCTAAACCTTTCTCAAGAATCACTGTATTGATAGCTGAAAACCGCATGAAAATCCGTTCATTAGTTTTTGAGTTTATCGCGGACATACATAGAAACAAGGTGTAGAATAACTGGCTCTGAATTCTTAACAAAGTGCCATAGGTTACTTAAAATATTAACTGTAATATCTTTTGTTAATTGTAAACGTAATATTGCATTGAAATTTATCTTTATAGGACGTGTATGAAAATGCGATGTGGTTTTAAGAATGTATGAGACAAGACAATTACCTGAGTAAGTGTGATTACTTACCGTATTGGCGTTTACGAAGAGTTGGATGGCGAACGAGTTCTTAAAATAAACCTTAAATAATAAGCAACAGTCGTATGCAGGATTTCCTACGACAATTTTTTCCTTTAGGGAACAGCATAAAATATATAATTATATATATATATATATATATATATATATATTACTTAGTAGGTACTACATAACAATAAAGAATATTATTTACTTGTGTAGCATCTATATTTTCTCAAATTTTATATATTCTGGCTTACCATGTTACATTATGGTTAGATAAAATTTAAATTAAATATACAAATGATTTTGTATTGTTGCGTTCTTGATGGATATGTCGGGTCAGCACATCAACTTTGATTCTTCTGTATATGTAATATTATATACCTAATGTATGTGTAGTATAAATATGTTAGTCGCTCAATCATGCATAACTTTTTAACGGGAGCAGATGAATTTCATCACACATAATAGTTTATATCCTGGAAATACATATAAAATATTTTTATACCGGATATCATTCACTAAGAAGTAATGATGTAAACTTGTGCTTGGTACTATGTAGACGGGGAAGGCCACGGGCAGACGCTAGTCCTCCTATAAATATTTCATGGCTCCGATGTCCGCGAGCACCTTAGTGATATTTAGCTGATGTTTTGTAATATATTTAAAACATATAAGCCGGCATTAAGACAAACGTTGACAACTATAAGTATATAAGTAGGTACTAGTATCGATATAGGGACAGTACATTAATTGTCGGTGCTTACGGCGGGCTAGCCAAACATTGACTGAGGACTTGCCCGGGGTGCCTCAATTAATTAGCGTAATTGTACAGCGTGAATAATACCCGCCATTTTTCACAACCACGGCTAAAGAGGCCTATTAAAAGATTTATTTAATCTGCCTCAAGACAACAAATCGACTTGCTAGCGAAAGCTCACACTGCCATACATTTGTGCTACTTAAACCATATAAAGACTACTAGCCAAGATAAAAAAAATAATGATCTCAGTCCAAAATCTGCCAGTAAATCATAATAATTTAACTTATAATTGCATCAGTAAATCCGTTGCCATAGAAGTCAAGAAATACTCGTACATAATCACTTTATGTATGTAAATATGGGCCTTCAGTGACTTTGTATGGCGTTTGTGGGGTATCTAACTAGATTCATGTTTTCTGACGTATACGTTTGCATGTAAGATTTTTTTTTAACTTGACTCATTTGGATATCATTTTTTACACACAGCAGCGATTTTAGTTTGGAGAGTCGCTGTTGAAAGTCTTCGCTCGTAAAAACGCTAGACATCCCATTTTCTTTTTATCCCAGTTCCATAAATAGACATCACAGTCAAATAAATTGTTCCTCAAAAAATTGGTAAAGAGTTATATTTTTAAATGATGAATATTTAATTTCACTCTGTGGTCTCTAAGTGGCTCATTATACAAATTTCGGTACTACCCATGTATATGAGAACATAGTCACACCTTTGTAACCACACAGGCCTATTTGAGTAAGATTGCTTCCGATCACGAATATCAATTTACTTTCACGACAAAGCTTGGTGCTATTTATATTATTATGGTCCTTTTTTTCTTGATTATAGTAAAATGCCAATAAACCTTTGAGCTATTGCAGACCTCCCGCATACACATTCAATATTTGCGAGAAACGTCTCAATTTGTCAATTGATCAACCCTTATTTGTAGAAAGTAAGATGTCACCTTGGGCGGGCATTGGGGCCTTCCTGTATCACGCAGCGCACCGGACATAAGTTTTGACGCCATTACAGATAATGAAAAGATAAAAATAATCAAAGCTTGACCACAATAGTCAGAATTCGATTCATTTTAGACGAAGAATTTCACCAATATTACAATCTAAATATGTCCATATATGCTTTCGGATTACTCTCAAATTCGTTTGGCAACTTCTTACCATTTTGCAACTTTCTGTTTGGAAACAAAAAATGTTTATCATTTCTGACCGAACCTTTGTACTATCTGATCTACTTACTTTTTTTGCCCACATTGTTCCTTGCGGGTGAATAATGGTGTTTGACTTTTTGTTTTAAACCCCAAATCCTCTGGCAAATATATATTAGACAGTAGAAAAAGTGACTATCGGAGGTTCGTTTCGCATGTTTATCTTGACAACCGATGGTGGTCAACTGGTCACTAAAGATTAAAGGTGTTAAATTATACTTTTTACACGTTTTAGATTTTAAGTCTATATAAAGGTGACCCAGCGAGGATAAGCTAAATTTGAAAGAAATATGATTTCGCATTCTTAGGGTGTAGTGTAGGCGTCAACTGTTGCTGCTGACTGAATACCGCTGATGCTGATGTTGTCAGATGTTTTGCAGTTGCATATTAATTAAAACCACATTTTTAAAATATGAAAAAATAAAACCACCGATCATATGCATGCACGCCTATAAAATCGCACAAGTCCATAATCTCCTATCGATACATAGTTTGCGAAATAAATATAGAGATTGTCCCGGGAGCATCAATAAAAATTACGAGTGACAATATTTTAGAAGTTATGAGACCGAATTCATTTATTTTTTATGATATAATTAAAACATATTGTAGAAAAATAGAACAGTTTCAAAGTGATTATTTTCAAAAAGGTTTTTTAACTTTTAGCTAAACGTATGGAGTGCCCTCGCCGAATTATTTTGACCTCTAAACTAAGCAGCGGGCAACGGCTCACAAAATATACCAATGTTCTACAGAAAATATACCGTGCATGATGGAACCTCCATATCCTCCTCCATTTATAGTTCCCTCTTTTGTTATGTGAATTTACGAATGAAATTCTTTGTTTGGTGTTTCTTATTTGAAAGTAAAAGGGAAATATATTAAAAATAAAACTTAATATCGTTTGTAGTTTTCGAGTACAATGACTGTGATATACGTACAGACGGACGGACACTACGGACAGACGGACATGGAGAAAGTATAAGAGCTCCGTTTTTGCCACTTTGTTAGGGAACCGTAAAAAAGGCGAACTTAGAAATTTTCCAAAAGGCTTTGAAAATAAATGGTTGAATAAAAGAATTCAATTAAAGTTTATAATCAAAATTTAGTAAGGAAAACTAAAATATGTAGATTTGTTAAGCTTTGGACGTCACCCATTATAGGAACGTTCAATTACGCAACGGACAATACACATATGTGTCCCTAACACAGAACTTTTTCTTGGTTCATTATTTCCTTCCCTTTCGATTTCTATCGCGATAAAAATCGATATCATTAACGAAATCGAAACCTACGATGCGTTATGTGGCTGAATGTCCTGTTCACAATGCGACTCGACAAAAGCGACCAGAACGTAATAAAAGCGCAATAAAAAGTAAAATCTGAGTAAAGGAAGTGCATGGCGGGCGGAAATGCAAACTGGCATTGTGCGAACTTGCACGTGTTCCGGAACGTTCTGTTGCCAGCCGACGGGGCCAGTGAAGCCTCCACTTTGACGTCACGCCCGTTTTCAGTTGCCTTGCCAACGGGACAAATGTACAGTTTACTAGTTAAGATGACAACTGTAGGTTAGAGTGAATGTAAATGCAAACCCTTAGATACGAGGGTGGGATGATAAGTAATTAGCCTTACCTATTTAAAAAGTTTGATATTTAAATACGTATGTACATTTTTTTTAAAATCGTGTCTCTGGAAATCTGTGTTCGAATTTGAATTTATTGGTATGAATATTTTATTGGTTTTCTGCCACTTAAAAATATATTATGTCAATTGTTTTCAAAATGGATAAAATTTAACAAAGAGCTGTGATAATACTCGTACTATAATGTTTTGGTTGAATATGCTCTTTCTTACGCCACATATCGTTTCAAATATGGTTTATGGTTATCGAAGGTATCTGAAATAGCTGACTGAAATATCAAATATCAATTATCAAACATTTATTCAGCAAATAGGCCACAGGGGCACTTGTCCATTTTTACAAACAATAAAAATTATAAAAAACAATTACAAATATGGAATCAATGAAATAATGTATACTTTATTAGAGATGTATACTGTCTCTAAATGTCAAATTATACAAAAAAAAATGAAAAAATAAAACCAACAAATACTAAAATTCTTTAGAGATGTATAAGTCTCTAGGTGTCAGAGATAAAATATATATTTATTTATGCTTAGAGATGTAGAGGGTCTCCAAGGCTTGATACATAGGTATCTCGAAATAATGGGTATAGCATATCCTTAGTGAGGAATTACATGTAAAAAAAAAAACTCCGGGAGTGCCGGCAGAAGTAAAAATTTGAATATTAACGTTGTGCATATTTGATATTTTGGAGAAATTAAGTAGCAGTTTTATAAAAAGAGATAATTCTTTATTATACCTACGTAAATAAATTTGAATTTGGAAGATAATTTGAATGTTAGTGTTAATATATAACATTATACAACAGAGTAATTCATGAGACGTGAGCAGGACTACAGCCTACACAATCAGTAAATGTTAATGAATCGTTCACCATCATATTAAGTAAAACAATAACACGCTTCTTTTCTGTTATTTAACTTTCTGGTGTGAAAAATTTGAGTATCTACAATCATGGATATCCAACAACACAAAGATAGTTACAATACAACACAATTAACAAAGATTAAACCTCTTTAACCGTTTACAGCACTTTGATTATGATGAAAATAAAATGTCACACTTGAATGAGATACGATTTTTCAAAAGTAACCAGGCGTTCAATGACATTCAATTTGCACGTCACCATGATGTCACGTGTCCGTCTTACGAATATTCAATCTGACGGTCACGTGACCTTACGCGACTCCTGACGTGAGTTTAAAATTTTTTCCCCATCACAAAAAGTGCACAGCGCCGCTAAAGAAGTTTTCACTTCAAAAATCTTCCACCAAGACAACGCCAGGGTTCACACATGTGTTAAAGCTATGGCAAAAATCAACAAATTGAACTATGTTTTGTTGCCCCATCCACCTTATTTGCCTAATCTCACACCAATCAGACTTCCAGCTATTTCCTAAGCTCAAAAAAATTCGGGTGGATAGAAGTTTGCCATAAATTATGACGTCATAACCGCTGTAGAGGAGTATTTTGCAGCCCTCGAAAGAAGCCATAATACGGAGGACATTACAGCTTTACAACGAAGATGGAATAATTGCATAGAGCTACACGGAGACTGCGTCGAAAAATAAAATTTATTTTATCAAGCATTTTTTAAATATCTTTTTATAAGGCTAGTTACTTATAAGTCCCCGCCCTCGGATATATTCACTGCACGCCACTATATGTAGACACTAGGCAATATTGTATCACTAACTGGTTAGTGCTGTTTATACGGCTGATACAAATATTATTTTAAGTCAGTCAAAACATTTTTGGTTTTTGCCTTTTCACATGTCAGATAAATACAGATTTTAAATTTTTGCTTATATATAGATAGCTATATAAATATTTTTACAAATAAATCAAATATTTGTGACAACATATAAAATTTGCACATTCACAAAAATGACCAAAATCGTATTATCTAGGAATGTCTTACCTGTCATATGTGTCACCATTGTTACATAGTATGAACATTTAGCAATTTTAATACTGACCATAAGACCAGATTTCAATAGAATCCACTACAAAGCTACCTAGAATAATAGCTGTGCGACCATATATTATCACGATGCATCTTCTATTACGTTTTTTTTTCAAGCATATAGCGCACAGCGTCAATAAACGAAATAAAATACGAAATTTTTACAAAAAATCTGTCGGTCGCTCAGCGGGGCCTGTTTGCGGCTTTGTCGCGCCCACAACCTCACAAAAGGCAAATAAGAGAACAGTACCTTGCAAAACCTTCATCTAAATACCATCCTATTGAAGTTTAAAAGCCGTAGAGAAACGCGTATTGTCAGAGGGGTCGAATGCGGTGGCGAAATTAGATTCGTATTATAGTATAGAGCTTGCGACAGGCTACTGAAAAAGCGTTAAAAATGAAATCGATGTGCGATGTGTTTAGTTACGCTGTCCACTGATCCAATTTGAGCACTGTAGCCTTACCACGACTGCCTTAGCAGTGTCAAACTGACACACTTATTATCTAACGCCGACGTAATTTACTTTCTATTCATCTCGCTCGCACTAATGTACGAGTATGAACGAGATGCATAGAAATTAAAGTCACGCACACGCTAGCGAATAGGTCCGAATCAAATTGGTGGTAGCCGTACTGAATAAAAACACACAAGTTACGTCACATACAGTCTTGATTCTATGAATTACAAAATTAAAGTAAAATATGAGTGTGAGGAATGCAATATTTTAAATACCTATAGGGACCGTGCGCGTTGGAAGGTCTGCCATCTTGTGGCCTTAATCGGAACCATAAACATGTAGGTACATTTACACGTCACGTGTTTTCTTGTGCATAGTAGGTTCTGCCATCTTGTGGGCTACATCGGAACAATAAACATCACATTTACGCCTCGCGCCAAAAATCTGACGGCTCCTGTGCAGCCTCCTACAGGTCATGCACGCTCCATATATTTTTTTTAAATACTAAAAAATAAATCTATAGCTTAATCTATTAAATATGTGCTTCACATAGGCAAACTGTGATTTTCAAATATATTTTAGATGTCGGTCTATGTCAAATAGCGGCCTTCTTGTACCGAAATCCTAAAATCAAATAAGTTTACACTGGCTAGACTCAGCACAAACATTGTCTCGAAAATTCATTGACTTCCTTAAACATGCGGCAGTGGGTTTTTTGCTGCCTTACCTTTATGACGGTCCTTGGCGTTGGCCGAATGTAATTCGACCTGATAGTATCTGGATGCATTTTGTCCTTGTGGTCAGATACAGCTGCCCTATAAGCGCCATGTTTCGATCCATTGTTTATAAGATGCCATTTGCTAATCAGATCGAATCGCATGTGAGATTCTAACAGATATTTAATATCCCTTAGTTTAAGCAAACAGTTTCATCGGAATCGAAAAAAAAACTATTAAGTGAAAATCGATTTGCCAAAAAGGTATGCCTATGAATAAAATCTTAATCAGCGGTGGCTAAAAGGATAGTAAAGCAAATATGATGATTAAAAACAAACAGGTACGAAAAAAGGGCGGGTTGATTAATTCTGTGGGCGAGGATGCCCGCGCCGGTCACGTCCAAATTGGCGTAGTGCGTTGTCAAAATTTACGCGGCTATCTTGCGATTCTTAGGGTGACTATGATACTGTTATTCGTAGGAATTTTTAGTCCACACGATTAATTTCGTGAAACACATTCTTTGACATATCTATATGAAGCATTCTATTCGCTCTATAACGCAGCCTTGTTGATAGTCATGTACTTTATTTATATTTTTAATTTGTTAATGGTAATGGTAACATGTTACCGAAAGGTAGTTCTATAGGTAAATGGTGATATTATAAAATTATTTTTTAATAAAATAAATACTAAACGCAAAAATTAGGTAGGTAATATTAATATGTCAATTACCGCGAGTAGTTTATGGTACAAAAACATCACTTATGGTCACCCTTCATACCCATTCATTATTTTTCGTATGAAATCGTGTTATTAATATTTATAGTTGCAGTTTGAGGCCCAATTATTTTTTCTTATTTGTTTAACAGCAAGGGAGATACAGGTGCCGGCTTTGATCTCCGCCGAAACCGTATCAAAACCTATAAAGATTAACAAAGGTAGTTTGGATCTTGAGATATACGCAAAATGTTTAATTCGGAGCAATAGAACTGTTTGATACAGCATTTTATGGGAAATAAAAGTCAAAGTTTTATATACAAAAAAAGAAATGATTTTTCCACCGGCTTAAAAAGATGAATGCAAACTAAATAAATAACAAATGAAATATTTTACGACATATTAAGCTTAAAAACGGCAACATAAATAGGTACAACTCAATGGCGTAGCTTTTTTATCGGAAACAGATTTTACGGAAATTTTCATATTTTTTATCGGAAATTTTCTTATTTAATAAGAAAATTTCCGATAAAAAATATGAAAATTTCCGTAAAATCTGTTTCCGATAAAAAAGCTACGCCATTGAGTTGTACCTATTTATGTTGCCGTTTTTAAGCTTAATATGTCGTAAAATATTTCATTTGTTATTTATTTAGTTTGCATTCATCTTTTTAAGCCGGTGGAAAAATCATTTCTTTTTTTGTATATAAAACTTTGACTTTTATTTCCCATAAAATGCTGTATCAAACAGTTCTATTGCTCCGAATTAAACATTTTGCGTATATCTCAAGATCCAAACTACCTTTGTTAATCTTTATAGGTTTTGATACGGTTTCGGCGGAGATCAAAGCCGGCACCTGTATCTCCCTTGCTGTTAAACAAATAAGAAAAAATAATTGGGCCTCAAACTGCAACTATAAATATTAATAACACGATTTCATACGAAAAATAATGAATGGGTATGAAGGGTGACCATAAGTGATGTTTTTGTACCATAAACTACTCGCGGTAATTGACATATTAATATTACCTACCTAATTTTTGCGTTTAGTATTTATTTTATTAAAAAATAATTTTATAATATCACCATTTACCTATAGAACTACCTTTCGGTAACATGTTACCATTACCATTAACAAATTAAAAATATAAATAAAGTACATGACTATCAACAAGGCTGCGTTATAGAGCGAATAGAATGCTTCATATAGATATGTCAAAGAATGTGTTTCACGAAATTAATCGTGTGGACTAAAAATTCCTACGAATAACAGTATCATAGTCACCCTAAGAATCGCAAGATAGCCGCGTAAATTTTGACAACGCACTACGCCAATTTGGACGTGACCGGCGCGGGCATCCTCGCCCACAGAATTAATCAACCCGCCCTTTTTTCGTACCTGTTTGTTTTTAATCATCATATTTGCTTTACTATCCTTTTAGCCACCGCTGATTAAGATTTTATTCATAGGCATACCTTTTTGGCAAATCGATTTTCACTTAATAGTTTTTTTTTCGATTCCGATGAAACTGTTTGCTTAAACTAAGGGATATTAAATATCTGTTAGAATCTCACATGCGATTCGATCTGATTAGCAAATGGCATCTTATAAACAATGGATCGAAACATGGCGCTTATAGGGCAGCTGTATCTGACCACAAGGACAAAATGCATCCAGATACTATCAGGTCGAATTACATTCGGCCAACGCCAAGGACCGTCATAAAGGTAAGGCAGCAAAAAACCCACTGCCGCATGTTTAAGGAAGTCAATGAATTTTCGAGACAATGTTTGTGCTGAGTCTAGCCAGTGTAAACTTATTTGATTTTAGGATTTCGGTACAAGAAGGCCGCTATTTGACATAGACCGACATCTAAAATATATTTGAAAATCACAGTTTGCCTATGTGAAGCACATATTTAATAGATTAAGCTATAGATTTATTTTTTAGTATTTAAAAAAAATATATGGAGCGTGCATGACCTGTAGGAGGCTGCACAGGAGCCGTCAGATTTTTGGCGCGAGGCGTAAATGTGATGTTTATTGTTCCGATGTAGCCCACAAGATGGCAGAACCTACTATGCACAAGAAAACACGTGACGTGTAAATGTACCTACATGTTTATGGTTCCGATTAAGGCCACAAGATGGCAGACCTTCCAACGCGCACGGTCCCTATAGGTATTTAAAATATTGCATTCCTCACACTCATATTTTACTTTAATTTTGTAATTCATAGAATCAAGACTGTATGTGACGTAACTTGTGTGTTTTTATTCAGTACGGCTACCACCAATTTGATTCGGACCTATTCGCTAGCGTGTGCGTGACTTTAATTTCTATGCATCTCGTTCATACTCGTACATTAGTGCGAGCGAGATGAATAGAAAGTAAATTACGTCGGCGTTAGATAATAAGTGTGTCAGTTTGACACTGCTAAGGCAGTCGTGGTAAGGCTACAGTGCTCAAATTGGATCAGTGGACAGCGTAACTAAACACATCGCACATCGATTTCATTTTTAACGCTTTTTCAGTAGCCTGTCGCAAGCTCTATACTATAATACGAATCTAATTTCGCCACCGCATTCGACCCCTCTGACAATACGCGTTTCTCTACGGCTTTTAAACTTCAATAGGATGGTATTTAGATGAAGGTTTTGCAAGGTACTGTTCTCTTATTTGCCTTTTGTGAGGTTGTGGGCGCGACAAAGCCGCAAACAGGCCCCGCTGAGCGACCGACAGATTTTTTGTAAAAATTTCGTATTTTATTTCGTTTATTGACGCTGTGCGCTATATGCTTGAAAAAAAAACGTAATAGAAGATGCATCGTGATAATATATGGTCGCACAGCTATTATTCTAGGTAGCTTTGTAGTGGATTCTATTGAAATCTGGTCTTATGGTCAGTATTAAAATTGCTAAATGTTCATACTATGTAACAATGGTGACACATATGACAGGTAAGACATTCCTAGATAATACGATTTTGGTCATTTTTGTGAATGTGCAAATTTTATATGTTGTCACAAATATTTGATTTATTTGTAAAAATATTTATATAGCTATCTATATATAAGCAAAAATTTAAAATCTGTATTTATCTGACATGTGAAAAGGCAAAAACCAAAAATGTTTTGACTGACTTAAAATAATATTTGTATCAGCCGTATAAACAGCACTAACCAGTTAGTGATACAATATTGCCTAGTGTCTACATATAGTGGCGTGCAGTGAATATATCCGAGGGCGGGGACTTATAAGTAACTAGCCTTATAAAAAGATATTTAAAAAATGCTTGATAAAATAAATTTTATTTTTCGACGCAGTCTCCGTGTAGCTCTATGCAATTATTCCATCTTCGTTGTAAAGCTGTAATGTCCTCCGTATTATGGCTTCTTTCGAGGGCTGCAAAATACTCCTCTACAGCGGTTATGACGTCATAATTTATGGCAAACTTCTATCCACCCGAATTTTTTTGAGCTTAGGAAATAGCTGGAAGTCTGATTGGTGTGAGATTAGGCAAATAAGGTGGATGGGGCAACAAAACATAGTTCAATTTGTTGATTTTTGCCATAGCTTTAACACATGTGTGAACCCTGGCGTTGTCTTGGTGGAAGATTTTTGAAGTGAAAACTTCTTTAGCGGCGCTGTGCACTTTTTGTGATGGGGAAAAAATTTTAAACTCACGTCAGGAGTCGCGTAAGGTCACGTGACCGTCAGATTGAATATTCGTAAGACGGACACGTGACATCATGGTGACGTGCAAATTGAATGTCATTGAACGCCTGGTTACTTTTGAAAAATCGTATCTCATTCAAGTGTGACATTTTATTTTCATCATAATCAAAGTGCATCATAAAAAATATGAAAATTTCCGTAAAATCTGTTTCCGATAAAAAATTGGTTAAAAGAGGATCACAAAATTTTTGTGATCCTCTTTTAACCAATTAGGCTTCTATTAAACAGATTCAATTACTTTCGTATTGAGCCCTAGGCTGTTCCGATCGTTTTAAACCGCGCGCTGCCCTAAGGATTTTATGACGCCAATCAACCCATTAGCCCTATTAAAGGTCATTATCTATCATCATTAAACCAGAAACCCGTAGGACTATGCCATGAATAGTAATGTATACTAATATGGACCTACAAGACAAAACACTGTGCTCTTGATATGATTAAATTTAGATCGGTTGTGTTTTACATCGGATAGTTTTCAAATTAAAATGCATTAGGCTGATGGTGATGTGCCAGGCTCCTCACACTACTTGGTACCCGGTTGATGGGAACGGCGAAAGCCAATTAGGAATTAATTTAATTTTAAATTTTCAACAGCTTTTGGATTAACCCTCGCACAGTTAATTATTATGTCCTATGGTCATGGGTTAGGTTAGGTTATTTTTTCCTCGCGTTCTCCCGGCATATTTGCCACGGCTCATGGAAGCCTGATGTTCGCTTGGCAAGTAATCCCAAAAATTGGCGTAGGCACTCGTTTTTAACCTTCAAACCCAGAGGGTTAACTAGGCCTTATTGGGAAAGCTCGAAACCTGGCATGCATCTAGCTTTTATAGTTTTTATATTAGCTATAGAAGTACAAAAACGCCGAGAAGATATTTTAAATATGGCATTTTAAAAGTATGAATACAATATTTTTATGCTTGTTCGTGCAAATGTTATAAGGAGAAATTGAAAACTATAAGTCTTCAATATACTTTCAAAGACAATATTGTAGAGAATTTTATGGAAAATATTTTTTCCTAGACATTTTTATTGTAGCTATAACAGTTTCTATGAAGATTATAAAAACTAAAAATGGGGATATTAAAGTATTTATTCTTATAAATCTATAAGCTATGTGCATGGCAAGTTTCGTGCCTTCTGCCGGATGAGACCATAGTTGAGGCTAAGATGCCGCACTATATTAGTAGTTTATTATTATGTTGAATCTTGACATGAACTAGTATTTTTTCCACCTACAATCTTCCTGGGTCGCCACTTAAATATCGTTGTACCTAAGTGAACATATTAGAACTCTCTTAATAATCTTCCATAGTTTGGCATAGTACTTTTAATGGTATAAGTTCTGTTCAGCTTAGTAATGTATAGGTATCTGTAGTTTACCTAATGAACTTATTAAAGAATAGGTACTTACAATAAGTGAGTGCCTTAAAACCTTACGATGTCTATTAGCGCTAAAATTTTCTGTAATTATGTTATTTTCCTTGACCATGATATTTTATGGGGCAATAATTGTAACAATTTTCAGACCATGCCATTAAAAACACATGAAAATAGTGAACAAGATGTTTAATGACTTATGTAGAAGAGTTAATTATAAGAACAAATAACCGCCAAATTATACTTGCTTTAAAAACGTTTTATGAAACCTTCACCACTAAATTATTGAACCATAATTGCTGAAATTAGTATTTAAGATTTAATGATTACGGATGGACTAACTTAATCTTAAGTATCCTTTCTGGTTCAGGGCAACTCACATAAACAAGTTGAAGCTATTAAAAACTATCCCATGTTTTAAGTGAAAAGTAGTTATAATGTAAGTTGATTTGTTCATCTATAGCCAGATAGCTACATGCTTGAACATACGAGATGCTAGTGGTGGTGGTATCGTTGTTGTTTTTGTTCAGTCTTTCTAAGGTTTCGTCGCGACATGCGCACATGCGTACACTGCGATTCATTGAGGCAATGTTAATTCGAAAAAAAAAATACTCTAAATATGTAACATCTATCCCTTTTAATTTTACTTAGTTTCTGTTGGTTATTCTAGCCCACCATGAAATTATAATCCATAAAGAATTCTTATTGACGAAATCGTAAAAGTAATAAAATGTAATCCTTAAATTATGACACTTGTTAAGGTTCAGAACAAATAGTTATTAGTTTATACCAAATATTACAAATTCCTGGCACGCCTCAAAATAAAAACGGGAGTAGTATAAAGACATTTCAGTAAAAAAAAGCATTCGAAAGAGATTTCGTCCTCTGAGGATTCCGTATCATCTTACATTACTTTAAAAAAAGTATGCCATAAGTACTTTGTGAAAATTTAAACCATCTACCTATTATGATTTATGAGGTTTAGCCTTGTCACAGCTCTACAGACAAAGAGTGGCGGAGATGTCTGGTTCAGTAATACTTAGGATTCCTATTATCACGCTTCGGTTACATTATTATGTACAGGGAGCAAAACTAAAACTATTCTCATTTCGCGAGACAAACTTTTTTTTTCGGTTATGAAAGTGAAAAATTGTAATTGCTATTCATTAAACGGCCACTAATAGATACGAGTAGCATTTCAGTGTGCTCAAGTATTTTATGAATATTGGCAAGTCTTCAAAAAAGCAAGTCGCATTACAGCGCCTTCCTCTCTGCACGCTCGAGATTTCATTTTATGATTATCATCGTTGTCGAGAAGTTACCACCAACACGTTATAATCCCGACTACTTAATTGGAAACTTGTCAGTATTGTTAATATTCAGTCTCACTAAGTAATACACTCGTTACTTGTGTTACGTTAAAAAATTGTCTTCAAAGTATTAAATATAAAGTAATTAGTAAAAACAAATTTGCCCTTAATAAAATTAAGTCATTTTATTTATTTTAATCTTTAATTTTGATACGGTCACTTTAATAAATAATTATTTAACTCATAACTATTTATAATAGTTGAGTTATATGGACCAGGTATATTAGGACGCGGGACTTTTTTTATTAAATTAACCGACTTGGTTTTATACTACATTACATAACTTTTTTTAAAATGATTTTATTAGGTTTATTTTTCATGGGTACGCTTTTTCATATAGCAAAAGAGAGCAGTCAACAATCACGTCCGGAGATACTAAACTTTTGTGACCGATGACAGTTTTAGAACTTTAATAAAAATAATGCCTGGAGGTTGGTCTGACGATGAACCAATCTAAAACCCAATTAATGACCAACAGCAAGAAGCACGGGGTGACGGTGGATGGGAACATTTTGCAATATGTCGACGAGTATACTTATCTAGGCCAGATAGTCTCCTTCACAGATCGCCAGGACAAGGAGATTGATAGAAGGATCGAAAACGCCTGGCGGAGCTTTTGGTCTATGAAGGAACTCATGAAAGGTAAACTCCCAATTGCACTAAAGCGCAAGCTCGTCGACATGTGCATCTTACCCATCCTCACCTATGGTGCCCAAACCTGGTCATTAACTGAGGCGCAAAAATCACGGCTCAAGGTTTGTCAAAGGGCAATGGAGCGGAGTATCCTGGGTATCCGAAGATCTGACAGGGTGAGGAACACAGAGCTTCGCTCCAAAACCCGTGTCGTCGATGTTGGGATGAAGACCGCCAGGCTTAAGTGGGACTGGGCTGGACATGTCTGCCGGATGAATGATGACAGATGGGCTAGAATAGCCACTAGCTGGCATCCCCGGTGTAGTCGTGGCAGAGGTAGACCGAGAAAGAGATGGCGGGACGACTTGGATGCGTTTCAGCGGGACTGGCGGGACCTTGCTCAGCACAGGGAGGATTGGAAAGCTAGAGGGGAGGCCTTTGCCCAGCAGTGGGACACACAAATAGGCTAATAAAAAAAAAAAATAATAATTAATTTTCTTTTCGATCTTAGTCGAAGTCAGACTTTGTATATTTTTAGGAAATAACACGATTTTTCATTTGCGCTTTGGTTAATATAAAAATACATAATGTAGAAAAAACGCCTTTTTGAACCCAAGGAGCTTACTATGCGATGTAATATTTTATGCTTCAATCCATTGAGCCTTAATTAAGACGTTTGTCTGAATAAAAAAGTGATTCCGTCGGGACAGCAACTAAAATATACGGCGTGTTTACCCCTCCGTCAAAGCGGCCGATTTAATAGGCGGCCTTATAATTTATCTTGACTTTAATTTGGGCCTAAATCAATCGAAGATGAGGTAAAACAGGACGTTATAGATGAAGATTGGGTCCAGCAAAGCGACTTGGATCAGAAAGCTCGGCCACAACTCCACTAAATTTGCATTTCGTTTGTAAATGAAATCTCATCGGACACTAATGAGGTGTTAGGAAATTAATTCTTGAGATGCCTATTAAGATAAAAAAAAGATTCTCTCGATAATGTCGTGACGGTCACAACACAGGATGCCTTATGTATTATATTAAAGTCAGTTTAATTCAGATTACTCGAGTTATAGTTTTAATTGAGCATTGAGTTATCCATGATTAGCAATATTTTATTTTTCAATATTTTATGCATAGCATGATGAATGGTATCAAATTGTGGATATAATTGTACTATTGGAACTTGTGAAAGCAATAAATCTTGTAATGTAACGATCGGTGGCAGCAGAACAAAATCAATCGTCATAATAACACTACCACAGAACCGATAGGTCGAATGTTTCATAAAATATTAAATTGTATTACAGCCAAAAGCTTGTGAGACTAGTTCCATGATGACGGCAAAAGCTGTAAGTCCAGTTTAGAATAAAGGGTGTATACGCCCTTATTATCAGTTGTACAGCGTTTGGTCATCGCTAACAAGTAGCATGTGATCATTAGGGCAATCATATACAATAGTAAGAAGCGGTCTCGGGCACGGATGAAGATATCTCATGATCAATATGGTTATCTCGCGCTAATGGGGGCACGATGACTTTCTATAAATTAATAACAACAAGATTGTGGAGCACAATGATTGGATTTAGTTTAATGAAGCAGGCTCTATCTTTGCAGTCAACATTATTATTAAGGCTTTAACTTTTATTTAACGACGTTTCTGACCCAGACGGCGTTTTTGATGACCTGTCTCCTCAGTCACCTGTTCCAGTGGATAGTGACCCTGACTATGTAGCCGATGGTCGCGGGTTCAAATTCTGCTGAGGGCATTTAGTCGTAACATAAGCACGAATTCGTGAGTTATGGGTGTTTTCTATGCACTTTAAGTATTTATATACCGGGTAGAACATAGCGATGGAGTTTTATGCAAACGGGGAATTGTTCAGGCTTCGTGTTTTATTTTTCACCCATTAACTACATTAATATTTCTTACCATTTGTAAGATACAGCTTGTGAAAAATTAGTGCAAAAATGTGCATGTTTCAATCCTAGCAAGTAGATCCGATGGCATCATCAAGAATAATATTTCTTAGATATATATAAATAAGACCTTTTATTCGTCGGCTTGTAGTAAACAAACTCAATGACACCGTCATGTCACTGTGAAGTTGACTTTTGCATATGTCTACACCGGGTGCCGTTCAATTTTAATACAAACTTTTAGCATAATTTCATTTAACTACAATTGAAACTCATAATAAACATTATGTATAAAAACAAAACATATAAAGTTGTTAGTCATACTAATTTAATGACAGAATGCTCTATCATCATAAAAACATTCTTCATAACAATCCTTAGGAATAATTTTACTTGTTATAACATACATTTCGTATAATAATTAAAATATAGTACTAAATTTTAACGAATGGTGACATAGTGTTCTATGATAAATATACTTGGTGTCAATCAAACTATTAAATTATACAACAATCTACCTATTCAACTTTAAAGCTGGTCGCTGTTAGGTACGACGACGAGCGAAGCGAGGAGGAGTGTTAGGTAGAACTGCGACTATATGGGGAGAACCATATGTCTCGGAAATTGTATTTTTGCTTGTTCATTTTCACTAGGCGTTTATATGAAGTTTATCTGAATCCTTTAGGAACCACAAAGGTTCCAACTCACACTGGCCGCTGCTTTGCGGTAAAATGATATATGTCGACAGACGTAAAGTACGGATGTAGGTAAGTTTGACGCTTAGAAAAATCGATTATATTCCATGCAAATATAATGTTTAAGTTTTTTTATTAATTAGTAATTCAGTGTTGTTAAACTTTCAGCAAACTCAATCAAATAAAGTTTATGAACGATTTGCCGTGGTTTGATTGTGAAACCACACCTTCAATATTATGCTGTTGGTTTTCATGAATAAAAAACGTTCTGAGTATAAAATAGTATACAAAGTGAACATTATACTGGTTGCCTGTTATGCAAATACATTACTATGCTACTAAACTATAATTACTTTCGAAATTATGCAATTCGTTGTTATTGTATTTGTTTTTATACCAAATCATAATTTCTGCATTTCAAAATTATGCAATTCAAATTATGCAAAATGAAATTTCGCAAATTGTTATTATTAAAAACATTACACACCCGTCTACACCATGAAACATGAAATAAAAAGGTTTATTAGGTTATTACCAACAAAAATTGTTAATTATCTCAAGGTTCCTAAATATTTTTCTTATTTGCCACATTTCGCAATTTTTTATTTCAAACTTCAGCACTGTAAATTTATTTTTAAATGATTATATTTCTCGCAAAGGATTATATTATATTATGTTAAAAGTTTTAAGCACAAACCTTTGTAATAATGAAATTGCTTTTGGTTTTGTGGGAACATACATAAATAAATACATCAACTGAAATCGTGTGTTTATGCATAAACTGCCCTTCTCAGGGCAACATAAAACTGCCCTTCTCAGGGCATCATAAAACTGCCCTTCTCAGGGCAAACTCGAAACTGCTCTTGTTAGAGCAAACGTCAGTGTTTCTCTGTTTAACCGCAGAATGTCATCGATTGATGAATGTTTCTTTACAACACACGATTTCAGTTGATGTATATTTATTTATGTATATTCCCACAGGACATTAATCCTGTAATATTTATTTATGTAAATTATTTTAAGATTTAAATATTAGTGAATTGCTTTTATTAACAATATAATTAAAGTAAATCACTCCGGACACTTTTTTCTGTTTGCTACATATTGTAAAACATTTTGTTATAGCAATAAAAATGTATTGTATCATGATGCTTCCAATTTTGTAAACTTGAGCTTAGTATACCATAAATATTTTACAACAAGCCTCAAACTGCCTTTATATTCTTGGACGCTTCCTTTGGTCGCTCCTCTTGAATGCAAGCCGGAAGGAATTTGTTACACGGTTTGTTGCATTGAAGATCTCGTCAAGGCGGTAATATTTTAATGACAATACCTATTCGTAAACTATCAGAAAGCGTTTTAACTAAACGATAAATAAAATTTCAACTGTAGAACTAACCGTGTTTCAGTAATATGAGAATATTTACCGCACCTTTTCCGAGATCCCATATTCAGATTTTGACTTAAACATACAAAAACAATCCGACAAATTGAAAAACCGCCTCTTTCGAAATTTTGAAGCCGGTTATAATAGTTATTTGTTTTACAAAAGGGCAAAGTTGTTGTTTAACCGCTCGTGCTAATATTGATACCCGAGCAAGCGAAAGATCCCAAAATTTTACCACCATCGTAGCGAGAGGTTTGAGAAGTGGAATCTTGATCGTTGCGAGGGTTTCAAACCCTCGTGGTTAAACAAACTTTGCCTCCGGGTGAAACGCAAAAATGTTCACCACACCAATGCACGAAAATTAATTACTATGAAATACCAAAAAAATCAAACTAAATCAAATCCATATGATCGTAATATAAAATGTTTCATTCAAAATCCTAATTTAAAAGTCAATTTCACCAGCTAACATAAGGAATAAACTCAAAAATTTGCATCTGATTACTTTGCCCCACATGTGGATAAAATGCGACTTTCTCCATTAGTTTTTGAACAATCAAGAGGGGCTTTACCAGTTGGTGTGGTGTGGTGCTGTGGTGTGGTTCTTGTTCAAAAGTATATGTTATAGTCTAAATGTTTTACATACAGTGACATTATATATTTTTGCTAAGCGGTTATGAATGGTACTTAGATATTCTTGACGCGAAGTCTGATCCGCTACTTTTGATGCTGACCTTCCCTACATGGGAACATGATGCGAAGTGATAAATCCTTTTTTCCTCTTCTTGTTTACACAATTATTTGTTGAAATGAAAAGAGGTCAACAGAAGAAAAGGTGAGTATGTAAAGTGTGTATGGCGATATACTTAATAGGAAAAGAAAGTGAATTATGCTATTGACAGTCGACAGAGAGCTAACTAAACAAAGTAAAACGGAAAGCGAATCAGTACTTACTTTTTTTATGGTCTGTAATATATATATCCTGTTTTTATTGAATTCCGGGGTCTGGGTAAGTACGTTTAAGGAAACTAAATGGCATAGTTAATTTTCAGTAAAAAATGTTTTTTATTATTATTATTTTATATAACAAGTAATTAAATGTTGCATATAGCGTTGTTATAACACGGGCATTACATTTAATTCAACAAAACAATTGAAAACTATGACATATCAATGTCATTTCGAACATAAATCGTCCGAGATAGTATTTACGTTTAGTAGCAAATGTACACACATTCGTACTAAACACTAATCAATATGTAAACAGGCCCTAAGTCAAGTGTATACGCTCGTAAGGGCCTTATAAGATAAAAATAAATTATTGATTATATCCGAAATGGAGTTAATTAGAATACCGGTGTATTTGAGCAACTTAATTAATTTAAGCTCAATAATGCACCCTTGAAATTAACGAAAAAAAAAACACGGTGTATATTATATTCTTGGCTCATTATTAAATATGTTTACTGTAAGATTGACTAATGTTCAAAATATTAAAAGAAAATAACCATTTAAATAGAGATAAAAATAAATGTAATCATATAGGGGCGCTGGTAAAAGATCCGTAACGTATGCATCATTATAATGGTGGTAATTCAATTTAACTGACCAGCTTCTATATAGCGGCTGTTAAACGAGTTCTACCTATATCCGTCCATTATAATTGCTTCTCAAAGGCTTGCGCCTTCGCTTTAAAGCCACTTCACACATCTGGTAGCCTCTTTGTAATGTTTATTTATAATGTCTTAAATACAATGAGCGACACACTCGACGTGCAAATTGTTATCTAGTGAAGGACCTTCAGCTGACAATGCACGAGCCCCGAAATTTCCGTGTAATTCTTTCCTTTATCTTTCGCC
This sequence comes from Cydia pomonella, assembly GCF_033807575.1. Taxonomy (NCBI): domain Eukaryota; kingdom Metazoa; phylum Arthropoda; class Insecta; order Lepidoptera; family Tortricidae; genus Cydia; species Cydia pomonella. The sequence goes on from NC_084706.1 coordinate 6,858,889, forward strand.
AGCATTGTGGCGTGAAGTTGGCCATTTATTCTCTATTATTGTTTCGCTGTACGGGGTGGACAATTTACGAAGGCGTTATGTTTGCTTTGATACCGCTTTATTGTAATGTGAAATGTATTCGTTTTGCTATTTTGAACTGGATATCGTCGTAAGAAGGCATGAAATTCCGTATCGTCTGATTGTGTCAAGTCCGTAAATTGTGAATGAATTGGTTTTGTCGCGTGACAAGTGGAGCACTTATTATAAAAAGTTTTTGCTCGTACCAAGTCATATTTTTTCGAATAGTTCGTGCCGGGGAAATGGCAATGGCTAGCAAACATCTGTTTCTTTTTTAACCGACTGAAAAAAGGAGGAGCTTATCAATTAGAACGGATTTTTATTTTGTATGTATACTCCGTCATTTCTGAACCAATTTGGAAAATTATTTTTTTGTTAATGTATATTTGGTTCTGTTCTGATGATGGGATCCACGAGGAATCCAGGAATATTAATATTATAGGCATACCTATCACGACAGTGCCACTTGATGAAGTGGTACTGCTGATGATGACCATAACGAGACACTTTAACGACGCATAATTCAATTATGGCGAGTTGACCTCTTCGTTATGTTTGTTATACACGTAGGTTCTGAAGGAACATTTGTGTTAAGATCTAGTTCTGATGATGGGTTCCATGAGGTCCAACTCCTCAAATCCTAATGGTTTCAGATGCAGACCTTAAAAGTTGAAACGTACCCAAAGCGCATAAATGTTTAATGATATGGCCAGACAGGAACAAGTCTTGCAGAATGATGCATAAATCGTAAGAAAAACGAAAAATAGTAAAATAAAATTTATCTTAAAAAATAAGTAAAACCGACTTCAAAAAGGATAATATAATGTACGAGTATCATCCCGTTTTATATGCGCTAGCCCAATGCGTTTGAATTATTTGCCAAGCCAAATAATTACAATACTGATTCTTTCTTTCTCAGTGAACTACATAACACTAGGTTTGGCATTCTGGCTGACAGCGTATTGACGCTTTTAAGATTTGACTTGGTACCTTCTTCAAACGTATCGGTTGCTAGCGCATATAAAACTTATCCTATTTGAAGTCGGTTTTACCTTTCTTTTAAAGATTAAATTGAAGTTATTCTTAATATATTTACCTTTAAAGGACAAAATATTGACTTTATTTTTAAAAGAGTTAGTATGTAGGTACCTGAGTTAAGCAAATTAGAAGAAATTTAAGTTGCCAGGATATAAAATTAGCCAGGAACAATTATCTGCAATTAAGTGTTTTGGTTAAAACAATTACTTTGAGTCGAGAGAAGCGATAAGTTTTGGACTTAACAAATTGCGCCGATGCAAATTGTTCCAGTTTAGGGTTTAATTAATGAGCTTAACAATCGGTGTAATAAACTTTCAAATAAATCGGGAAACCTGAACAATCTGAGAATGACCTATAGTACCTACAATATATAGTAATTGAACGTACAGCTACTTATAAATAGGTAGATAATTCTAGAGAATTAGTAACTAATGTAACTTAGATATACATTTTTAGTATGACGAGTAAAATTACAAGTAAATATTAGATGTAACTTAATTAGGTACATTACCATTTATCCTTTATTGCAAAGGTGTTTCTATAATAAAGAATATGTAGATTTTACTCTTAAATTTAATATACAGTAAGTAATAAAGATATAGTTACCCACTATAAAATTAAATTGATGAACTATTTAGCTTCTTCCTCTAGCTGGCCCTGGCACTCAACTAGATTGATTCTCAAGGCCACAGCATCTGCCATCGAGAGCCTACGCGTGATGAATAGCTGATCTAAGATTTACAATTTCAAATGAGTGTCACAATTGAAGGTTTAAATTACAAATTTCTGGTGCACGCGGAAAGTCGTGGAATTTATTTTAAGAAACCTCCTCCAATTGCGCTGTCGGTTGGAAACAATCAGGGATTTTAAAATTAAATAAATGCTACTTTGTTCGTCGCTTTTTGATTTACGGCTCATGACCGTGAAACACAGGACACGAAAAAAAGCACAAGTAGAAAAATAAAATATTGTTTTTAAAAAGTTTTCGTTTTCAACTGGTTTATACCAAGTATCTTTTGACTGTATGTCTTACGAAAACGTTTGTTTTCTTCTAAAATACTGCATATATAATGATAAAAATAAAACTAACTATAGTATTTTCTTTCAGTATGAAATTTTCAAATACCGGGTGGGGCCTGTAACACGAGCAAATCCTTCCAGGGCACTATGTCCAAAGGTCAAAATGTCCAAGGAGTCAATATGTCCAAGGGTCAAAACGTCCAAGGAGTCAATATGTCTAAGGAGTCAACACGTCCAAAGGTCAAACCGTCCAAAGAGTAAATTTGCCCAAGGAGTTAAAACGTCCAAAGAGTCAATATGCCCAAGTGTCAAAATGTCCAAAGAGTCAATATGTCTAAGTGCCAATATGGCCAAAGGGTCAATATGTCCAGGTAGTCAAGATGTCCAAGGGTCAAAACGTCCAAGTAATCAATATGTCTAAGGAGTCACAATGTCTAAAGAATCAATATGTCCAAGGAGTCAACAAGTCCAATTAGTAAATATATCCAAGTGCCAAAATGTCAAAGGGTCAAAACGTCCACGGAATCAATATGTCCACCTTCGTGGGTTAACCCACGGAATAGCTGGAGTTTACGTTATTTTGAAAACAATAATATTTATTTCTTTTTATACCTTTTTAAGGTTCCGTATCCAAAGGGTAAACGGGACCCTATTACTAAGATTCCGCTGTCCGTCCGTCCGTCTGTCACCAGGCTGTATCTCATGAACCGTGATAGATAGTTGAAATTTACGCAGATGATGTATTTCTGTTGCCGCTATAACTACAAAAATACTAAAAAACAGAATAAAATAAATATTTAAGGGGCCTCCCATACAACAAACGTAAATTTTTTGCCGTTTTTATAGATAATGGTACGGAACCCTTCGTGAGCGAGTCCGACTCGCACTTGGCCGGTTTTTTATTTGATAGAGTCGAAAAGTTAAAGAAGGAACAAAGTACAAAAAGTATAATAGTGGAGTCGACATAGTGTGTATTAATAAATAAACTATTTATTTATTATTTATTAGTGTATTAATATTAGGTAACATAATAAATTTACTTTAGACATATTGACACCTTAGGCATATTGACTCCTTGGACATGTTGACTCCTTAGAAGTTTTGACTCCTTGGATGTCTTGAACCTTGGACATTTTGACACCTTGGACATATTGACTCCTTGGATGTTTTGACCCTTGGACATTTTGACACCTTGGACATATTGACTCCTTGGATGTTTTGATCCTTGGACCTGTTAACTCCTTGGACGTTTTGACCCTTGGAAATTTTGACACCTTGGACATATTGACTCCTTGGATGTTTTGATCCTTGGACCTGTTAACTCCTTGGACGTTTTGACCCTTGGACATTTTGACACCTTGGGTATATTGACTCCTTGGACGTTATGACCTTTGGATGTGTTGACTCCTTGGACATATTGACTCCTTGGACGTTATGACCCTTGGACATATTGACTCCTTGGACGTTATGACCTTTGGACATAGTGCCCTGGAAGGGAGCAAATAATTAAAACATAGATTTTATTCCTCAAACGGTGATTCTTTTTATCAATAACTTTTAACAATTATGTCGTTTTTAGACTTCATTTTTTTTCATGCAAAATAAATATTATCTTCAATGTATGCCATCATCATTGTAATTAACGTTGCTTGTTTGCTTGCCTTAAACAATAACGCTAAACCAATGTTGGTCATTTCATAATTTTTTTCTTACATTATAGGCCCCACCCGGTATAAGAGTAGGCAATAGCTTTCCAAAAAATAAATAAATTTTCATTGAATTTAGTCGTTAATAATATTTGTACCTATGTAAGTTAAATAACCCGCAATACCGCAGCTCAAAATTTCATAAGCAAATTAATTCATTTAATTTTTTCCACGAACAATTTTTTTGACAGTGAATAATTTAGTAGAATAGTAAAACACTATTTTAAATTCCGTGAATGGCGTTGACGCACTATATCAATTGAACATTTATCTATAGCATAATCCAATCTAAAGAACTGTACAAATTTCTAAGTAATGCTTCCTTAGTCGTCGCGGTGCCCGTACTCGTATCTAGTGTAAATATTGACCGAGCGTGGGTGTAAGTGTCGATTTAAAGCAATCAATATCGATTCACCGTCATTAATCTACAGCAAAACGTTAAAACGACTATTGAGCGCGTAGCACTTGCCGAGCGGCTTCCGAGAGATGGTGACGAAGTCTCATAATATGGACCGGATAGTTACTCCTCTACCCACGTTCACTTCAAATTTAGGTGTATTATGAAAACACTTTAAGAACCCCTACAGATTGACTGAATACAATTTTTTAAATATTTCCACTTTTGATTTCATTTTTTTTACCATAACTGTATTCACATTTTAAGAGTAATGCACAAATGTAGCCAGCATCTCAATCTATCTATAAAATAATTCCAATATAGAATTATCATTTTAATAACTTAAGTATCTACGATTCTACTAGTACCTGTTCAATATAAGTTTGAGTAAGAATGCAAAGAAGTCAAAGGTTCCCATAAATTCATTGGTAAACATGTTTACATACCTGGAGGACATGTCGCAATAATAATTAAAACTAACAATGTAACAAAATCTAAATTGCCTCCGGCAGGATCAAACATATCTCGGCAAACCTTTTCAAAGAACAGGAGTAAATGTCTTCTACAATGTAAATAAAACCAGTTGACGTTAAAAAATACACAACTGTTTTCGTAAAAAACGAACCAAATACTAGCACCAATTTCAACAAACTGACATAAAGCTGACAATTTACAATTTGAAGTTAACGGAACACTGAATTGCTATAAATATCGACCAACCTACATTTTTCTAGGCTAAACATTGCTTTTCAACAACGGGCCAGCAGTAAACTATTTAAAACAGATCCTAATTTAGTAATGCCCTATGATTCGGTATTGGCTGCACAACAAACGACTGCAATCATTATAAATGCTGAACGAACGAGTGATAACAGTAAGTCTTGAAGATTAGTCTCAATTTGTAGGACTCGTCACGGTGTTCGTGTATTGGAGAGGAGCAAGACTGTATCATTCATTAGAGTCGGACACTTCTATACAGTTAATTGTTTGAACTTGCTGCTGCCGTTTGACATCGTCTCGACTAATCAAGGCTCGGTTAACAACATCCGCTCGGTAAGTGGCCGGCCGATGACTCGGCATTCGGTGATGCAATTGCCGATGCCCAGTTTTTAGTACGGGAAGAAGTTATGAAAAATGGTAATTTTATATAGGAATTTCATGATATTCATTTTAAGAGGCGTTAAAAATAATATCACGTCGGATTTTGATATTTATAAGAAAAATATAATAAAATTCGTTTGCCATATCAATCCCGGGAAGACAAAATTTCTCATTTTAAAAATTATGGGCTCTTATTTCTTCAAAATATTGAAGAGTGCTATTTCTTTGGAATGAGGGTGGTAAATATAAATGTCTCTTACTCAATTATGCGTACAAAATTTGAAAGAGTATATTCAGATACTAAAATATACTGGGATTGGGTAGAAGTAGATACGATTATATTGGGCAATCAAACTATTATTTTAATATTTGGGACAACAGGGTGCCCATGGACAATGCATGTTTATGCAGGAAGCCAGCCTTGCGGAACACATCTGGTGTAGTTCAGCCATAGATAGCCACTTACGCAAGACAATTGTGACTCCGTTTATACAACTTCCGATTGGGTGTCAAGGATAATTGCTCCAGTGTCAATACAATTGAGCCAAGATGCAGTTGGTTACCTACTTCAGTCAATCAGGAAGCTGACTAATGTGTACTCATAGAAAGTTGGTCTGTGTGTAAAACTTACTAAGTTTTTTTCGACGCAATGTATAAGGTGCTAACATATTAGCTACAGATATTTTAAGAGTACTTTACATCAAAATAAAAAATAAGAAAAATTTTCATATATTTTTTTTGTTTTCATTTATCAAACAAAAAATATAATTCTATATAAAAATAATCATCATGTGCATTTAACTGACAAAATGTTCAACACTTTTTGTCGGGTCTCTATTGTTTTCCACAAAGTTTTAAGTCATAATGTATTGTTTGTCCGCATTTTCGTAAGTCATAATTTGCTTTTACTCAGAAACGCGTAACTTTTCAGGATTGCCATAAAAGAAACCTAACCTAATCTGTCTATGGGATAACATTACGAAAATGCTGAGAAGCTAATGGTTTTAGAATTATGCAATTATTAGGGTAGGCACAACTTGAGGTCCCTTTGCGTGCACAACCACAGATAGAATGATGACTTGAATTTTTATAACTCTAAATAGCCGAAAGGGGTAGTGTCATACATTAGAAAGGGACAGCGTGATTCGTCCCTGAATCGCTGTCAAACTTCGGCTTTGGAGGAAGTTTCTTTTCTGTCAGGTAGGAAGTACTATTACTTATTCATTTATATTACTATATGCTGACTGCATTGCTGCAGCAAATGCCAAAATCAATTTTGGTGCTTGGATTTTTGACATTTGTGACAATAAATATGTAAGCTCTTACAAAAGATCTAGTGACATAATACATGCGACAATAACATCGATCCATAAAACAATTTTTGTTAATATTTTTTTTTATTCACTTAGATTTGAAGATAATTGAAAGAATCGTAATTTACTTGAGAACTTACTTTAGCACAGAATAGAATGGGTTGTTCCCACTAGTTACCAACAAGTTATTACCAGTGGTAACTGGCAATTTTTTTCCCACCTTTTACCACTGGTTACCACCAACTCGGTTTGGTGGTAACTACTGGGATTTGGTAAAAGGTGGGATTTTTTTTCCCAGTAGTTACCGCCAATATTTGGTTAGTGTTCAATAGTAATAAAAACCTGCCAAGTGCGAGTCGAACTCGCGTACCGAGGGTTCCGTACAAACCTGTAGGTATATTTGCAACAATTAGTTGACTGAAATGAACACAACAACATAGTATACTGACTCTTAAATCATCGACATCGTTATTTTTGTTTCCCAGCTCTTGCAGACGAGCCGGTCGACTCACGCGCAGCATCAATTAAGCCGCCATTACAATTCATTCTCGATTATTGTTATTCCGCTCGCGAATTTGACGATCCCCAAGTTGACAACCAGTTGGCTTAACAGTGATTTTAGCGGGGTAATTACAGTCTTACATTATTGTAAAGTAAATCATAACTTATCATTATTAGTTAGTAAATTAGATAATAAATATTTTCAATTATGTTCTAAATATTACAGCGTGATCGTATGCCCTATTATTTACCTATCTAATCTATGTAAGTAGTTAAGTTTGCATGCGACCCGAATGCATGTTTTCGTACAATTTACACGACAATTAAACAGACGCGAGAATTATAATGCGCACTCAAGCAAAAAGCAGTTCCATGATAGTTTGTAACTATCAAGAAGTAGGTCAACAAAAAACTGACGGGAAAACGTCAATCAGTGGCATTTTGCAAACAGTTCTCGAGGAATGTAAAACAGTATCCTTGGGCATGGTTAAAAGATGTTTATGATATTTCCCGTAATTATTGTAACTGTAAACGAACCCTTTTAATTGTGACCATTGCGGATAATTGAGACCGATATATAACACCATCCTACCGGCAATCTTTAACTGAATACCTGTCCACACTTAACGATTACAGCAGCCCGACTCATCAATACGAATTAAAAATGATATATTTGCAAAATTAAAATGATAAACGAATGAACGCTGTGGAAGGTAAGAAAAAATAAAGGTTTAATAATAGTAGGTCCACTAGACGTATTACTGGCTTTTATACTCATTTATAATTTGGAATCTGAATAACATTATATTGGAATTTTCATTTAAAAATAAATCATTATCAAAGAATGATTTTTGTCTACTTTCTGCGAAAGTTATTTTTTACTTAAACCGTGTTGGTCACTAGAGCAGTTTGGATAAGAGAGTTGAGTTCAAATAAAATAAAATAATAAGAATTTATTTCACTCATATGAGAGAGTACGAACAGGGACCTAACAAGGTACTTTTTGAAATGGAAGGATGAAGCTTGTTAAAAGCTCATATCTTGAGGTAAGTATAGGCTTCCGCGTGGTGCCGGCACTGTTGCCGCCTTCGAGAAAAACAATATTTCCTCCTCGTGATTACAAGCCGTAATGAATTCTGAAGTATTTTCGCAAAATTAGGTACGTTTACTTGCCATCCGGGTAATACACCTACGGCTTATGTTTAATAATATTATTATCCTTGGCGATTGGGAAGTCAATTAACCCATCAAAAAAGGAGCTGCTTCAGTTTAAAAATAACAAGTATTATATAAGCAAAACACCCGACTGCTACTTATACTTATTCGACTGATACTTACCCATATTGCAATGGTAAGAACCCCCCCTTTTTCATTTGTGGACGCCATTATTTAAATTTATATAGCCTACGAGTATGTCACTACTACCACAATTCTGACGAATTCAACTTCACCTCATATGTCAAAAACCGTCGAGCCGTTTTGGCTATAGGGCGTGCCAATAAAATGGACATACATTCTTCCATACGCTCGAAAAACATTACCCTCCTTCTAACGCAGTCGGTTGAAAACAAGCATCATCGTACTTAACATTGTAGGAACAATATTTCTTAAAAATAGACTACAACTAAGTTGAAATTGATTAATTTCTGCACCGATATTTTGTCATTTGGGTACAATACAATACAATACAAATCCTCTTTATTGCACAACCTCTGAAAATAATGTACATGGAAACCAGAGACATGTCAGTCGCTTCGCTTGACAGACAGATGAAGTGTGCGAAAGGGAAGCCATGACGTATATGAACAAGCCATAAGTGCAAAAGAGGCAGACTACATATGAGAAAACGTAACCAATTTTGAGTTCGAAGGCGGCCGAGGCGGCCAAAATCATATTGCCGTATTTTTTAACGTGAAAAATATAAGCGAATCAAAAAGAAAAATATATATTAAGTAATTTAATGACGATGGTGTCATGTTGTGTGCCGGGTTGTAGTGTTTCAGGGCCAAAAAACCCAGGAAAATACTCATTTCACAGGTAATTATGATATTCCTAGCGAAATTTTGTAAAAAACCAATTATAACAGTTCATTATAAGTTTTTCTTCAATTGTGTGTTAATATTTCATCATATTAGTCAATAATTTAGAATATTTTGTGTAAAAACCTAAACTGTTACTTTACGCTAGGGCTTGACAAAATGTTCATATGACTGTATCGATAACTTGTCGGTATATTAGTAGGTATGGAATTAGTTGTTCACAAGACATCATTAAGATATTACCTTTATAACCGACTTAAAATAATAACGATTGTTATAATACCTTTTTTGAACGTGTACATGTTTAGCGATAAATTTAAACTTCACTTTCCAACACAGTACTTACATTTTAACCACTTTTCCACGGCTTTGCCGCCAAAACAAGGAAACACAAGACAGCGTATACTTGTACACAGCGTATACACATCCAACCCATGTTGTCAGCAGGAAAAGGCACGAAATTCAAATTTTCTTTGGTAAGTCAACTCTTTGCGAACACATTTTCAAACAACTTCAACTTTATCATTTTCAACTTTTTCAAACACATTTGAAAAAGTAGTCGATAAAGCAGTTAAACATCGATAGATTATTAATATGTTGTAACATGACATCACTATTTTTGTTCGCACATAGACAATTTACGCACACACTTGCATTTCGTTCTATACTATCCTATTTCTATGATGGAAACACATAAAAAACATGAAGATAGAGGTTTGGGTACCTATCTACGTTTAAAAATAGTTATTTATTTATTTATTTATTTAAACTTTATTGCACAATACATGAAGAGTACAATTGGCGGACTTAATGCCAGAAGGCATTCTCTCCAGTCAACCATGAGCCAAACCGAAAGATCCTAATTGGTGCAGGGTCAGAATACAGAGTAAAATGACAAAAAAAATATCACAAAATTATATAAAATTCTACGTACATAAATAATAGTTATGTGCGAGTTGTTCTTTTATAAAGTCGACTACTTATGTTTTAATGACAATCGACTCAGTTTTATGGGAATATTATTTTATTCAATAATAAGAAATACGGAGTAGGTACGTAATCTATATACTCGTAAGTAAATGAAAATTTAACTATAATGATTAAATGAGTATTTAGGATTATTACATTTATTTACTATTAAAAAAAACATTACGCAGATATCCGTTGTATTTTTAAATTTTTAACTACTGGTCTAGCAAAACAAGAATATGCACATTTGAAACTACTCAAAAAATAAAGCATCTTGTTTTTCAAATTATTGTAAAAAAGTTCACTTTATTTTAAAATTACCTGATTAGCCACTTTTAGTTTCAAAAAAGAGGTTTAAATATAGCAATTATATAAGTAGAAATCTGACGGATGCGGGACACACATAAAATTGGAATGATAATATTTAATAGTTAACCAATAAATCTTACTTAAGTACCTTTCGCTGAAAATAAAATAACAGTCATTTGATACATTACTCTGCTGACCTATTTATTAGGGGACTTTAGTGGATATCTGCACTATTGATCTCTGAGACGCGTCTTAACTGCAGTTTTTTATCCTTCTATAAAACTCCCTTCTTTCAATAACCTTACCTGCTTTTGTATCACAAGAATCACGTAAGTTTGTACGAAGACAGTTACAATTTCGACCGTTATAATTATATAGTAGGTACTCTTTTGCGATTAAAACAGAAAAAGAGATAGAGTTGCTAGAATAATGATTAAATATGTATACAGGGCGTCCCAAGACTATGGGCCATCAAGGGAAAGCACCTTAAATATCGTAGATAGGATATTTTGCTAAAAGAAGACTTAACGTTATTTTTAAAAGTCAGTAATTCTGCGTTTAAAGATTTTCTAAGAATTACTTGCTTCGTCTGGGAATCGAACCGACCTAACGTTGTTCCTTTCTTTTAAAATACTATGTTACTTAAGAAAAAATAAAATTTTTTGTCCATTCTTTCGATTGCCATCATAAAAATAGGGGTGAGTTTTTTTTCACATGTAAGTGGGTTCTATTCCCAGACGAAGCAAGTAATTCTTAGAAAATCTTTAAATGAAGAATTACTGATTTTTAAAAATAACATAAAGTGTTATTTGAGCAAAATATCCTATCTACGATAACTAAGGTACTTTCCCTTGATGGCCCATAGTCTTGGGACAGCCTGTATACTTATATGACGTAGGTATCTACATAAATAAAATGCTAAGTTAATTACTGTATTTTACTTAACAACATACTTATAAATAGAACCTTACAAACCCTAAGGCAAAAAAATTGTGTTTGTTATTAAGTACATAAACGTTGCCTGGTAGAGATCGCTCTTTAGCGGTAAGACCGCCTGTTGTCACCCCTGTCTTCATGTATTATGTTTTACATGGGTAAATAATCTTCTTTATGTGAATTATACATATATATTTTGTTAATACACATAATGTAAACAAATATAATAAAATAACATTGAAAATTGGTAGTTTACAAAAAATATTCTAAGTAGTTTCCAACGCATTCGCTGTGCGCGTGCGTACCTGGCTTAGCTGAGCGCTGGGAAAATCTTCGAAAACACAATCTATAATCCATCGCCAACACGTGCACGCAGCCATTATTGATTTTGCCGTTTTTTCTATAAAATTGCATGCCTGTCCCGTCTTGACAGTGAAAAAATATCGACTGGGGTGTTTTCTGAATGGGCCTTATTATGAGTTTGCGCAATGACATTTAAGTTTTTGTGGAAGGCCCTTAGTCGCGTGGCAACGGCAAAGGAATGCAGCCTCCAACTCTAGCAGGTAGGTCGTATATTTCATATAAGTAAGGATATAATACCATAAATACTTATGAAATTTCATATCCATGCGGTCGACTATGGCGTTGGAGCTCATTTACCAACCCCTAAAGGTATTAGCAACTATTGAAAAACTTGTTAACATCTCAAGACTGTATTTTATTGTAAATATGACAGGGTACAAACCAGTAATGTGCAATTATTTTATTTATCTTAATATACGATACAGTCTGGAAAATAAATCCGCAATTTTTATATTTATTTCTAAAAGGGCTGAAAAATGCAATAAATAAGAAATTTTTATTGTGAAACTAAAATGCTGTGGACTCTATGCGCCCAGCAGCACTGTGGTTAACACATTGAGATATAGGTGAAAACTGTCAATGTGTTTATCACTGATGCGGTAAAAACGTTTATTGTATTTAATCAATGCGTGTGTATTATAATGTTTAAGTCTCATGTTTAAGTCTACTGTTTCCAAATTAATATGTAGGAGTCATTATGTTGCTCGAAATAATCAAATTTTAATTTGATTTAATTTAAATAAATAAATAAATTATTTTAAATAAATAAATTTATAAGTTTTGTTTTTTCCCCGCAAAAAAAAAAAATATAATACCATAATTATGATAATTGGAGGAATATAAAGTTACTAAATATTTAAATATAGGTATTATGAAGCTCATATAAGGTTAGTGGGTTTTAAAGGAGCAAGTTTAGTGGATGGCAAATAAATACATTTTAATAATATATGTATGTATAATATATAATAATGTTTTTTAAACACTCCTATAGTTCTTGTCATCCACCATGACGCGCAGATTTGACCCTGACATGACAATATGAGTCAAGGCATGTGTCGTCGTGTATGACACGTTTTATTTCTCATAGCGTTCATGTATTTCTTCAGGTTATTCGCACATGTATCGTACAACGTTTTACAGTACATATGGCCCTTTAAAGTTTTCAACATAGTTACATAGGTAATGTGCTAATTTACGCACTAGTGCGGAAAAGTAGCACCATATGTACTGTAATAGTACCTACATTACGATACAAGTGCGAAAAATAGGAAATTCGAAACGAGTGGCGATAAATTAAAACACGACCGAAGGGAGTGTTATAAATCGACACGAGTTGCGAATTACCTATTCGCACATGTATCGTACAACGTTTTACAGTACATATGGCCCTTTAAATGTTCGACACAGTAACGTAATATGCTACTTCTCGCACTAGTGCTATAAAGTAGCCCCATATGTACTGTACATAAATATATACTGTATATAAATATTTTTACAGTACATATGGGGCTACTTTATAGCACTAGTGCGAGAAGTAGCATATTATGTTACTGTGTCGAACATTTAAAGGGCCATATGTACTGTAAAACGTTGTACGATACATGTGCGAATAGGTAATGTACTATTTTATGCGGGATCGCAGTTCTAACCTAACCTTACCCACTTTTCTTGAAGTTTTTATTTATATTAAGGCCTAGAAATAATTACGTCATGTCACTAGTTAGAGCAAACATGTTTTAAAGTATGTAATAATAACTGTAGTGTAAATTAGATGAATGAAAGTGTATAAATTTACACTACCATACCATATAACCAAACTTATATCGTTGATTAGGTAATATTGAAGTAGGTATATAGTATATAGAACGATAAGTATAACAAAATATGATATATGAAACCTGCACCTTTAGCTATGTGACTGTCAGACAGACGGACAGAGTCGCACCATAAGGGCTCCTTTTTACGTTTTTGGTACGGAATCCCAAACTGTCAGTTATCAATGGGCATTTGAGTAACTGTCACTAACAAATACAAAATAGTCTTTACAGTACATATGGGGCTACTTTATAGCACTAGTGCGAGAAGTAGCATATTACGTTACTGTGTCGAACATTTAAAGGGCCATATGTACTGTAAAACGTTGTACGATACATGTACTCCGTTATTAAGACTGCGCCATTATGCAAATTAAAACGGAATTCTTAAAAAAATAAGAAAATAGGACAGATGGTTTGATTTTTACAAGTCAAATGCTTGCCAAGTTATAAAACAAAATTGATTTACCAGTGTTGGTTTATTTCGAAGATCTATTTTTTTACCACCACTAAAAAATAAAAAGATAGGTACAGTCAGCGTCAAATACTTTGTAGCAGTCAAAGTGGCCAAATAGTTCGGTACACCATACTAAATATATGGTGTACCGAACTATTTGGCTACTTTGGTTGCTACAAAGTATTTGACGCTGACTGTACCTACGTAATTCAAAATCTGGCTCATTGATGCCACTATTTCCTACTGCCCTTATTATAATTGCCTGCCTACTGGCTGGATACAAGTTTCAACGGATGTCAAAATGTCAATAGACCTGACTTCGACCCTTTGACACAACACAAGCCACGGAAAAAGATTCTAGAGTTACATACCGGTATGTTAATGTAACCCAGCGAAAAACAAATATTAAATCTAAACAAACTTCCACATTTTACTTTCATCGAAGGTAAATCATAGGTACTTTATTGGTTAGTGTTTAATGACCAGGTCGGAAACAAGCAGAATCAATATAAAATTATAGTAAAGAAGTGGCAGGTGAAGTAAGCATACATTGCATTACAAATAAATGTAGTGAGAATAGTAGCAGTAGGTTCCTAGGTAATTCAAAGAGAAAAGCTTTCGTCCGTAAAATTGTGGCTATATAAAACTTTGTTTTAGTATAAAATCAAGTGGTAGTTTACTCTTAGGTACATAATAAAAATGCAAAATTTGTCTAATCCATATTTATTAGGCATAAGCGCAAATGTATTCATTTAAATAGCACAATTTAGTTTAGTCAATAACGTTGCACGCTTTATCTTGGACCTTAAATTTATAGAGTTCCCTAACGTAGGATGTCTCTCTGTCTGTCAACTCTGCCTGTTTCTTGGCTCAATGTGGAGCTTAATAGTTTAATAGATAATGCAAGTGCTGAGTGTAACCATGACTGTATTTAGCTTAACTAGGTATCGTTCTAAATATGACCAATTTAAACGTTTTTGGCTAACCTCGTAACGTCTCTTTAATTTTGGGTTATGTTGAAACTGTTCCATTCTTATTATTTCAGTTTGATCGCAAAGTAGAAAAACATGAAATGGGGTTTTATTAAATGTCATTCATTATTCCATATTTATACCGGATGCGTAACTATGGTCTATATATGGTACTGAAGGTTCGTATAATGAGCCACTTGGGTGAAAGAAAAGGTTTACTGTTTGAGATCTGACTCTTCATAAAAAAAATTAGGTATAATTTATATTAATTAATTGTGTGATGTATATTTTAGGTATGCTGTAATTTTTAAAATTGTATGTCGAGCGTTTTTATAATTTTAACTCGAGAACTTTTTCGTGCTAGAGCTAGAAGTTTATACGACTTTCAATGTGGTCTCAGTCGACAACAAGTTTATACCAGACATCAAATATTAGCTTATAATCATGCCAAGTTCTCGTGCGACGTTTGTGGTTAGTAGGATTTATCAATTTAGTTGATTTTAAATTAATCTTACGGGAGATAATCAAGAAGGAAGTCTTTCATAAGTGACTCCCCAAACTAAAATCGCAGCTGTATCTCAATAAAAATAATTTACAAAATACTCGCATATCAGCAGATTCAAACAACTATTAGTATCTAAATCACAACCACCTCACTAATATGGTTCATTATGGCTATGAACTTGTGGTGCTAATTAGTGACTTTGCTTGTCACCTGGCGATACCTAAAATAGTTTTTAAAATTATATGAATTTTCAGAATGACCTAAGATTTAGTCGCAATAACGCTCATATGATATATTATATTTATTAAATCATATGATAACACTTAAATATTTACATATGTTTTATTATTGTTTTTTATAATGAACAGTTTATCTAATAACATTAAATATAACATTATTTAATCTATATCGGATATAATAAAAATGTACAACAACTTAACCAAAGATATGAAGATACAAGAGAGAATATACTAAGATAAGATATAATGATCAGCCCTACAGGTTTAGGACGGGTAACATCCCATACACGATAGAGACAGATAAAAATATCGATAGATAGACGACATGCCTGTCAAAATATTTATATTTATTATGTTAGAGGTCTAGGACGTGAGAAAAATATTTTTATGTGAATATTTTGGTATTTTTGGTTAGGTATATCTATTCTGTAATATGTATTTCGTGTTTTCTAACCATGGATTGTTAAAGGTTACAGTAACTATACTCGTACTATAGGTAATTGACGCCATCCATCTTATATTCTCACAACGACCGGTCGAGTGCTACCTTCCTTCAAAATTTTGCAGCCTTGACCAGATCGTCGGTCCACATTTTAAAAGCTCCTCCTGGGCTGCTTATTTTGTGGTTTTATACTCCAAGCAATGCTCACTTCAGGGTTCCGTAGTACCTATATTTTCACCATGCCCATCCGTCTGTCTGTCTGTCCGTCTGAGGCTTTTCTCCGTGATCGTTAATGCTAGAAAGCTGCAATTTGTCATGGATATATAAATCAACCATGCTGACAAAGTGGTAAAATAAAAAATATAATCATTGCCGAAAATTATATGTCATTTCGCAACCAAATTATATATTCTTAAGAGACCCGTGTTTTGTGAGGTTTGACATCTTGGTAGCTACAACTTCATAACTATCTTTTGTAATACCGCAATTGTAATTGTAACTAAACACAAAATATTATATGGATTGGAAGCGACGACATACATAACTACCTACTCATGTATTTAATATAATTATATTAAAGAAAGATTTCGAATGAACCCAAAATAGGCACTTGAGTGATATAGCTATACAATATGATAAATATCAGCTGTTTATTTTGTTAATGACTACAAACGAGGTCGGATAGTCGGCTCTCCCGACTAGTCGGTACACCCCTAGTTTATATGTACCTAATACCTATAATGATAATATCAAGAAGGTGAAACTCTAAATACTTCATCGCATTTACTGATTTACCATATATGTCATATCACTATCTACTACAAATTACTAATTTATAAAGCGATACATTTTGTCTTGCATGCTAAAAATTTATTCATTTGATTTATCTTTTTCCAGACAACTTTAGCTTGTGAGTTCTTTAATACCACGATAAAAATCGTATAAAATAGAACTCACACGATCCATTCGGTAGAAACTCACAAGGCATGACAACGAGCCGACCTACAAGATTGATGGCATAATAAAATCACGTTTTTATGACTTACATATTACTTTATAATATCAAATTTGACTTTTATCTCTTAGAAAGCTTGTAAAGAGATAAACTATCTTTGGAGACACGATCGCGTTGATTAGTCGGGCCTCCTCATTGGCCGGTTTGTACAAGTTCCGTGTCTAATTAAGAGATAGAAAAAAAAATATTATTATAGTTGTGTGTAGCATTAAAATAAGCTAATTATTGTAGCACGGGCAGATCTCTGCAATTTTGCGTGAAGGGGTGGGTTATAAAATGGCATTATTCATAAACATCTGTCAAATTGAGCAAGCTGTTGATAATTATTTTTAACCGAATTCAAAAAAGGAGGAGGTTCTCAATTCGACAGTTTTTTTTGTATGTATGTTACTTGATATCTCCGAAAATCGTGAACCGATTTTCAAATTATTATTTTTAATCGAACGGGTATAACCCCGAGATGGTCCCGTTGGCACCAAGTCGGGGTCTGATGATGGGATCTTGGAGAAATCGAGGGAACTCTTCAAATGTTATAGGTAACAGTAACATGTATGGCGCTTTTGGTAATATTTGAAGTCGGCTGGTGACAGACGGACGGACAGCGGAGTCTCAGTAATAGGGTCCCGTTTGACCCTTTGGGTACGGAACCCTAAAAACTATTATTCTAACAATAAAAAATAATGTCATTATTAATGTAAGAAGTAAATCAGAAAGCTCATCGTATTTACCATTTTTAAATCAGTCCGGCTTTTTATGCTCAAGGCAGTAAATCACGCAAATCTGCAAGAAACCTACACTGAAAGATATGTTTGCATACAGTAACCAAATATCTTGTTACTTGTTACTGCTTACACAAAATAGGGACTTGCGAACTACAAGTATGTTTTACCTACAATACAAAATTGGTTTTAGGATATTGATCAATATATTTTATTTGTTTATTACTTAAGTTCAATTATTTTTTGTATTACTTAATTTTTATTTTCAATCTATATTAAAGGTAAATTTAATAATAGTGTAAAGTGACCCTGTCCTTAATGCAGTTCATTTAAAAAAAAGTCTTACACAGTATAATTTTGTTACAAGTAACAAAATTATATGTTAGTGTGATGAACGTTTTGTTTAAACATGTCAGTCTATCCTAGCCTAAGATTTCTAGCAATTCAACTCAGGAGCAGGGGACAGCATCCGTTTCGCACCGATAAATGCTTGAGATGAATGAAACGTTGCGTGAGACTACTATCTTATTGAAGCTGCGTCTGCGCTGGTATGGGTCGAAGTTTTTGCTGTCACTCTGCTGCGATCGTGTAAGCCACAAGCGAGCTTACATGCCTATTTGTCATTTTTATGACGTAATATGATTGCTTTCTGCAATGAAATGCAGCAATGTAGAATCGAAAAATATAGAATAGGCGAACTTATAATTACATTTTATTTTATCGGTCATAAGTTATTATTACTATTATTATGAGCCCATATTGTCCCACTGCTGGACAAAGGCCTCCCTCTTATTCTTCCACGTGTCCCTATCCTCGGAAGTCTCCCACCAGTCTCTGTCAAAGGCGTCGAGTTCGTCCCACCATCTCCGACGAGGTCTACCGTGACGCCTTACAACCTGTGGGAACCAACAGGTGGCTGTTTTGGCCCACAGGTCATCCGGCATACGGCAGACGTGCCCTGCCCAGTCCCATTTGAGCTTAGCGGCAGTTTCAGCTACATTAGTATTTACCGAAATTGTAGTCAATGCTTGAAATACCCAAAATAGATGTTCTTCTTACAGAAACTTCAGTGTCTGTGACGGAGGCATAAAGGAAAATTTTTAGCTGTTTTATGTTTGGAAGATAGATTACTACAAAAAAAATAACACAATTACAGTACCCAATGTTAAAAATAATATACACGTTATAAAATAAAAAAAAACATATTATGTCAAAAAATCTTGTTAAGTAAAACTTAATTCGTAGTTAACCGTACGCCACCTCTGAAACGTTCTCACACAGTTCCATCATTCAAGCACAATCTGTACTCAATGTGTAGGTACTGTACCTCTTTTTTACAGCAATAAGAATTTGTTCCTGGTCGACGACGAGTGATGGCATCCCGCGGACTCCCGCGCATACCGCTCCATCATAAAATGTTACCGCAGATATTACTCCCATAAAGTGCCGGGACAATAACAAATAACGCTGCACTACAACATTTTTATCGACAACCAGCCAGTGTGAATGATATCTTTTTCATACGCGCAACGGTACCGTTTTTCAGTCACCCTTAAAAATTCCATCCTGTAATGTTGGAAAAAAATTGTTATATAAATTATGCTTAATAAATTCTTAATTAAATATATTGATTGCTCATTTATAAAGTTTTCAGGTTTTTGCAAGGTATTACGAACGTGTGTAAAATGAAATAAGAACTTATACTCCAATCAAAGAGCAACCTTGTATTACGATCACTGCTTTACTGGGGTATAATAATTTACTCATCCCGCCGCCACACTTACCCTATTGACCTTACTATACTTTAACATTATAATATTTAGGGCATTTGAAGTACTTACCTTCCTTCAGGAGTATGCCAAAGCCGAAATGCATTTAAGAAACGAAATACGTGTATGGTTTTGCACCAGAAGTAGGTATATTGCTGCATATTGATGGGATCACTAACGCTAAATTTAACTTGAGACGTGGAAAGCAGACGCGTCGGCGGCTTTGCGAGTCTTCGAGGAACCGATACCCCATTGTTACGGATTTTACAATCTACTGTTACACTGCCACGGTATGTTGATCTTGTTTTCATTGTAATACGTTTTTTGGTCTCAATTGGCGATTTGCATTCAAAATGGGGGCAACTTGGTCATTATTATTTCACTGACCTTAAACATAAACTTTGAATTTTCGGAACAGTTTGCGATTTTCGGGTTGAATAGTCTACATTGATATTACCTACACAAAGATTTTATTTCATTGTGTAACGTGTGTGATGTGTCTTAGAGAAAGCTGAAGCGAAGTGGATGTCTTGCAGTCTTGAGTTCCCAATATGTCCTTAAAAGCTTTGTAGATGTAGCCAACAGCGCGCGTGCGGCACATCCGTTGGATCTGGATGCGCTATAACTTTTTATCAAGGCATTATGACTATTACGCAGAAATCTTAGTATTTTAAATTATTATTAATTTAAATTTAATAAGTACCTGAAATTATAATTTGATTTCATTTTTATTTTATTCTTATTACTGATACAATACAATACAAATCCTCTTTATTGCACAACCTCAAAATACATTATGTGTACTTACAAGGAAACACACATAATACATAAAGACAAAGGTAAACAACAGGCTGCCTTATCGCTAAAGAGTGATCTCTTTGAGACAACCTTTAGGTAGTGTTGTTATCATTTCACAATGTTTTAAATTAACTAGCTCGTATTATTAGTGTAACTTAATGTTAAAATAAATTATTTTATTAAATATTATTATTTAACTCTTCGAGCTACATACAATTAGTATTTTATGACAGTGTTCATAAGTTTCATAACCAATGCGTATCCCGTGAAATTGAATACGCCTAAAAAGCGTTACGTAATTGAGAAATTATAATTTAAGAGTAGTGTGCCTAAATTTGATCCGGGTGTTCACAAATCAACAGCACATAGGTAATATGACATATTGTTTTAAACCTTTTTACTATAAGGCGACTGTGTGACTGAAAGTCCTAAACAGATACTTGGTCTCATTCTTTTCGAATATTTCGCGAGGCAGTCTCACTTTCATACGAGCCATATATTTTCGCGAGAATCTCGGAATGTTAATAAGTGGCCTTTAATTTACCTAGGACAATTACGAGACCATGAAATGCACTTAGACTAATTAATGGTAAGGACAATATTGATGTGTGATGTTCTAATACCATTTATGAGCTATGCGTTTTTAAAGTGGAATGCTCCATATAGTTTGTTATTAGTTTGAAATATAAGTATATATGAGTTATTAAATTAAGAAATCCGCCTGTCAAGACCCTTTATCTTGGGAACGCGTTGAGGTATCGAGTTGAAATTAAACCATATACTGAGGTCTACAGTCCCTTGAAGCTGTGAATAAAGCAAAAGATACGGTCATTTCTGTCACAGAAAACGTATATTTCGACACTCAACATTAATAATAATAAAAAAATAAAAAATAGGGTACTTCCCGTTGACCTCGAACTATGAAATTTTGCAAGTAATATTGTCTTACACTACAAGTACACGCAAAATCCTCAAAATTATATTTTTCTATAAAAATAAGTAAATAAGTTAAATTGGTACGGAACCCTCGGTGGTCGAGTACGACTCGTACTTGTCCGGTTTTTTATTTAATAAGAACTCCGTTGTATAAAATGACAGTTTCGTTATTACATAACAAGTTTTGTATGTGTTCGCATTGTTTTAATAGCTCTCAACACGCACTATCTAAGTCATTTTACATACTTTCCAGTTCTTGTTATACTATTAGTAGCATGATAGGTTTTATTAATCAACGAGCAACAGATCTTAGTGCTATCGCCTAAGGACCTTAGTGCCTGGGGCATATTTCCAGCCAGGAGTTCCATCATACCAGAAGTCGCTTACTTAACAAGCATTACTCTATGCAGTGTACAGAGCCAAATGTGTTATTAAATGCTATAACGATTGGTGTAATCAAATTCTTACTTTACTCTATTTTCTGCTGCAATTTAAGAAATTAATAGGTACGTAGTTTAGGAGATGCCTACATGTTATGCCTTGTTGGCTTAAATGAACTAGTTTGCGAGAGTCCTGGTGTAAAGCATAATAATCAGTGATCGGCAAAGTGAGTGCCACACCGCGGGATTCCAAGTAGAAATCTTAATATGGACATGACTCAAATGCCGGGATCTTGTTCGAAAAAGTAAGTTGAGTATTAGAATATTTAGACTTTTAAATATTGAATAAACGCATAAATTGTGTCATTATTCCTTTAAACCATCGATACACTTTAAACGAGTATTTTTTCAATTTTCAGTGTAAATTATTAATAATACCTCTTATTTTTAGCACCCGTGTTAAATATAGCGTTGTTTAAAATATACATATCTAAAGTGATAAATAACCTTTTACCCGGCTACCTGGCTTGTCGAAGGTCACTGTTGGATTTTCTATTGTTTGCGTCGTGATAGTGTATAGTTGAAACTACCGCGTAAGAGATAGCAAACAGTGTCCTTTTATTAGTTAATGTTATCCTTTTTGAGTTTAATGATAATAAATGAGAATAGAAATGGTTGAGAACCCATTTCTAGTAGAAAATATGTTTACTTATGTTTCTCGGATCATTAAGTTCGCGTATTTCTGCGTATAAATGGGTTATACATGTAAAAAGTAATAAATTAACTATAGAAACCATTGAAAAAAATAAGGTTTGTTATTTTATACAAACAAATAAATCATAATACTCATACTCATACTCATTTATTCTTAAAATATTACATGTCAACATCAGAAAATAAATTATTATCATTACATAATTAAGAATAATAAAAAACTATGTGTATATATTTAAAAACTATACCTATATACCTTACTTACTTATTTTTATTTATTTAAATATATGCATATGCTCATACATACTTTTTACTGTTTTGATAATAATTTTGTTAGTTATTTTACTTTGTGTTGTTTTATGTTTAGATTATATGTACCTATTTTGAATATGTTGATTTATTCTAAGGTAAAACCTTCACCCCAGTTCATTATTATAGGTACTGGACTATACATTTATATCATTAAGTTATTAAAATTAGAAACATTATAGTAGGAAGTAATACAATACGAATCCCGAGATTCCAGCGGCATATCCGTATTAGCATAATGATTGAGGTCATTAACCCCGTGTGGCACCGAGTTTACCAATTACTGATAATAATGTTAGTTTTCAACACCACTAACAAAATATCTAAGGGTACTCCGGTAGTACCTATAGGGTACGAGAGAAGAGGGTAGTGAGTTCGAACAGTAGGTAATGAGAATGAGTTTTAAACCACTGTTTTGAGTTGCAAAATTGTAGAAATCTCAGGTAAACCACATACAAAACTAACAACTATAAGGTTAACTGGAAGAGATCCCATACAGGGATAAGTTCGCCTTTGTTGTATTTAATTTACTCTGTAACTGTGTTTTTCGTGTTTTTATTTCTATGTACAATAAAGTATATACATACATACATACATTAATTTACTCTGTAACTGTGTTTTTCGTGTTTTTATTTTTATGTACAATAAAGTATATACATACATACATACAAGATCCCTCCCCATAAAGTTGCGCCTACTTAAGGAATAATGACTCCTGCATTTTGAATCACTATCGCATAATTATCACGTAAAATTATACCCCAGCCGACAAAGACAACTTACAGTCGTGGTGTACCTCAAGGTCATAGAAATTAATCTCCTATAAATATCATAGGGACATATGATCTTGGGATTAGTTATCAAGCGGACCCCAGGCTTCCATGAGCCGTGGCAAAATGCCGGGACAACGCGAGGAAGAAGAGAGGGACGTATTCAGAACATTTCTCAGTATATATTTTTCAATTCATAAGAGTCTGATCGGACCACCAGGTTGCAAATAAGACGTCAGGCAAATTGAACCGAATCAAAGGGAAAGCTCGTGACGGCATTAGAACGAACGTTGCGCGTTTCAAATAAATAATGCGATGCTGCGCCTGCGTTTCGATATGCGGCGAGTCCAGCGCAAATACACAGCGTGATGTTAGTTTGCGTGTGGTAGCTTAGATTTATTTTATTTTATTTATTTTTATTACCAAAATAGTTGTACAGCATAACAGTATATACTAACCCCCTTATTCATAAACATGTGTAGTTACGATGCCGCTGATCATCGCTTGTCCCTTTCCGACGTATTGGTATGATGGAAAGGGACAAACGATGATCAGCGACATCGTAACTTTAGTACGTTAGGGACAATCATACACAAATCAGTACCCCTAGTGTAAATAAATTCGATTTCGAAACGTGACGTACGCGTTTGCGTTAAGTCTCATTTTGTATGGGTTTTTGAACAGCGCGCCAAGCGGGACGTTTTGGAAAGTCAAAAATCTCATACAAAATGACACTTAACGCAAACGCGTACGTCACGTTTCGCTGTCGAAAATATTTACACTAGGGTTACTGGCCCCAAACCAAGCAATGCTTGTACGAGTATTGTAGATTGGTTTATGTGTATAATCTGATACACGAATTAGTAAGTGTGACTCCGGTAGTTAAAATTTTGTAAAAAAGTCTATTTCACTGAAATAATGTAAAAGTAAACCCCATGTAGGTATTAATCCAACAAAAATCAATCACTCTCAAACTGTCCTAAAAGCTCAATCACACAATCGGTCAGGCCCCCCGTTACATCGCTTTCCCCGGTGGTCCAATCTTCAGGATGATTAAATTAGGGTACAAACGGATATAACATGCGAAATGATATACAATGAACCCGGACCGATTGAGCTGATTCCGCATAATGAAGCAATCAAATAGTACCTACCCTTTGTATCGCCGAAGCCCAATGCAGTGAACATAAACTTACGAGTTACAGTCTGAGATCGCAACTAATAATCAGGATTAGGCTGATATCGAAAGATACCATAAGAAACAAAAAGTGCGTAATGCAAGCACTTATTCATTAAAATATGATAATATATGGATTTGTATTGTAGTAGGTACCTACACAAGAATTGGCTAGTGTAGAGGCTTTAATAGGTTTAAAGTTTCATTTCAATGATACAAAAAATAACACTGATGAAAATAAAATACGACTTGTACCTACTTACGTATCAGGTTTACCTAGTTAATTCTCGGTTGCATCTTAATTGTTGTTTGTTGTAATTTTACATGCAGCTTAGAATTCTAAATTCTGACGAACCGTAACCGACTTAAACGTTTTCGTTTCAGTAAACATACCCTAACAAAACGCCAGCACGTTTTGCATACAGTAATCCTGTCGAGGCGTACGACGTACAAAAAATTGTTGCATTTTTAAAATCCTTTCCAAACGTAAACATTCGACGTCTGAGGGAAATGGAGCCGTCTTTTTGCGATTTTGAAAGGGATTTTTAAATAGGAGGAATTCGCCGTATATTCATGGTTGTTAAATATTGATAGCGTCTGGGCCGTAAGTTATTGCGCGAAGTCTCAGATATGAGGCCATCACTGATATTGATTTACTTCGATCTCACGGCCGATATGTTATTATATCACCGTCCGGCCGTCCGTTTGTCCGAGACATTGTCAATAAGGCGCCTTTGTTCACACAAAAATTTATAAGTTAGACGGTCATCCATTGAATAGCCGACTGAACACTACAATACGTAAAGGTATTTTTCATTTTATAACTATCATATTCTGACATGCGGTCGAGATGGACCGAAGCGTTACAGATTTATATCAAAATCTTTAGGCATCCAATTATCAATTTTAGACAAATGGCGAGTTTTGTAATATAATGTTAATTTTTAGAAGTTAATTTTATTTTGTGTATCTAAAACATTAAAAAACCTTTATTATTTATACTCCCATATTACGTAAACGAGTGTGTTGCCTATTAATGTGTCTAATCAACAAGTAATAAACTAAATTCCATGGGCCAATACTAAAACCGCTAAAAATGGAAAAGCTTCCTATTCCGTCCATTGTTAACTCAGTAACTACCTACGCGACGTTATAAGCTGCTTCTGCTATTATAGATACGCTTCTGCTTTAGTTATATTAGCAAATCCAATAAATTCCAGTGAATTGATCAGCAAAGAAGTCATAAAAATATAATCACACGCTCGATAACACACAAGGAGAAATCCTAAATTCACAGTGCCGGATTAAGATATTTTGATGCCCTAAGCATTTCTAGACCGTGGTGCCCCCTCATCAAGATTACATGGAATTTTCTTGATGAATTAACTGACGTTTATTGCCGCATTACTGCTGAGAATAGAATTTTTAATCCGTCACATCATTTTATCACGGAAATTGACAATGCTGCAGCAGCAGTACTGTTGCAATAGTAGTTAATGCTCCTGCAGTCGCGATATTCTTATGTATCACCTTAATATGTACCTATGAAGGCAATAAATGACTGAATACTGCTGAAATGACTGAATGGACTGAATAGCTGGCCTAAACGAAATGACCGAAATTACGAGTACCTATATCTATCACTGTGTGCTTTACTATGCGATTAAAACCTGCTTTGGTTCACAAGGTACCTACTCGGAACATGACTTATACACCTGCCTAAGAGTAACCCGAAAGCTTTGAACAGTGTATTTTGATTATAATTAGAGCAGACTTTGGAATAAAAAAATGGTCAAGTGTAAGCAAATCCAAAGACCGTGCTTCGCAAAAGGCCGGAGGTAGAGCCAAGCCAACCAATGTCTAATTGTAAGCGAAGACGTGTAGGACGTAGGCCATGCTCCGCACAGGGTTTTGCAACCTTTAGAGCTTTCCTGCTAAGCTTATTCATGTGAGGCTAAGCTCTGACAAGATGGCCACAAGAGTCTTAAATAGCAAATTATTGATTAAGAAAACGGGACTTAATCGCGTAAGATTTCAAATTACCTCTGACCCGACTTTTCAAGGATGTCGTTGTCCCTATAGTCTCGGAGAAGACTGAGTAAAGTCAACATCATCATCTTGATGTTGAAGGTAATTTTAGAACTTAACTGAACGCGATTAATTCCCGTTTTCTTAAATAATACTGTGTCACAAATAATGTATCAAATTAGATTTTTTCGAAGAATTAATTCCCATCAAGCTGGAATTTGTTTGAATACCTTAATTTGTTCCTATAAATGCGTGTAATCCGAGTTTGCTCCATCCCAAGAGGTGTGCATAATTTTTTCCTCTTTTTTAGTTTTTTGCTTACTAAAAACTAGTGCCTACGCTAAATCTTGGGATTAGTTGTCAAGCGGACCCCAGGCTCCCCTGAGCCGTGGCAAAATGCCGGGACAACGCAAGGAAGTAGATTTAGTTTTTTGCTTGTAGATCGAAAACGGTACGTCCGACGGGAAGTTACTTAGTTCTAATCATGATCCGAAAGTTACCTGAATGTATATTCATAGTCAGAATTGTTAAAAATTGGCCGCCGTTTTTAATTTCCTTATTTTTGGTAAAATCATGTTAATAATCTGAAAACGCCTTCTGCAGTGTCATCAGTGTCTGATCCACCAAACCTATGGTAGGGCCATTGTAATTAATGGTAGGTTCCTTCTATATGGAGTGGTTTGGCAATCCAAGGAAAAAAATATCTCCTAAGGATCTCTGAGCAATAACAACAAGTCGTTCTTGAACACATTTTTGAAATCAAAATGTACGCACACCTCCTGGGATGGAGCAAACTCGGATTACACGCATTTAGGACCAAATGAAAGTATTAAAACGATTTCCAGCTTGCTGGGAATTCATTCCTCAAAACGCTATGTTTATCTAATTTGATTGGCCTAAGTCGTGAAAGTTTAAATCAGTGTTTTTAAAGGCAAAGTCTAAGGTTTAGCTTTTCATGAGATTGACACGGAGCGTTCGATTGGCGCGTGCAAATGACGCCAAAGGTCGGGCTGGAAGAAAGCAAAGCTTGGAATTGACCAATGGCGAGGTGGGAATGGCTGGACATCCGGAGCTTTATCATACAATACAACCAGTGGCGAAGTGTGAGCAAAGCAGAAGGCCCAGCTGCGAGAGAGGAAAGCTTGGATTTGGACCCATGGGCAAGTGAAAATAAGGCAGAAGATCGACATTTGCAAAAAGTAGAAGGCCTACTAGCCTAGCGTCGCATAAGACCTAACGCCGAACTGCAAAATAGTGGCTTCAAAATCAACATATCACGGTTCTCCTACTACTCTGCCTTTGGCTTAACTCGAAAGCACGAATTAAGATGCGGGTTTTTGGAATTCGCGGGGCCCTTTATTTTGACAATTAGATCGTAGGATCGCGGCTCTGCAGCAACTCTGCCTAGCTGACAAATCTGGCGCGCAAGAGAGCAGAGATCGCTACAATATCGGTAATCTACGTCGAAAAAATCGGCTGGGCATGGTAAGATTTTTTGGCCATGAGCTTTGGGGGCCTCCGCGTAAGGTCAAAGCAAGGGCCTACGTTGGAGACGTGCTTATGTGTCCTCACTCTCTTACTTTTACGACCCTTCGTTATTAGATGGGTACTTGCACACGTATCATAAAGTTTTGTATACATACTCCACTACACTACGATGCTGATGCAGCCTGCACGTTTTTTTTTCCTCCGATTTTGGTGCCCCCCCTAGACGTGGTGCCCTAAGCAAGTGCTTATTTTGCTTAAGGGTTAATCCGGCACTGTAAATTCACATTCACTTTTACTGACTGTCGGAATAAGAAGTAGTTTTGTAAAGTTGTAAGTATGTGTGGATTTTCATTGCAGATAAGACTTTTTAGTTAACAGGGTATTGTTCGCGCGAGTCCCGCCCATAGTCCCAGCGGTATCTTTTACTGCCGTTATTGTCACTAGGAGAATGTACGGTACTAATTTTATTTATTAGCATCTTTTTATTACACGTCAAATTGCGGAATAGTAAGTGTCTGTGCGTGGGCGGTGCGCTTTTGTGCTGCGGTGTGTCAAATCGATTTGTTTACTTCTTTGAGTTTGTCCCCGATGTGCTAATGAACCGTCCTGTAGAGCTTTGGTGGTTTAGAAATTCGATAGGTAATAAAACTAATCGATATTTATCTCAATTGAACGAGTGCCTTGTCTACATTTTTATAAGTGTTCCAAAATTTTATCATGTTCACCGGTCGCCAGAGATCTGGGAAAAGTATATAGGAGTAAACTCCATAAAACGCGCGGATATTCAATTGCTGACATGAGTTGATTCATGTAGATCCCTAGCTTTAGTAGTATGCACTGACATCAAAACTCGATCGAGAAAATCTAACTAAACCTAAATACGCGGTAAATGTATAAAAACGTTCCTAATAATCTTTGTTAGGCGGGTACCCAACGGTTATAACGATCATCAACTGCTATCTTACAATGGCTTGTTAAATGCAACTTGGTTTATGTAATAGACACCCCTGTTTTAAATTTTTTAACACCTTGTACTGGGTCAATAAGTCGATAATGCCCGTTCCCTATTAAAGCCCATATCGGTTTGGTCAGTGACTGGCGACTTGGAACCGCCCTTAGATTTATGACACACGGTCGGACAGAGTGAACAACAAACATATCAGAGAAGTTGCTGGGTATTTCACGTTAGTGTTAAATTTTATTCAAGACCACATGACTACTACACCATCTATACTTACGGTGTCGATACATGACTAAAATACTCGTAGTATGTCATGTCATTGTTTGTTTTTCAATAAAACTGTTTTCAGCCGGCCAGCATTTGTCTAAATCACAGATTTATTTTAATTAGGTAAATAATAATTGTGAACCACTAAACAATAACATATAATAAAGTGACTAGCTAAAGCGCCACACAAAAATGACTTGTTGCTATAGAAGTCGATGTGTGAAGTGTCTAACATCTGCCTACCCCGTGCATGCGTAATCAAAATAAAAATATTATTTTAGTAGATTTATTCGATAGTGGCCGGCAGATGTGTCGGTGGGTTCTTACTATTTTTGTTGGTCCTTCATTGTGTTTGGGCAAGGGTCTCAAAGGGTCAATATCCACTATGGCTTCCGTTCGATATTTGGTTTATTTCTTGTTTTGTCTATAAACATCTTAAATATCCTCCCGTCAATCAATAAGAAAGGGTTTCGCATGGCTTTCTCTGTTTATGTATAATCCGGTGACTTAAGCCTGGTTTTGCAGTATTAAATTGATTTCATGCTAGTGGTTCTGCTTATTTATCCCCTTCATTCCGACTGGCATTTGATTCAGTTAAGTCACTATATGCGAGATGGGTTCCCACAGCGCTATTGCAAATGTACTTACTGTCAATTATTAGGCCGAACCCGTCTACGTGGAAACTGTAGTAAGTGAAATTAAAACTGTATACTTATAGGTACTTCGCAATTTCCAAAACTTTACCAATTTTTTTAATTGATATAGAAGACTTAATATTATGGTAAGTATTGTGTTTTTGGCCTTAATTATATTTTTGGTATTTTTATTTACGATAAAATCGTATGTCTCTCTCTCTTAATACCTTATTTATCTAAAGGTGACATTTCGATGGTACGAGTAACTGCAGCTGTACTACTATTGCCACGTTAATGCTGCGGTGTTGGTACCGCCGCTGCATCTGTCAATTCCCTTGATAAAATGAGTGACGTTCGCCGCCTTATTAGTGCCGCAAGCATGACCTCTAGTCCGTCCTTGGAGGATTTAACAAGTGGAGTCGCCTTTAACAGCTTACCCCTCTGTCGAAAACATCGGCCAATTCTCATATATACAGTATTGTATGGACTGACGTTTATCCTACATGGCTATTTGTACGTTACGTAAAAATAGCTATACATATGACGTGCCCCTCTCCCGCCAAACTCGGGAGACTGTTTTGTACACAAAACTACAGACAAGGCGTCTCCAGTTGTTAAATCCTCCAAAAGTCCGTCACTCATTTTATTAATGAAATATAACAAACAGATACAGCGCCCGCGTCTAGGCCGTAGCAGTAATGTCGCAACAGTAAGTGCAGCTGCAGTTGCCATCGGAATGTTAACATAACGCTTAATTTCTGGCATAATTCTCTAAATGCGTTTAGTATCGAAAAAGCACTGGTTGATTCAGAAAGAACTTGTGAATGGCCAGGTTATAGTGCTCCCAGTAGTAGTGTCCTTGAAGCGGCGACAGCACTGCTGATCGGATTATCACTATTTACTTCTTGTCTCGCGCCACCGGCTCCACTTATCTCTTTAATGTTTAAATTAATTTAAATCGACCTTTGGAGCATGAAATTCTCAATCCATTACGCATGGGACAGGTTAATGCGACGCGCGCGCCGCAAAATCCGCGTATTCCCAACATACTGGTCACAGGTGGCAAATTCTTGAAATAGAAAAATTGCCGGCACATCCTACTAGCGTATATTTTTCCACTTCATTACTACCCGTAACGAGCAGATTTTTCACTTTAATATGCTCTTAATTAAGCGTATTCGTTTGAGTTGAATGATGGTGGCTTATCGTGCGTCTAGGTGTTAAGGACTAATTGATAATTGAAATAAATGGGTTCCTCTTGGCGTGGCTAATAGCGGCTCGGTGTGAACGGCGCATAATCAGCAACCACTTCTCAGTTGTCAAGGACGACGATAATGCCGACCGCGGCTGGAGAACCTGCCCGCTAACAAAACCAGAGATTACGCGCAATCTCATTACGGACGGGCCTACTGGGCGCTTAATACTCAAGTAATACTTACAGGAATACATTTTAATTTTCCCACCCTCTCGTTAATACGTCGGTCAAACCTCTTTTTTTAAACCGAGGTGTATTATAAACCATTTTGTTAATTGCCTACGAGAAGGGTAATACTAAATAATTATTCTCCTTGGAGAACCTTTCATACTCTCAAGAAAACTATACTAGGCTCATAGGTTGTAATAATATATTTTTCATCACACTTGCTCAAAAACGATCTTATTTCATGGAGGTGTAGTGAAGGACAAAGGCCTATTTTGTTCTCCCAGGAGTTATGGATTGTGAAAAAAAAAGCGATAACTCCCTAGGGAGTTATAGCTTTTTTTAATTATGTCACTTATACAAATCAAGTAGCATAAATGAGTTTTACTTTTAAAATACTGACGTTTATAATTTAATATTTTTGTTTATGTTTAAAATTATTTAATTTGATTAATTTAACAGCCGTTTAAAATATTTTTACATAATTTTCAATCGTGGCTGAATGCCGAATAGGTTTGTGCCTTCAATGCCTAACCTGTCGAGAAATTACAAAATGGCGGACGAAAGTTTGATATGTCACCGTATTTAAGAATTATTTCGCTTAAAATTTAGTTTTTTCTTCGCAAGTGTGATGAAAAACATTGTGCGTAACCCTGGGGGTAAGAATATTGCAAACTGGGGTCTTTAATTCCCTCGTATTCAAAATTTCACTTACCCCCCCTCGTTGCACAATGTACCTACTAGTATATTCCAATTGCGAGTAACTCAGTATTCTGCACTAGACCACAGGAAATCTTCGGTATTGTTATCTATATTTCATGGATGACTTTTAACTTGATTAACGGCAAGTGGACGATAAATAGTCAATTGACAATCTCGCCGGAGTGGCGACTGCATAAATGGGTGCGCGACGGGTGATAAAAAACGATAGCCACTTTAGTATTAAATATCACAAAAGCATAGCCATATTTTCAAAATAATTACGTCAATAATTGGCACGCAAGTATAGAGTCCCTCGTAGGAGTTCGTCTCATTATTCGCGTCGGGATTTTACCACCAACCGCGGCAGATTAATCGTTTTAACTACACCATAAGTTTGTAATCGGCCGTAGAGCCGCCTTGTGTCAATTACACTGCAAAAATACAACTGACTATTATTCATGCACCGCATGCTCTATCTTATGTGAAGATAAGTGAAATTCATATAACCATCGTGTGAATTCAGGACGACAAAGCAGACAAACTATGTATAATACATACCGAAAGGCACAGTGTATTAGGTATCGCAAAATTTAAGCAAGTTGTTATAATTGACAATAAAACACAGTCATCAGTAAATTGTGTGTGCGTGCAAGAAAGTACAGGTAGTTTTTTAAAGGATCAAACGTCAAAATCATAGGAAAAAAAGAACGTTAACGCCATTAAAGATTTAGTGACAACAGTGGAACTCAATGAGAAATCCATCAATTCTCAATAGTTGCAATGAATAGACCGACCCCGATCAAAGTTTCAAAGCGCCGCGTACAAAAGCGTTGAAACATTGAATCATATCTAACATCAGTCTTTATGAAAGAGATGGAGACTCTTACTTTCAATGTTAAGCGTTCAATACGTATGCCGATGATAGGATCAGTCAAGGCTAGTGAAAAGACTTGCCGATTAAAAATCGCGATATTAAACTTGTGGTCAAAACAGCCAAACATGGGCGATCCCTTGTGGCTACTAAGTTCTGTGATAACGATCGCGGGTGTCAAAATATTAGGATTTATAAGAAAACTGAGAATAGTAGATCCTTTCTTTGAATTTATTGAGGGATAAAATTTATTTTTTCCGCAAACTATCGATCTCTGGTCAATTAGGATCATAACTTAAAAGAGGTGAGTTAGTCACAAATCAGAATTGTTAATATTCCGTAATAGGTTTAAATGATATGACTAAACTTAAAGAGTGTACTTAATAATTGATTTTTTTCGAGAGGCAATGTATCGCGTAGTCATCACTCGTGACAGTTGTGTGTTGTGACGTCACGTCAGTAAGAGCGGCGTTTAGAATTTAAACAAAGTAGTGAGGATACATTGCATGCTGAAATATTTGGTAAGGGAAAATAAAAGCCATATATTTTATTTATTTAACATTAGTACGTTTAATCATAAGGGCCTATACTACCTACCCGTGGAATATGTAGTCATATCAAAAATACACGCTGTATAGTCGAAGTGGCACTAAAATTATCTGTATATACACGGTGTTTTTTATTGAATTTCGTTAACTTCGGCGTATGACTAAATTATGACATTTTGAACATCGTTAGCCCCAGATTGTACTTGCGTTTAGCAGCAATTGCAGGCGTCCGTAGGCTACGCTGATTGCTTATCACCAGGCAGATCGTATGCTTCTTTGCCACCGACGTGGTATATAAATACCAATAAGGCAAGTGTACAGTTAACTGGAGAGAGGTACCCCTCCCCCCTGCATAAGAATTTGTTTGCAGGAGGGGTCAACTCTCTCTACAGCTGACTGTACATGCTCGTAAGGGTTCATTAGAATAAGAATAAATTATTGATTGAAACTCAGGAATTAACACTTGAAATAAAAGGAGTCCAAAAAAAACACGGTGTAGGTAATGATAATATACTTACTTAAACTCGGACGGACGCACGGATATATATTATAAACTCACTGTAAGCGTCTTGGCTCTGCTGTTATTAGCTTATGTCAAGTTATTGAATAAATTTATCTATAACTCTTTATTTAATTAACATATTAACTTAAACAGAGTAAAATGTAAATATAGGTACAACACAAACTTTAACTAATTAAAAACTATATCTAAAGAGGGGGATAGTGCCAAATATACTGGCAGAATTTCTTCGCTGAATCTGCCAGTATCAATGTATCTTAATATTTATACTACCGAATACCTCATATATACCTACCAGCGGTAGCAGCATGGTTCCATTTTTATCACTTGTCACTATGCCCGTCACTTTCGCGCTTACATACTTGTTAGAACGTGACAGGCATGATGACAAATGATAAATAGCCGAGCATCTTAGCCCTACAGGTTATAGTAATTATAATTATGATCGTTTATAAAAATGTTTAAAAATAGTGTGTAGTTATGTGTGTGGTAAAAATAGAAAAGAAAATAAATGTTTGTACGCATAACTGCCACGGCTGCACTCTGCATAAACCGAAAAGTGATATAGTTCGTTAAAATTGTAATTCTGTAATACCAGTTACTAGTAAAACTGACATCGACGAGGGTCAGTAGTATTCACTGGCAACACGTTTATTTGCATACGAGTATAACGCTTTTACTATCATCAACCGATTCATTGCAACAACGGTCTGAATATATGAACACTCAAAAACATTCAAATTATTTGTATTACTTTTGAGTGTATTTGGTTGTAGTAAACACATAAACTCAAACATGAATTATGTAAGTTAATAGACCGAATCAAACGTCGATAAACATTTTTTTAACTTTTAAGAGGAAACATTAGTGGTATTTTTGACATACAAACATTCTCGACATTTCTCAGGATTTTGGTCCAAGATGGATATATTTTATGTGTTTATGTTTTGCTTTTTGATAGGTATTCTAAATTTAACAAAAACTACGTTACTTCAAACAGCGCTAAAAACGGCTAAATAAATGCGCCGTTAACAGACGCCTAGCATTAAAAACCGGCAACAATAAACGCAAAAATCAAAACGGCCAGGCACTGATAATTTCTTTCTCATTCTCTTGCTAACATTTCGTTACGATTGATTAAGTTTTGGAGGAGGAAAATGTCGAGAACAAATTCCGATTTTTGAGACTTTTACGCGCGATTTTTCACCTAAGCTGCAGTTGTCCTTATCGCACTAATTTTAGCAGCCGCCCAGGTCAGCGTAACGGAGAAATAATTACTTAGAATCTGAGATGGGACTCAGCTGATATTTCCTCTCAATTGTTCAGACAAGTAGCTAAAATTTAACATTTCCCGACTTCACAAGTGAAATCTAAATGAATGAAATGGTTGGCAGTTGTCTACTGGATTAGGATACACGAACATGAACATTTAGTACATACACCAGATGTCGTAGTTTGAAACATACACCAGTGCTCAAGTATGCAAATAGTATGATTTAGTCAGTTGTATATTAAGAAAAGCGCGCGCTCATAAACTCCGTCACACTAAGACTTATACAAGCATCATTACTTATGGTAATTACTTGCTTGGATCTTCTTTTTGACTGTAAAATTTTAAGCTTTTTTTCTATTGCATTCACAGGTAACAAGAACTTATACGAAGTATTTTAAACTCACTCAAATTTGTTTTTGATATGTTATAAATACGACCTTTTACATAGCAAAAATCATTGTTAGCATTGTGATACTTCTATTGGCAAAAAGGATGCGAAACCCTTTACAGCTTACAATTTTATTTTTTATTTATTGTTTACTAAGAAACAAACGGTTGCATACATATACAATTGAACAGAAATATATGGTAATATTAAATTAAACCTACAGTTTCCTTAATTAAAGATACAATAGCTAATTACATTTATAAATACTTTAAACAAACAGATCTGAGTTGTAACTGAGTGTATTTATCCGGGTACAGTCAAGGTCGCAAAATTACTTTATCAGTAGTAATTTAATTATTTAATGCATTCGCTGTACCATAAAGTAATAATAATAATAAAAAAAGTATGCTGCAATCAAACATACAATAATCACATCACAGGGAGAATATCCTAATTATTGTTGTTTGAATGCTTTCTTAACATCATATATCGAGCAATTAAATATATCGACTTCAGACAGTTTTGAATTATTATTAAATAACTTGCAAGCACGCCTAACATAATTATTATGTGCATAATTGGTTCTAGTTTTAGGTATTGCGAACAGCTCCCTTTTGCGACACATACGTTGTCTTCTGCGAGGCACTTTGAACAAAATCTCTTGAAGTAGCGAGGGAACATCTAGATGTGAGTGAATTATTTTGTAAAGAACAACAGCATCGTAACAATCACGTCGATCACTTAGCTTCTGCATAATGTGATGATTTAGGGAATCATCATAATTTACATAGGTATGGCCAGTTCTGAAATCTAGTGATTTAATAAATTTTTCTGTAGTCTCTCAATTCTATCTGAGTGAATAGCATAAAAAGGTTTCCATACTGCGCACGCAAATTCAAGATGACTTCGAACAAAGCTATTGAAAAGAATTTTGTAGGTCAAAGCATTTCGGAATGGCTTCCCTACGCGTAAAATAAAACCTAGTTGCTTATAGCATTTTTGTAAAATGGTGTCTATGTGTGGTGTGAAAGTCATTCCGGAATCCATAATAACACCTAAATCTCGAATCTGCGACACTCTATGCAGATTTCCATTAGATAATGTATAATTGTCGGAATACATAAATTTATACATTGTCATATCACCAAAATATTTTCGATGTGACAAAAATGAAAGACACGTTAAGTATCTATAGAGTTTTACAAGTTTAAGACTACTCGTAAGATGTTATATTATCTTTTAGGTTTAGATTTTTTTTCATAAAAGCAATAGGTATTATTACCGCTTATAACTACTAAAATCTGAAGGTCCAAGTCACTTACAAAACAGTGCATTTAATTGCACCCTCCGTTACCTAAATCACTGGTTGTCCTGGTCACCCCACATTTACGTGGAATAACTATAGAAATGCTTTATGCCTCAAAATTCCGTCAAATAAGGGGTGCGACACACCTGTCCCGCACCCTCGCGACACGCGACTCTCGCGCAAGTTGCACCAGCTCCATCGCTAATGTAACCAGACCTCCGGGCATCATAAAAATTAGTCCACACGAAGCCACACGAGAGACCTCGGTGACTGGCTAGATACCAGCTTAGGGTGCCTTAAAGCATGCTCTTAAATCTGAACATGTATAGCAATGTGCATTGTTATGGATATGGTGCAATGTCAGGGGTGTTTGCAGGGGTGTTTTATTATTACATGTTGTTCGTAATACGTAAGCTTGCTTAAAGTAATAATAATTGATTCGATTGCGTGGAATAAATTACTTTATCCTGGTCATGGTATGAAGTGCTGATATGTATGTATAAAAAAATCGGTATATTTGGTTGTAATCACTTGGCGCTGTACAGAAGACTATTATGTACGAACCTGGTCTTGAAGTGAAGGACATGATGTCACGACCCTATTCAATTCAAGGAATAGTTGATGATGATGATGATTTGGTGATATCTGAAAAAGTTATTCCTAAGCTAGAAAGCTAGTGCAAATTATCCAATGGCTTACGATTAGAGCACAAACTCGAAAGAGTTATCCTCTATGCCTTCAAACTGCTCTTATTTTATGATATATCATAATATACAAAATAGAAATTAAATGATATACTTAACTTAACTTAACTTAATGTTATTGTTTTCGCCATATACAGAATTCCGGAAAAAACCAAATCTCACGTTGGCATTTTTATTTATAAACTTAATATTCTACTCGCTCGATTGACGTCTAAGTATAAGAATAAGAAAATAGTCATTTGTGGGGACTGGAATATTGATATACTAAAAGATGGACCTTTCACAAAGGAGCTAAAAAGCACAATCAGAAATTATAATTTAACAATGCATATTAATTCGCCTACTAGGATAAGTACATGTATAGATCAAATAGCCAGTAACGTGAGGAAAGTTGAAGCAGATACACATAGATTGTGTTTATCTGACCATGATATGGCACAAACAGTAAGTTTTAATGTAAAAGGGAAAAAGAAATGTCTGACTTGGTTTGACTATAAAAGAGATTTAAGCAAAGATAATATTGCTAAATTTATTCAGTGTATGTCTGCCTTATCTTTCTCTGATATACTATCTTTAGATGACCTTTCAGTCGCTTTCACATCGTTTCATGAAGTTGTGTGCTTATTTTATAACCTTTGCTTTCCGGTCATCAAGGTAAAGATGTACAACCGTAACAAAAAAGTTAAGTGGTTGACAAAAGGCATACGTAAATCATGTCAAACTAAACGTAAATTATATCTTAGATACAAATTAGTAAAAACAAATAAATTGTGCAATAATATTAATCTAAAAAAATATGACAATATATTAAGAAAATGTATTAACAAATCGCAAAAGATTAATAATATGAATTACATATCAAAACACAAAAATAAATGTAAAGCTACGTGGGATGTGATATCTGCCAATTCGTCAAATGCTAATAATAATAGTGAAATTGATTGTGTGAATTTTAATAATAAGACATTTAAGGATCCTCAAGACATTTGTAATTTATTCAATAATTATTTTATCGACATTACCTCATCAGAATCTAGTACAAATAGCAATCTGAAAAATGCTACAGAAAACATAAGTAATCATCCTTCCACAATATTCTTAAAACCAGTGGATGCAAATGAAGTCTTTAAAATTATAATGTCTCTAAATAATAGTAAGGCCTGTGGTTATGACGACATTACCTCAACAATACTCAAACTCATTGCTAATTGGATATGTGAACCTATAGCTCATATTATTAATTTATCTTTTTGTCAAGCTAACTTTCCGGAACAATTGAAGTTATCTGTTGTCAAGCCCTTATTTAAGAAAGGCGACCGTAGTGATCCCAACAATTATAGGCCAATTACAATCGTTCCTGTAATCTCTAAAATAATGGAAAAAGCTATGTGTGAGAGGTTAACAGGGTTTTTAGAGAGGAACAATTTGCTGCAACCGGAGCAGTACGGATTCAGAAAAGGTCATTCTACAGAAATGG
The DNA here is from genome assembly GCF_033807575.1 of Cydia pomonella. Classification (NCBI taxonomy): domain Eukaryota; kingdom Metazoa; phylum Arthropoda; class Insecta; order Lepidoptera; family Tortricidae; genus Cydia; species Cydia pomonella. Next base: position 6,898,241 of record NC_084706.1, read on the forward strand.
CATGTTTCGAGTTTGTGAAGCATGTGTCAGAGTGTTTAAATAGTAAATCACCTATAGTCTCCTTATTTTTAGACCTAAGCAAAGCTTTTGATTTTGTTGATCATGGTAAACTTCTCGCGAAACTTGAATGTTATGGGATTAGAGGAGTAGCACTTCAATGGGTAAAAAGTTATTTGTCTAATAGGAAACAGTGTACTGAAATGGTAAAGATTGAAAAAATCAAGAATACTTTTGTGAAGGTTAAATATAGATCAGATTTTCGAGAAATTAAGACTGGAGTACCTCAAGGGAGCAATTTGGGTCCCCTTTTATTCTTGGTATATATAAACGACCTTCCCTCTGCTATTCCCCATAAGTGCATATTATTCGCGGATGACACTACAATACTTGTAAAGGGAGAAAATATTCTATCATATGAAAATAATATTAATGATGCCTTGGCTTGCATAAATAAGTGGACATTGCATAATAATTTAAATATCAATATGGCAAAGACATTTTTTATTCAATTTCATTCGTATAATAGTAAGCCATTGCAATTAAATGTTAATTATAATAATTTTTCTATATCAAGTTGTGAAAGTATTAAGTTTTTGGGATTATATATTGACCAGCATCTTAATTGGAAGGAGCATGTTGATTATGTCTGCAGCAGATTAGATCGATTCGTATTTGCGTTGAGGAATCTGAGACGCACAATTAATGCTGCGGCGTCGATGACAGCCTATCATGGTTATGTGTCCTCGGTGCTTAATTATGGATTGCTACTTTGGGGTAACTCTGTAGATGCCGAAAGAGCCCTCCTGTTACAAAAGAAGTGCATCCGTGCAATAATGGGAGTATGGGTGACAGATAGCTGCCGACCACTTTTTAAAACATTAAAGATACTGCCATTACCATGCATGTATATTTTAAAAGCGTGTCTATTTGTAAAGGATCGCCCAGATATATTTAAAATGAGATCTGAGTTCTTCTCAGGAACTCAGAGATCTCAATATCAAAATCTAATATATCAGCCAAGATGCTACAAGGCTATATACAAAAATAACGCCTATAATATGTGTATCCTACTATACAACAGTGTGCCTGTTAATTTAAGATGTCTAGAAAAAACTCAATTTAGGAAGAAAATGACAAGCTTTCTATTAGAACACTGTTTCTATAGTGTCAAGGAGTTTATTGAGCACAATCATGCAAATAATTAACATTAGTATTAATAATCCAATATAAATCTTATGTAATGTAATGATAATGAACCAGTGTTATAGAATGATAATCAACTAATGTAATGTTATGTTATGTATTGATATATTGTATGTTTATAGTCTAATCTATTTATTGTAATTGTTATGGCATGCAATTTAATTAAATTTAATAGTATAGTTATTTTCAGTCTAACACATTGTGTTGGACTAAAAATTATTGTACAATAAAATTTGCGCATCGTTTAATTACGATAGAATACTGTACAATATTCTACAAGAACATCCTGTAACTATAATTAAGTATTCTTGCAAATAAATGATATTGATTGATTGATTGATTGATTGATAACTATAAAAACCTGTCGCAATTCATATCCTCTACGGGACTAGAATTCGTTAACATGACTTTTTGGCGATTTAGATTCCACTGTATAAGAAACCATTTTAAACTGAAAAACCGCTTCAGTATATCTTTCCAACACAAAGCAAAACAAGTTAACCACGCACCAATATGTACATAGAATTATCACTAGATAGATATCCTTTGTTTAATAGTGACGATGACGAATTGCCTATTGTGCACTGGAATCTGAAATGTCACCACTATTTTTACTCCAGAAGCTGACTGTTTTTAAATTGCTTTGATTTTTCTTTTTAGCAGACATTATTTATAACTTTATTATACATTTGTAAGGCGCGAGTGTATAAGAAACTCTTGATTGATATGAAGGTTTTACGTTTTTTCAGGGTGAAACTGAACAAACACAACATTCCATGTCGATTAATTTAAAGGTTGCATTTTTTTATCTGCCCAGCCGTACATAGGTGTGAAATATAGTCCAAAATTAAATGCATATGAAGCATGAATCTTCATATAAATTAGTCAGTTCTTGCATAACGGTTCCTTAAATAAAAGATGCCAAGAAGGCAGCAGTTGACAGCCCTAGTCATCGGGGCTCTCAAGATTGTATTAAGTAATCGGCAATTTCAAACCTTTTTAAATAACGAAATCGTTAAATGCATGTTCTATAATGTGGTCAGAGTGCTTATTCTGCACTCCCCACCCTCCTGGCGCCGGCCCTCCGACCCTCTCCCTACATTGTGCGGACTAGAGCGCGTGCGCACACCTGTCCGCCACGCGCCTGCGATTCTAATGCTATTTTGAATTTAAAATTTGCCATTCGTAAAAGGGGGGGCCTGACAATACATGATAATTATTTTTGACCATGTTTGTTCGATCAAGTAGGGAGAGGGCTGTTGTACAATGTTACACCGGGTATTGGTATAGTAGGTTGATGAATAACCTTGAAAGCTTATGATTATTTTACAGACATTTCTATACTGGAGACTCTATGTTACCTTTACCTTTAAAACAATAATAGCAATCTACGTATATTTTTTAATCAATCACGAAGTTCATAAATATAATTTTCAGCAAACCTGATATTAAAAATATGAAATATAATGTACGTGAATTATATTAAAAGCCTACGGTGTTAATTACATTTGGAAAATAATTTTACGTAAGTACTCGACTTTTTATCTATATCAGTTCTCACTTTATCTCCTTCCAGGCTTTGGAGAAAGCGAGCTATGTACAGTTACAATATTCACTGATGATGGAGGTTCAATATCCAAAAAAAAAATACATTTAACATTATGAATTTATTTATTTATATTTAGCTGACAGTATTGCATGAATAACGAAGTTTAAATGTCGCAACGCCTTAAGGCCGGCGGGAATAATGTCCTTTCTATCCGCTCATTAGCCAAAATATGTCCGTATGTCTACAGGCAGAACAAAAAGCCGCTCGAGCATCCGCCACCGGAACACCTCGGGCGAAGGCTGTGTTGTATGCTAGTGAAGGTGCATGTATACCAGATTCTTATGAACATATTTTTGTATGTATCTGAAAGAAAATGTACAGTATTATTAATAATAAAAATATACGAAGTTCGGCCAGGTTCAAATTATAACACAGCAAGCTTTGGTTGCTGTCGAGACGGCGGGCTCGACTTGGTGTGGCGAGGCCAGTCTTTATCAAGAATATAGGGCGACGGCTGAAAGAAAGGGGCTGCGACCCTTGCTTTGTTTCTTTTCTGGTCTAACAAATGTCACTGGCCATTCAGCGAGATAATGCCGCCAGTATTTTTGGCAATTTTGGTCCGGGTGAAAATCAGAGTGGGGGGGGAGGGGTTGGTTTTTATTTGTTTATTATTTATTTAGTATTATGTAGATACTAGGTAGGCCGTTGGCGAAACGTGTTGTGGATTTTGTAGGATAGGTGCATAATATGTGTGGATATTTTTTGCTTGTTTAAGTAGTAGATCTTGCCTGTCTTGATATTATGTTAAATTATGTACCTATTTCTTAGGATAACATTCACCAAAAAAATATTGTTGGAAAGTAAAACTCCCTAAAATCTAAATGTTTCACTTTCAAATCGCTTCATAGATAAATAATGACTCACTTTCAGAGATTATAAATGAAAAAAAAAGATGTTTAGGTACGTAATACGTAACGACCTCATTGTAGTGCTCCTTCTGTTGCACCCTAAAACAGACCGGGGGCTGCTCCTCCACCTAAACCTAATAATAATATAATCTAATGAAATGAAAGTTTTTATACTGATTATTATAATGGAATATGTAGGCATTATACATTTCAAATATTTAGACATACGCACTTTTAAGTAAACACGCCTTTACTCGTAAGCTCTCACAACAAATGAAAAAGATATTCATATTACCATTAAAAGTAAACTTGTCATGTCAAGTTTTAAATACCGGGGTAGAAAATAAATACGGGCGGCCTTGTCCCGGCAATCAGTGCAGATATATTAACTGTAAAATTAGCCTGCCGCCGCGGGCTCTCGTCGTGGGTGGAATAAGGGACTACTGAACCAAGTGAGCTATAGTATCACTAGAAAGGCGTACAGGCGTTTGAGTGACAAATGTAGTAGAATTATAAGAGATTGTGAAATTTACTTTCTAGATATAATACCTACATTTTAATAAAAATAATGATACCTGTGACCCACGTTTATCAAAAATACCAACAGAATACACTTAACTATGAGGACCATTATCGCAACAGCTGAGGGTTACAAATGAATGCGTTACTTATAAATATACGTACTTAATAAAAAAACTCATTTATTTTATTCGACTCATGTCCACTAATCAATTATTTCCTTTTTAACCGACTTCAATTTCATAGAAGGAGGTGGTTGTATATTCGGTTGTGGCTATTTTTTTTACTGTACGTTCACCGACTTCACCGATCACTCCGGCAACTGTTGAGTAATTATTATTCATTTGAAAGGAGTTACTTCCAAAGTGGTCCCATATTAATTTGGTTCTGATCTGATGATGGAATCCAAGACGAATTGAGGGAACTCCTCATTTTTAAAAGCACTTTCATGGTGATTTGGGTGTTTTCTTCAGCAACACAAAAAAGTAAGGTTAAGTGAGTAAGGTTGCCAGAGCTCAACGAGGGGGTTGGGGTTAGGGTCGGCAACGCGCATGTAACTCCTCTGGAGTTGCAGGTGTATATAGGCTACGGAGACTGCTTACCATCAGGCAGGCCGTATGCTTGTTTGCCACCGACGTAGTATTAAAAAAAAAAAACACAGGCATTTTTTCTCAAATACCATCAATTTGATGAAGTGGATCTGATGAAGATGATTTTTTTGAAGATAATGATTTTATGTACGTTCACCGATTACTTTGACACCCGTGGTCCCATTTGAGTATTTTTTTTTTGTGTCGAAGGTCTTACCTTCAAGGTAGTGCCATATTAATTTGGTTCTGATCTGATGATGGGATCCACAAGGAATTGAGGAAACTCCTCATTTATTAAAGGCACGTGTGGCACCATGTGTGGTGATTTGGGTGTTTTCTTAAGCAACTCGAGTATTTTCTCTCAAAAATCATCAATTTGGTGAAGCGGATCTGATGATGGTTTTTTAATAATACTTCAAACATATCAGTTGGTAAAGAAGATACTTAAAAAAAGATAATATTTTATTTGATCGTTTTTGAAGTCTGTTTATTTTTTATAAGAAGTTTTTATATTCCTTAAAATTATTTAAATCATTTTTATTGCAGATTTGGTAGCTGTACTAGGCTAAAATTATATTTTGAATTTTATTTTTCAACCATTAACCGCTTCAACGACTTTTAAACTATTTTTTTTCTTCTTTCTCCATTATATTGTGTAGTACTCAGGTTAAATGTGAGTGTATGAATATGCTTTAATTCCTTCTTTCTCGTTTAAGTAGTGGAGAAATTTTTTATACACAAGCAAATTTTAAACAGTAAGGAGCTTGGAATATATAATATAAGAATGTTTTAAATGTAAAGTTATAATGTTGCCGACACACGTTCACTACTTATTGCACGGCGCCAAGGCGAGACAAGATAAAATTATATCCCATAAACAAACCCTATAAACCTACAACTAATACTTTGCTATAAACCATCAAGTGTAAATTAAAAAGCTGCGTACATAAAAACCTTCTGAATTGTAAAAAAAAACTAAAGATGAAGTGCTTTTTTATACTATCCAATTAATTATTTAATTAAAAATATAAAAACCAAGTATAACTATCGCGTTTTTGAATAATTGTAATGTATTTAGCACTTTATATTTCTTATACGAATATGAAATAAAAAAATAGACATCTATTTATTGTATTTATTAATTGAATTGCAAACGCAATTACATGCCGTAATGGGAAGTTCATACGAAGCGGCGCAAAATATTTTCTTCTTATTAAAACTTGACGAGAATATTTCATTGCAACTGAACCCCTAGTGTAAATTTATTCGATAGCGACACGTGACGTACGCGTTTGCGTTAAGTCTCATTTTGTATGATTTAGAAACAGCGCGCCAAGCGGGACGTTTTGGAAACTCAAAACCCTATACAAAAAATAAACACTTCACGTATAAATGTCACATAAATGATGGGACATCATATACCAAGTCGTTGAGACTGCCAAATCCGTCATGTGCTCGATTTTTGATAGACAAATAGTTACTGAGCAGCAAAATACATAAGGTATTAACTAATTAGATATCATTTGATTAAAAGGATTTGGTATTTATTGTCCGTGATTGAATACTAGTTCCTAGGTTCCTATTCCTACTCAAAACAAAGCGTACTGCCACCAGTTTGACACTGACATATTCACTAGCGTGTGCGTAACTCACTTTCTATGCATCTCGTTAGTATGTACTTGCATATTAGTGCAAACGAGATATATCTATAGAAAGTAAGTTACGCAGACGTTAGTGAATATCGGCCTGATTCGAAGAATGATTAAGACACGTTTAAGATCTTGGAAAGATCTTTAAAAGATCAATAACTAAACGACATGTCAAAATTGACGTTTATTTCGATTCCGCTGTGATCCCAATAAGATCTATCTACGATATTTCTAACGTCAAAGTGACATTGGTTGCCCGAATCGAGTTGCTTCTATCAATTATACGACAGACAAACGACATCTAAATGAGAACTTATCTAAACCAGAACTTATCGTTATCGTATCTCATTCTTCGAATCGGGCCGTATCGTATGTCCGTTTGAGACTACTAAGGTATTTCCTAGTCGTTTATCGCCTGTTTGTTAACAATGTATTTGCAACAAATAGTTACTTATCAACAAGACCTACTGTTTAGCAGGCTCAATTATTATTATTTAAAGTTTTTTTTGTTATTCGTCTTAATATTATTGTATTTTATTATTGAATTAGTTTGTGCCCTCATATGGTAATGTTTTCTGGAATATTTTTATTTTATTTTATTTAAACAAGATGGTTTGAAAAAAATCGTTTATATTTTGTTATTACAAACGTAGTTTGATAGATTTCAAATATCTATTCATTTTTGAACTCCATCTTTTTGTTTGTTTATCACAATAGGAAATGTGTAAGCGTCATCACTATCAGTGACACCCAAGCTGCGTAGGCGTATGAAGATTTTCAACCAAAACTAACACCAAAACATTGTTAAACGCATGTATTAAAGTTTATAAAAATATTCCTAAATAAACATACTTAAGGTACTGTTCGGATTCAGAGTGCACCAGCGTTACTTCTGCAGTATTGCGGCGGGACATTTCTGCCGCAAATCTGTAAAAACATTATAATAGTATGTAAGAAACCTAGCCACCATGAAACATGACTACAAACGATATCTAATGTACACCCTACCATTATGTATCCAACCTAGCATTAAGTGAAAGAGACCTAGAGCTGAAATTATTGCGCAATAAGACAGAGACCTGTCATATAATTAGGCATGTGTCATGCAGGTACTGAATGTATATGTTTTCCTTGAGTCAAAGTCGACTTTACTTTTAAAATCATTAGGGCGTATTTAGGTACGAGGTCCATTATGCCTATATCTAATAAAAACATAATTTTCTGAATTATCAAACCTAAATGCAAGGTACAAAGATTTAAAATCACAGTGATCTTCTTGTGAACTTTGTTCATTTTTCTTCTAAATGCATGAAATTTATTGCTGAGTGTACACGCGTTGCGGACAATTTGCGTGTTTACTGAGCGCGTGGCTTGCTTGACGACTCCATCAGGGAAAATTAAGTTATCAAGTTAAAATTTATTATGATCAATAATAATACGTCATGTAAGCCTCTGTAAAGGAACATTAATTTGAGCGATTACCCCAATCTACGAAGTTCTTGAGCTGTACAACAATTCCTTCCGTCAGTTAATTTGTAATTGACTATTTATCTTGTCAAAAAAGTGCAAGTCGTTTTTAGGTTTCCGTACCCAAAGGGTCAAAAGGGACCCTATTACTGAGACTCCGTTGTACGTTTGTCCATCCGTCCGCCTTTCCGTCCGTCCATCCGTCCATCTGTCACCAGGCTGTCATGGCCAGGCATCTCATGAACCGTGATCGTTAGCCAATTGAAATTTCTAGAGATTACGTATTTCTGTTGCCGCTTTAACAACAAATAAGTACTAAAAATAGAATAAAATAAATATTTAAGGGGGCTCCCATACAAAAAAGTGATTTTTACATAATCGTACGGAACCCTTCGTGCGCGAGTCCGACTCGCACTTGGCCGATTTTTTTGAGACATGCGTCGCTTAACGACATCATCCGTCGGTCTCTTGCCACCATTAATGTGCTTGCTCTTCTTTAGCCGACTGGCATTATCAGGAATGATGGCAAGAAGCCTGATGGGGTGTCCTTGGTTCCTTGGCGCCTGGGACCGATGTTAGTAAGTATGGAATGCTACCTGCATAGACACCGTTCTACCTCCAACGGACTAATTCAAAAGCCGGCGCAGCTGCGGAAAGCGCCGAAATTTTGAAACGTAATAAATATAAAAGCCTCGCTAGAGAGTACCATTTTGTACCAATTGGCGTTGAAACTCTAGATCCATGGGGTAACAGTGCGCACAAGTTTTTTGCAGAAATCGCGAAGCATCTGGTTGACGTAACGGGGGACCGAAGAGCCGGCGGCTTCCTCGCACACCGTCGAGCGGTATTTCCTCGTTATATTGCGATACAACGAGGAAATGCCGCCAGCATCTTTGGTACAATGCCGCAAGGGCCATTTTTAGATTTAAGCTTTAGAGTAGTAATCCCCTGTATATATCCATTATGTATATTGTTATTGTAAAGAAGGAAAACATAATATGTATATTTGTTTTTTTATTGGATAAAAGGTAAAATAAGTTCTTAAATTATCCGATCATTTTTTTGTTGCTGATGCATCGGGGCATAATATCTGTTAATAATTCGAATTTATTTGCTACTTAGTAATTCGCCATATAAGAGAATAATTTTACGCCAAATGATTCTTGTTTGGTTGGAGTAACTTGTAAATGCACCAGGCGGTTACCAAGAAAGTTAATAAAAGTAACGTTATCAAGAATAACAAAATGCTGTAATATGTATATGATATGACAACGACTTATACATGTGCGTTGGCCAGCTGGCTACTATATAAAACACTCAACTTGGACAAACAGATATCTGAGAGACTTGGATAAACAAAATCTAAAACCTACCAATTTTTATCGTGCTCTTGTCGTGGTTGACTGCATGATATGTGATAGCACTACTGATCGAACGGTGAAGCGTGATTTTAGAACTTCAGCCCATAGTAGCTGTCTAGGAACTTCGGTGAAGGAAATATCATGAAGAGCACAGTCCAACCGGGGAAGTATCTATACCTTACAGAAAACCGCAGCTAAATAATACTAAACCCGGGTATATCCTTAAACTAAATACGTCCAAAAGAGAGGTATGGGCACTGTAAATGTCATCTCGCTTTGTGTGGTAGGGCGCAGCACAGCGGATGTCATTTCAGAGCAGAGCCCAACTGGGAAGTACCTCCACCTTACAGAAAACCGCAGCCAAATAACACTAGACCCTACTCATAGTATCGTGTTCCTAGCGGTGAGTAAGGTTGCCAGAGCTCAACCAGGGTGCGGAGTGTTATGGTCGGCAACGCATATGTAACTCCTCTAGAGTTGCAAGCGTAGATAGGCTATGAAGAGTGCTTATCATCAGGCGGGACGTACGCTTGTTTGCTACCGACGTAGTATATATGTATAAACTGGATTAGCGCAATAGTCTTAGTTTCCAGAGTTTCTAGACGCCCTTTTAAAAAGGCTTAGACCAATCTATTCTTTTAACAGTACAGTCGCCATCAGATATATCGGAGCGGCCGAGGTGCTCAAAAATATCTGAACACGAACTCTAACGCCTTGATAATAGAGGCGTGTTCAGATATTTGTGAGCACCCTGGCCGCTCCGATATATCTGATGGCGACTGTACAAGTTACATGCGGCAACTTAACCTAAGTGGCGGCTAATATTGATTGAGGAAGAGAATCTAGTTTTCAGGTGTTAGACTTATTTGTTTCAGTGTTCGGCGAATTTAGACGGGTCGTGAAAAATATAATATTTTATTTCATTTGTATGAGCTTGGTTACAATCGTTAAAGATACCTGCAACAGTCGAACAAGTTGACGTGTTATTGCATACGTATAATGAATATTAAACCCGTATACATACTTACAAATTTTAAACCTATTAAGTTTTTTGTTTTCAATGTTGAGCTTACCTAACCCCGATCTTAAGATATTGGCGAAAGCCGAAATATCTACAGAAGTGGCTATTGAAAATAAACTAGTTTTTGGGCATAAATAATTTATTTTTATTTACACTCATGTATTTAAGTATTTAAGCACTGATTTATGCAATTATCTAGGGGCACGGCAGTGCCCCTGCCAAGACAAGCAAAGCGAAGCGCAAGAGCACTATTACCTACCTTTTCTCGAAGCGCTTCGTCGTTTTTATGAACCCTCATAACTTGGGTTTGGATTATGCCAGATAAATAAAATTCTCGAGTTAGAATACAATACAATACAAATCCTCTTTATTGCACAACCTCAGAATAAATGTACACGGAAACACATATAATACATGAAGATAGAGGTTAACAACAGGCGGCCTTATTGCAAAGCGATCTTTTCCAGACAACCTTTAAGTAGTGGAGAAATGAAACTTTTAATTTAACTAATTAGGAGGTGCAAAAAAACTAAATTGATACTAAATAGCAGTAGAGACAATACCTTTAAATTTTAAGTCTACAACAGAAAAAACAATACATAAACATACATACTACTTACATAATTATATACATATATACAATACTATATAATTTTTACCAAAAGCTATAACCAGTAACGCGGACAGAAACACTTAGGAAGAGACAGACAATAGTTTTTAAGGTGGCATATGAAAATAGCAAGGTATTGAGCGCGTCTTAGTTTGACAGGAAGAGAGTTTCATAACCGAACAGCCCGAAAAGTGAATGAGCAATTATAAGATTTTGAGGAGGAAGGAGAGACAGAAAGAAGCAAATTTTGTGAGGATCTAGTGGAATTTAAATAACTAAAGCGTTTTTTTTAGGTAACGGGGGGTGGTGGGATTAAAGAGTACCTACACTATAAAGAAGACAAAGGATATGAAAATTAGGTCGATAACAGAGGGGAGCCACTTGAGTTGCACGCGAAAATGAGAAACGTGGTCAAATTTACACAATCCAAATATAAACCGGATGCAAAGATTTTGTATTCGCTCATTTAGTTGCTCTTCTGTGAGATCAAGATAGGGGATGTCGGCGTAATCGAGGATTGGAAGAAGAAGAGATTGAGCAAGCGCAATTTTCGTGGCGATCGACAAGAAATTACGTAGTCGCCTATATACATATAACGTCAATAGTGGACCTATTAAGTATACAAAAATCAATTGCATAGCTCTCATACTTTACATACTTATACTTTAGATTTTAGACTCGTACTTTACATTTTATTAATATTAGTCTGGAGTAAACTGGCCTTTTTCGAGTAAAGTCGTCGACGTCTCTTCTAAATACCCAAAACTTGTATGGATATGTTCGTTGTTGTCTCCAAAAAAACGAATTGATCGGTTTTAGTTTATGGAGAGGGGGACGTGTCGAAAAAAAGGGGGGAGAGATAGCGTCCGCATATCATTGAGATTTATTCACATCTGGAGTCCTATGGGACCGATCGGTTCGTGTGAGGTGTCATTTGAAAGATAATTAAACGTACTATCATTATTTTTTAATAACCGTAGTCATAACTGTAGTCGTTTACAAAATATTTGAAAATATATTATTTTTTACCGTGCATGGATGGCATTAGTACTGATAAAACATGCTTCTAACTCAATAAATTATAACTTTACCGTAATTATTGTTTTAACAAAATATACGAGACATTTCATTAGCTTTCCAAAAATATAAGCTATATTGGCGTATGATATTATATAACCGAGTTATGATGAATTTTGTTAAGCATGGGTCACTACACTACGTACCGTCACATAAATAGCGGACGACCGTCGTCGACATTTCGTTATTTCTTGTGTACCATTCTACTGATCAATTCGTTTGAGATGTCGTGAGAAAGAATATTTAACGTACATTTATAGTTTACTAACAACTTTAGTCATAACTGCAGTCGTTTACAAAATATTTAAAAACATGATTTTTTACCGTGCATGGATGGCATAAGTACTGATAAAATTTGAACTATGTGTAAGTAGTCTTACAGGCCAATTGTAGTTGCGTTTATTAGATCTGTTTCCTATATGATACCGATCTGCCAGTGTCAAAAGTGACATTTCTTCAACCAAAAACGTCACGTCGTCAGATCTAATAACAAAAACTAGAATTGGCCTGTTAGATTAACTTTGTGTAGTAAATAGCTACTCTGTGACATAAAATATTACAATATAGACGGATCTTCTACTTTACCTCGACATATACGTAGAGATCTTACGGCTGCTTTCGATGCTGACAACAGAACGTTACAATTTATATTAATATCCGTTTAATGTATAGGATTGGCGGACTGAAGGCTCGGCCCCGTGAGAGCGGGGTATTGTTTTCTGCGAACGCGAGATTGATAGCGGAAGTGCGATCGAGATCCAACTGCTTTTATTTGTCATTTCCGCCCGAATTGCGCACCATACAATTTAATCGACTCGATTCGTAGTTATACTTTTAAATAGGTTGTTCTTTATGAGCACAGGTACGCCTTGTTTTTTATCAATTCCTTTAATTCCCAGGGCAAATTACGTTAATTCCTTAAACATATAGGTATTCTAATTAACTCTGTTTTGTAAATAATCAGTTATTAATTCTGATAAGGATTTTCCGAATTTGTACACTTGCCTTAAGCTACTTTTATAGTCTAAGGTATTGCGACTATATTATACTCGTGGATCTATCAGCGATCTATCAGTGTTTGACGACCGGTTTGGCCTAATGGGTAGTGACCCTGCCTACGAAGCTGATGGTCCCGGGTTCAAATCCTGGCAAGGGCATTTATTTGTGTGATGAGCATGAATATTTGTTCCTGAGTCATGGGTGTTTTCTATGTATTTAAGTATTTATAAATATTTATATATTACATATATCGTTGTCTAAATACCCTCAACACAAGCCTTATCGAGCTCACTGTGGGACTTAGTCAATTTGTGTAATTATGTCCTATAATATTTATTTATATCATCACTCAACGCTTTTGGAATTAACATTCTGATTTGTTGCTTATTTTTAAGTAAAATCTTAACGCATTTACCTAATATTATTTTATACATTTCGTTAGGTGTAAAAATCTTACCTTGTGAAAAAAAAACCGGGCAAGTACGAGTCGGACTCGCGCACGAAGGGTTTCGTACCATTATTTATAAAAACGGCAAAAAAAAATGTTTTATGTATGGGAATATTTTAATTATTTTTTTAATATAAATTTAAACTTAAATATTTATTTTATTCTGTTTTTAGTATTTTTTGTTATAGCAGCAACAGAAATACATCATCTGTGAAAATTTCAACAGTCTAGCTATCACAGTTCATGAGATACAGCCTGGTGACAGACGGACGGACGGACGGACGGACAGCGAAGTCTCAGTAATAGGGTCCCGTTTGACCCTTTGGGTACGGAACCCTAAAAACGAGACAAATGCGAGTCGGACTCGCCCGCCGAGGGTTCCGTATCAATTAAACTTATTTTTTTTACCTATCTATTAAAATGAAATTAAAATTAAATAATCATTTAATTCAGGCATAGCCCATATAAGTGTTAGTAACAGCCTTAAATAATAATGTTAAACTATGACTATTACAATTTCCTATAATCTACCATGGAACACGTATACTTAGGGCTAGGACTATACAATACCGGGTGAGCAATACGTGCACTTTGATATGATAAATAGGTTTTCTATTAAAATTTAAATTAAAAAAAAATGTCAGCAATAATTAAAATATAAAAATCATTTCATTAAAAATAATTCAGACATATCAGAATTAATTATACATCTAAAACTAATGGCATGAAATATAAAATAAATTAAAAATTAAAATTAATAAAAAATCATAACATAATAATGAACAAAAATAAATAAGCATTTAAATTGAATGAAATAATCCTATATCTTATAACTAACACTCATAATTTACGAAACTGGAGTGCAGACTGATCCATCTACGCATCATCGGTGAGTCCCACCTCCCGGCACCTTCAGGATGCTGTTCGGACTCCCTAACAACCTATCAAGTAAGGAGGCACAGCGCTTTCTTATAATCGCATGAAAGCCATCAACACTTGCCTCCGCAAACATGCCCGAAGCACTGCACCTTCGTCGAAGACCGAGCAAAATCCTGAAGGCATCGTTATATTGCACTCGCAGAGCGCTGTAGGTCCTCTGCACATAATTGACCCATAGTTTATAGTTTTCAAATTTATCCCTGTACTTTTAGTATAAGACAATATTCCTTGCCAAATTTCATAGTTCTAAGTCAACGGGAAGTACCCTATACATTTTGATTCCCTTGAGAGTGTCGAAATATATGTACGTTTTATACTCGACGACTGTTAAGTATTGGTTGAATTAAGTTTTCGTATACCAAATTGTAATTGCGTACTTTTCATGTATGGGCTCATCTCAACTATACTATTAATTTCAATACGCTAAAGTATTCAATTGTTTGGTGGAGTTACTTAATTTATATTAAAAATATAAAAGAAATAAAAAATATCCGAATAGACGAAAAGTACTGAGTTACTTATTTACTTTTGTAACAAATGACCATACGGCTAAGTTAACAGATTTAAAAAAAAACGCTTTGCATAACTTAAGCCTTAGGGTTCTGAGTGTCCCTGCTTGGGAAGCTCGTAATCGGGGTACGAACCCCGGGATCATTTAATGAGGAGTATTTGTTTCCAAGGGGCTCAAGGATAATTGTTTCTAAATTCTGAGTTACAGATCTTCTTTTTTGTATTTAAGTAAGTCTATCTATTTCGGATTGGTGAGGTAGCATCGCCACCAAGTGGATGCCGCTAGAGGGACGGACGGGGCCATCAGATAGCATGGCAGCCTCGGATGGAGATGGCGGGATGACCTGGACCTGGATTTCTTCCATAATAATTGGCCAGAGAAAGCACTAAACCAGGAGTCAAAGAAATCAATCTTTGCCCAGCAGTAGGACACTCCAATCACCTTGTAAAAAAATACATATCGCCGGCCAGTACCTGTACCAGTACACAAGCCTGTGATGGGCACCTTTATGCCAGGAATAGCTTGGGGCGGGCTACTTTAGTAGGTAGGTTTACACGCTTAAATAGTCCATATTTATTAGGTGTAGTAGATAGATTTAGATTTATTCAAGTTTCGAACAAAATTCCAAATACTCTGTGGTTGCCAAACATTGATATAAAAGACATATTGCGACTAAATATAAATTCTTTTAATGTCATAACCAAGCACGCATGAATATTACCGTTAACTAAAACATCTAAACTAAAACTGAAACTTCCTTAGAATCAAGTAAAATAAATTAACAAATTAATTAACTACGTTTCTCTAAAAAAAATACAATAATACGGTCTACATTGTTCTTGCTAGTCATTAGGTGCCTTAATACTCGCATATATTACACAGAACATTAATTTTGAATTCGAAATTATTTAGCGTTTCATTTCTTAACTCGCCAAAGATTGATGAGTTGCGTAACTTAAAATGGCTGCGAAATTCGCAGTAGTCATTCGGATTCATCAATCATTTCATCTATTAGATAAAAAATAAACTGAAAAACGTACGCTAGGTGTCGTGGGTGTGCGCGTGTGTCGTTATAAACACATTTCGTTTGCGCGAAAAGTAGGCGGAGCCAAGCCATCGCGAACTACAAAGAGAAACACCTTCTTAGGAAGCATAATGAACTAGATTGATGAGCTAGACCCTAATTGCTTGGTGAAGAACGATATCGTCACCTGCCAAAGTAATTGTTATAACTAATGGAATCTATACGGCGGTATTTTATTCTTATTCATTATTTGATTGATATGACATGGCAAGACCATTTAAGACTAGAGTTTTATTTGTTATATCGGTAATGTTTATGTTGTACTTTTTGAGTTTTGCTGGTTTTATCATTTAGGCATAGCAAACAGTGACGAGACCGTGTCTGTCTAGAATATTGGCCAATATAATAAAGCCTAATGATAGTACGTAGGATCTTTTTATCTCCGTAATTAAAGTTATCTGCGAGTAAGAGCCGTCAGGGTGTTATCGGGCCGCGTCCACTGCGCGTTATCTTCATTACCGCTCTCGCAACTTTAATTCACATATCCATTAATTTTAAAAGCTGCCGCGTACGTTTGTTAAACCAATAATTATCTACGGCTTTACGAGGGCGTAATAAATCATTTGCAAATCAAACGATGTCGAACATCTTCGTGGGATAATCCTCTATTGAAATGGCAGATTTAAGATGCTTCCAAGGCCTTAGTAATTAGCTTCTAGTTGTAATTACTTACTTTTATATGCATATTTATAAACCATCGAATCGAAAACTTGTTCAATAAAATTAGTGTTACATACAGGTGACGTCTGTAATGTGGTTTAAATATCAAACAAGAAGTTATCCGTGAAATAGTTCTAATTAAATTTATAAACAAACTATTCGTACTACTACAAACTAATCGTGATTTCTTTGATTTAAAGTGTCGAGTGTAGGAGTTGAAGAGGTCATCATGAGTCCGGCATGCGAGCCCCCGACTATGACCCGTGGGAAAGAAGCAGGAGAACAACAGACTATACTTGGCCCACGAAAAGTAATCGAAAGAGCCGAAGGCATGGCTGTGGTCTTCGATTCACTTGAAAATATGGCAATACTCGCTACGCTTTTATAATAACTTAACAGAGCATTTATTAGAATTTCTACGTAATTTGTTTACGCTTTAACTAAAAGCTTCAAATAAATCTTTACGACATAATATACCTACTTCTGAACCTTTGAGTGAGCTGTAGAAAGATGTATTGGTAGTTGTAGACTTTTACACTTAGCCAGACCAAGTTACTGCCATTTTGTAGTAATTTCTGTGTTTAACAGCTTGCTTACGCTTTATTGCACGAAACTTACTTTTTACAAGGAAATACTGAACAATTTAATTGCCCTTAATATAGGGGCCATATATTACGGTAATAATTAGTTACAATTTTAATGTGCATCATGTAAAATTACCATGAACTCCGTTTGTATAGTTATGTATAGTATATAATATCATGTGTAATATATATATATATATATATATAGCGCTTTGTGCTGGCCAGCTCACAAAAAATTGGCATTTTTTGTAGTTCATACTTAGGTTTGTCTTTTTGTGCTTTTCGAGAGCACGAACTAATAACAAGATATGATGCTCTAGGGTTGGCAAAACAATGAAAATGCCGATACCGTCAATGTAGACAAACCGTTTATGCTCGAATTCTATTCTATTATCTACCAGTCTTTATTGGGTTGCAGGAGCATTGATAAGATCAAGGCGTAGAAATAAACTGGAAGTTTCTACGAGAAGGTACAAAGAACGAAGAGATTTGCCATAAAGTTGCATCATCCCCAGCCGTAACTTTGTGTTCAGTAGCAAGATCATCATAATGAAATTAGGTTTGTGTTACGGTTACACAATAGTCCGAAGAACAGTTTTCGTCACATGTGGTATTTAAATTTTATAGCTAATTTAGGAAGAATTGGGTTATTGGAAGAGGAAGGTAGTCTCGACAAGCATGAACTGTCTAATCGAACTTAAACTAGATCTTAACTAGATGAATGATCAGCAAATGGTGAAATAAGTTATGTATCGACATCAAAGGAAAGGAAAAAAACTTGCTAAAGACCTGTTTCAGCGGTGTTCAGCTCAGTAAAACTTAGTATAGGCGCCATTTTCATTTGTTTCTTCAATGACATTTAAAATAACGATATACGAAATCTTTTTCTTGTCAGTTGGCCAAAGCAAAGCAATTCAACCTCTATTATGTCAGTCGTGATGACGTTTTGTTCAAAATAAAGCAAAGCGTAAACTAAGTATATAGGAAAAGAGAGCCCTCTTAAATAATTTTAAGGAAACTAATTTCGAAGCGCTATCTCTATTTTGTTGTATCCGAAACTAGCTATGTATGTGTGCGTGTATATGCATCCGTATGTGTAGGTACTGCCGTGCTACATAATATTCGGTCTACTTAGGAGGTTTACAAGTTAATTTTTGTTTGATTTCTTGTAACTTTCATAGTTTTTTTGTTTACAAGATATCAAACAAAATACTTAATTGTAAGCCGCCCAAGTAGACGTTATATTATGTAGAAAAGTTTTAAAAGAATGAAAAAAAAATGACGTACTATATAGTAATGCAAGTATATGTTTATTGCTTTTAATTTGGTATACAAGATAGTAATAGACTAGGCGTTGTAAGTACTTGCAGCTTCTGATTCAGTTTGTAAATGTTCTTATTTTTACCTATGTCCATCTTGGTGTACAAAGCTGCAATAGCTTCGTCTTCTGTGACTTGTGTCTGAGTCTGACCTAGAACTCTTTCATGTGCGCATAACTGACGTGCGTAGTTCTCAACTGAGCGTTTCTTCTTTGACCTTAACATCCAACTGGACTTGAATTCAAGATATTCCGGAGATAAAGTAAGGGCATGTAAAGTGTATATTAGGAGAATTCCTGGTAATTTGGTATCGCTCTCTAGCTCCGTAAACAATTCACTCCAGATATTTTTTAAACTAAACACATGAGTAACGATGTCGAGGTTCGAGTCCTTCTTGTACTAATGAATTTCTGGCATAGGACGTATGTCTTGTCTACGCACGTTCCTCCATAGATACACTCTATCTCGCCTTACTTAGCGGAATCAAATTGCACCAATCTTGGCAGAGTGTCACCGGACATGTTTTTCGTATACAAAATTATAATAATCATCGCTGGTTTTCATCTGATGATGATAGTGGTATTTTCTTCTTACCTTCGAAAATATCTAAACATCCTGGCATTGTCTTGAACACTAAAATTTTTAAACCTTCAGATTTTGTAACATTGGGACTATTGGCATTCTAATTTCCCTATTTGGATTTGACTGGTGTTTAATGCTTGCTCCGATTTTAGGTACTCTGCTCTGCTCTGCACTATAGAATTAATAGAGAAATCATAATTTCGTATCAATTATTTCATATCTCTGTTTCCATTTTTTTAAAGTAAACGACAGTTGCTAGATAACAAAACTATGAATAGAGGTAAGTCTTGACATACGAGGTATATGCAACCTTATTAATATTGTATTCATGCCTTTAGTTAATTTGTATTAATTTTATAGTCACATCTGGTGATGTAGTTTGCATAATCGAAAGTCAACTTTACGCAAGAGTATGTTATCGGATCCCATTCTTAGAAATCGCCGCTATCTTTACTAATAATGTTAACTACATTTCTAAGTATCGCCCCCCTGAAATAAAGAATCAATTGATGTCGAACGATAAGGCTGTTAGAGCCGACTCTACATACTTTGTCTCTGAATCTAAAAAAACTAGGGCATCAAAAGGTCTGCTGTGAACCACGTGCGACGTTTTGCCCCTCTGTCGCACTTGCAAATTCGTACGTAAGTGACACGTCGAACGTAGTTGGCGATATGCCCTCAGACCCTTGTCGAAACGCAGCTCGCTGAGTACTAAGCGGACGGCCATGCGTGCTCGGGATCGCGGATATCATTTTTTCTGTATTGTAATTCGTTATTATTAGTTGTTATTGTAGTTAGTTGTACCAAAAAATCGATTATTTCGATCAAAAATTAAATTACGTATTTTTAGACCTTTATATGTAGGTCTTTGGATCAATTCCACTGCTTTGTGTAAAAATAGTAGCAGTAATCTTAATGGTGCGTTTTAGACCTATGTTCGTGTTTTTTTCTTTCTGGCGAAAGTTATTTAAACGGGTTTCGAATCAACTAAGTTACTAGAGAATGGCCTCAAGATACTTGTATTTTTTTCCAGTCGTATTATGATCTTTAAAAGCGCTACTAATGCTAATTAGAATGAATTACCTCGTCATTAAATGAAAATCATGCGATAATGCTCACAGAATTTTATTAGATATGTTGTTTAAATTTTTTTTTTAGGATCTTCATTCAAAAATTGGCAATTACTTACCTGGATCAAATAATTGGGCAAGCATGTATTTGGAGATACAATGTCACGTGTGTGGCTTGTTATTAGATATGTATTACCAACAGACACACGGCCAAGATTGTTTAGGGTTCCGTAGTCAACTAAGAACCCTTAGCACCGTGTCCGTCCGTCTGTCTGTCTGTCTGTCCGCGGCCTTGCTCCGTCATCGTTACTATCGTTAGTGCTAGAAAACTGCAATTTGGCATAGATGTATAAATCCATTATGCCGATAAAGTGGTAAAATAAAAACAAGAAAAATGTTTTAACTCTCTTATTTATCAATATTTTGTTACTGCAAATGTTTATTTGGTAACTTCTAATTAATGAGGTTACGTTTTATTTATTTGACATAGTATGTTATGTCCTGTGTTTACTAACCTAAAGAAGTAGTTGTAGGAAGACTAATTAATTATTTATTTCATATTGCTACTAACACATATAATGTGTTAATGTTAAATTTTAAATGTATATTAATGTTATGATTTAAAGGTATCATTATGGATTTCAGACCAGTGAAATAAAGAATATGATTGATTGATTGATTGTTACTACATCTTATAAATTAGGTACAATATTTTATTTAGAGCTGCCTCCTACGTGCGCACTCTACAAAATAACACCTACTTTTATTTTTAACAGTAGGTATGTAACTTACAATAAGTACAATCTGTGATGTCTGAGTGTGTTTGTTCCTGTTTCATTCAAAAATCGTCGCTTACGGCATCTACCTTTATAAAAAGTTGTCATTAATTGTCCTTAAAAAGCCACCAGTCATCGAGTTAGTTAAGTAACTGACTGGAGTAGGAGCCATTCTGAAAGAAAGTCTCAGAATAGTTCATTGACTTAAAGTAAATTTCGCCCGTCACCGGCACCGTCTTACTCTCTGGCTACCCTTAATTGCTTGTCAACAAATTCTTGAATGTACGTCTCTGCGGGAACATGGGATTCCTCTTTTTACTTATCTCCAATACTCGATAAACAAGTCATCAAAAGAACCTTCTTCAAACTAATAATTACAGCTCGATAAAATACACTTTTGTTACGTTTACTCCGTAATGACGGACCGGACATCGGGCTTGTCTCGTCGGAGGGACAACTTCATGGCTGGCAGCTTTAATGGGTGCTACAGTTTGTAGAGACTTTAACTGTCGACATTGATAGGTTTTAAAATTGGAATCGCGTGGCTCACCTTTTTTATTTAGACATTTAGTATCGATTAAATAAACTAAATGAAATTACAGAATTGCAATTTTATATGAAATTTGCTAGCTGGGCTACCTGTTTAACTACTTAAAAATACGAGTGTCAGCGATGTTGTTTGTAACCGATTTCAAAAGGAAGAGGTTCTTCCTTCTGTTGTATGTTTTATTAAATGTTCGTTACTTCATAAGTCCATAATGCTGTTTTTAACTGGGTCTTTCTAAATTTCAAGACCTATCTTCGCGGTGTCAGGCGGACAAGGACGGGCAAAGTGGACATTTGTCATCCACTCAACGTACCGGACGAGTTGAATAACGCTAGAAGCTATTAAAAATAAACATCAAATGTTTAAAACATAACGACAGGTGTAACCAATTCAAATTAAAACTGCCCGAGCTTACAAAGGACAAACTCTTAATAACTACTGCAACCGCTTAATTACCGTTTGTCGCATAAGAAATAGCCTTTGAATCTCTATTAAGGCAAAATGTATTTGCTGGTGTAAAATTGCTTCTATAAATTTTCGTGATTACAACACAAATATACATGCAGATACGCGCAGGCGCAGTTCTTAATTGAATAGCCGAGACGAAAGATAGATGGTTCACTTAGACCAAAGCCCTAAAAGCAGGTATGGTAACCGTACTATTACCGAATAGGAACGTTCATTTACATATTTCAAAAGTTATAAAGCTCTTAAGCCACATCAAGGCGAATATTATTAATGACCTAAAATGTATTTTTGTAAATACATACATATATCAATACAGGCCAATTCGAACGTACACTGAGTACACTGACCTCAAAATTATATTTAAATCATGTTTTTTTAGTTATCGTGCGTCTTGCCGCGCCAATACATGTAATGACAAGTACAAGCTAAATGCACGATAACTAAATAACATGATTCAAATATACGTTCGAATTAGCCTAATAGGCAAAACAATTTTATGATTCGAATGTAATGTTAATTATCCAATAGGCAAAAACTAAGTTTATTTTCAATAACCTACTTACATCATTTATTTTATAGACCTTCATAAGTTTACTAGAGCTTCATGTTTCTAGATATTTTTAACTGTGAGAAATAATATGTGTGGTGTGTTTACTTTTGTTTGGACATTGCAAAGTCACACAACCAGTTTCTGCGTGCCACGCGCCACCCGCGCTGACGTACGTATAATGTTGGACACTCAAATATAGATGCAAGGACGGGCGCCTACTTATCTAGAATTTATGAATCTTAACAGGAGCAGACGTGAGGTTTTGACTATTTTGACAATATTTTTACAAATACAGTCAGTGCCGCTTTTATTATTAAGTTGTAGACTTTTACGGTATCCACGAAATACGAATCCAGGCATAAACTTAAGTTTATCAGGTATAAATTTACCAAAGTCAGTGGCCTGGCCTGACTTCGTCTGCGTTTAAATCCTCATAGGCTGACTATGCAAATATGAAAAATTCTGCCTACGAGTATATTGAGCTTTTTGCTATTATGCTGGCTTATAATTTTTAATGGAATTTGTAAGATTAATTGCCTTTGCAACTTAACCATTGTAAGTATATTTATATCTTTTACATATCACAAATTATAGTTATGTTTGTTACTATATAATTAATATAAGTTACAGTGAGAGTTGTCACTTCTGCCATTAAACGTCTCAAGCGTACTATTACGGTGCTCGCTTGTTGTTAGGAGACTTGAAATAATTGTTGAACGGTATCACGCGAGAGGCCACCAATAATGCAAATATTACTAAAATATTTTGCTATGTAGAGGTGTCTTATTTTAAATTTGTTCCTTAGTTATGACTTTTTTCTATCTATACATCTAGTACAGCGTAGGCTTCTTAAGGTTACTTTGGAACTAGGCAGACTTTTGTTAGATGCTCGAAAAAAACTTGTTTATCATTTATTTAAAAGTTATTTTTACAGGTACAATCTTTGTATTCACCCAGTCATCGTAAAACTAAACATGAATTGAGAATATATTTTTTATTAAGTAATTTTGGTGTCTAGGGCCTTTTTATTAAATAGAATCGTTTTTTTAGTTTATTTAATTAAAATAAATGAATCGCTCAAAATCAGTTATAAAAAAGTAAAGATCAGTTGAGTTATCCAAATTTTATATTTTTGGTATTCCCTTTTCAGGCTAACTCACGCTAGAACGGTCTGATCCCGGGCTTGGACGCCCGACACTTCAGTTTTTTATAGAAAGCATTATGTGATCATCGATCACCTGTAATAGAAAGTGTCGGAAGCCTTGTCCCGGGCCCGGACCGATCTACCGTGAATCATCTTTCAAGCTGCTTATAAAAAAAACTTTCTTATGTTTTACTTTTTACAGTAGGTACTTACCTAACTGAAGCACAGTTAGCTTGTTAACGGTTTATTTTTTTACGTACGCTGATTCAGTTTTGTTGAATACCTACATGAAGTAACTATCACCTTCCTTCCACGGTCACAATTACCCCCTAACTACCGGCCCTATTAAAATTTCAAAATCCATTTTTAGAGTTGGGCCCTTTTTGCCCTCAGGTGTTGGCAATTTCACGGCACTTTTTGCTGTCACTCGTTCAGATGAATGTGCAGAAGCCTAGGCTTGAAGAATCCAGCCCGGGGCGACCTTCGATTACCTATTTTCCGATCGCCATTGCCGGACAATAAGCACCAGTCAATAACCACTGCCAATTAAGTTCGGTAGCGCCTCTGCAACGCACTCGGACGAGTTTTTGTCGAGCGCATGCGCTGGCCGACCTACACGAGGCTTAATTGGCGGATACTCGTCATTAGGTATGTGCGATGTGGCTTTGTGCGGTTAGACTTTTTCAAGACGACGATATCCTATTTGCTTATTGGAGCACGTAGTAAATAGCTAAGAATAACGTTCAAGGACAACCTCGACTAATAGATCATTAAATCAGGTGTTCCTCGTGACTGTTATTTTAATGCACTTTTGGATTTTTAGTAAGATTTAGCATGTCCAATACGTTATATTATAGTATTGACAGCTTAAGGGATACACGTTAGCCTCTTGATCAACATATCATTCATCCGATCCCATCCACATTCTCGAGAAATCCACGTTTAGCAACCGCATTCACAGTACATCACAGTACCTACAGGATAAACAGTTTACGCTCAATAGTACGTATCTGCCACACCCTAATTGTTTTATATCTAAAGATATACGAGTAAGTATATTTTTGTAAAACTTTGAAGAACATTCGAGTCGTAGCCTCATCCCGTCACTATTGAAGCTGACTGTTCATAGTAGGGTACCACCAGTAAGCAATTACAGCAAGCAGTGGCTGGAGTCTGGAGAATTTGGAGGAGGAGGAGGAGGTTGGAGGATTTTTCCGGATTTTGGTTACTGTTTGATTATTGTTTTATATATTTGAATTATATTGCACCTCATGCAGGAGATTCTACAGAATCACTTAACTTTTTATAGCGTGCAATATTCCATTTAAGTTACCAATCGGTCTTCGCCATCTAAATGTCATAATGAGACTTAATACTTATTAGAGATAGAATGTCTGTCAAAAATGTAATGCGACAGTTTCTTATCTCCGTTCAGGGCTTCTATCTGGATCGATAGGTTTTTGCTTCACACAAGCTGTCTTGTGCTTTTTGCTGGGCGGCCGTACGAATGTACCCACCGTTCTTTCTGCCGCGAGTCTCGTCTGTAGATGTCAAAACATAACCAATTACTTCTCCTGTCATTACAAAGTTATTTACAGTCGTATTTATTCAACAGACAAGTTAAATTTTAAATAAAATCGAAGGACTGCAAAGATAATGCAGCGTTGTTAAATTGTAGATATTATCAATAACCACGTCGAACTTTAAGTATATTTTTTCTCAAAGTTTACTATGCCGAACACAATAGTTGCACGGACACAAATTGCTGAAACTGGCCTCTTTACAATTCTTACGACGAAAGTATGTCAGTTATGTGAATAAAAGCTTAAAATACTGTAATGATACAAATAGCAAACACAGGATACTACAATGTGAGCTATAAATTAAGCAAAAAATCCGTAAATGCATTCCCAATGGTCGTCACGTGCTAGCCGGCAGCGCTGCACTGTGCCGTCGTTAATTAAGCCTCATAGCCTGCAAGCGGCATGCCCCATAACTTAACGGCACACCAACAACCGAGACGTTTACGTTTTCTATCTATCCAAGACCAAAATCCTACGATACGGGAACGCAAACGCGCGCGTTACTACACTTCAAGCATTAGCCTGTAATGGATGTGATCGGAAACCTGCTGTGGTCACATAGTCGCATTATGTCCATAGCTCCCCGAACTGGTCCCAATATCGCTTATTATGTATCGCCTTTGTGTTAATCATATCTTTCGCTCAGTAAGGCGACCGTGGAGCTACCGGTCTATTAATAAAAGCGGGCTTCGAACTCGGGAATGCTCGCAACCTGCTATTGTAGTCTAGTGGTTAAGGAATTTGTCTTTTTAATCGCGCTGCCTCTCCACTGTGCACAGAGCCTGTTATTAGGGTTAATTGGAATTATTACAGTTTTTTTTTCATGGCAGCTAAGGGTTTTAGCAGATCGCGGTGATGCATGCGAGATAGCTTTCGGAGTGGAGCTTTCAGATTAATTTATAGTTAGAAGAATTGCATCCTATTTTAATGGAATGTAAAGGGGGTTTAAAAAGCTCCGTATATTACACCTACCTCGTGACTCTCACTAACATGTTTTATTTGTTAAAATAATTAGCAGTTTTCTTTGGAAGCTCCATCAAGAAAGAAAATTACTTTGATTATTAAGACGAGAGGGTATGTATTATTAAGACGAGACTATGTAGTATTAGAAGTATGTATTGTTTAAATAAATAAAATTTGGGGTCAAGTACCTTGATTTTTTCAGCAATGAGTATATACAATACAAAAGTCATTAAAGTTTTGTTTGGTGAACTGGTTATTCGTGGCATCGACTTCATTATATTACATGATTGGTTAAGTTTTATAGCAGTGAAAATCGTATCGAAGATACCTCTTTTTAAACAAATATTTTCGCAAATGGGTCCGATTACTCTAAACACAAACTTCAATACTGTAATTGTAATTTTTCGTTTCATTCATGTTTATTTTACTTTAAACGGTAAAACCCGTTTTGTCGTATACCACTTTATAGAACAAGCTGGCGCAAAAGCAAATTCACTACGCGCGAAGTATCAGGATGACTGCGGATTTCGAGAAGCAAGGAAGCAAGCAAGCGCCGCATTTTAGATAATTTTTCTTGTTTAACGATACGTCACATTAAAGCGATTAATTTAAACATGAACAGTGTTTCTTTTTTTTCTGCAATTTTCCTATCTCCAACCGCCTTGCAATAGATTTCAATATTTAAAACAAATGCCTTTACGAAGTTTTCAAGTTGCGAGCTTAAAATAAAACTTGTACCAAATATAAACTTTCCCCGTTTTATATAACTAGGGGTAAAAAAAAACAATCGCTTGTTAGTGGTTACTTTACTACATTAATTACGGTATATTAAAAGCTTATTGTGCAAAATTCAGCAGTCTAGATCCAACGGTTTTGTTACGCGTTGATTTAAGGCAGTCAGTCAGTCACTCCGTACTTTAACGTTTATATATACGCTGTGGACCGGTGAAACTCGACAGATTTTAGATCATAAAGGAGCAAAAAATATTATATGAACACTGGTCAAATATTATAGCCGAAAAAAAATACGTTATCTGCACACGACCCGTTTTTTCTTTTTACATCTTGGCAAGAAAAAACAACATTACAACGGATAAGTTAAGTTTTTTTTACAGATAAAAATGGAAGATTTTTTTAAAGATTTAATATTCGTAATTAAGTATGTCTAAACTAAATCACATAGTCGCAGCGTCGCAGCCAAAAAGGCGTTTTTCACTAAGTTATTACGGAAAACAAATTTTCACAAGAATAGTCATTATCTCTGTGACGTATATGAGTAGGCTCCGTTGCTTGCGTACTGGGTGGTCAAATAAAACACAGTAATTGGTACACATGAAAGTACTCTGCACCCGACCCGCCGCTTCGGCGGCTGTCAACGGAGTGCGATCGGTGTGTAGTTTACATCGCATTTCCCTTCTTATAATGATTTATTTATTTTACTTTATGTATTAACCATGCAACAAAAGTTTAGTTTGTCTTTTTATATTATACTTATGCTACTTAATAATAGTTTTAAAATCTTATTGTTACTCAAATGAATTCGTGTGAATATTATTGTTTTAAAAAATAGATCTTCATGAAGGCAGTCGGGTTTTTTTTTCTTTTTATTGGAGAAACAACAGAAGTATGCGACAGGATAATAGGTTACATTGTTAGGTACAAACAATATAGAGATGAACACTTACTTCCTTAAACGCTCTCACTAAAACATAGATAAAATAAACGGACTTAACTAAAAGGTATGTTAACATACAAGTTTACCAAGTGTTGTAGACCATGCTTATGTATATTATAATTTAGGTACTAAAGTTTATTTGGGGATTGGGACGACTGGATGAATTTGTGTCGTGATATTTACTATTTAAATATTTGTTAGATAAATCTCCATAGATAGATTAGGTAAACTTCTAGAAGTGGAGTTGTAGTAACAGTGGTTTATATTGACAATAAACTCTGTGTAGAGATTGTAAGTGTTTTAAACTCTATTTATATTATCTAAGTGGTTTTTATTTTCTAATAGAGTAAAGTGTTATTATTTTCTAATAGAGTCAGTGAAATCAGGGAGTGTAATAAAAAGGGAGAGTGAAATCACTTTTACCTATAATTTATTTTTAAGATTAATGTGTGAGAAATTAATTTTTCGTCTCCTTAGGTCATCACGTCGGGTATTCGTTGTATTTTTTAGCTGAGTCCAGCGGGTGATGAAGTCGTCAGTGCACGATTCGTACGTAGGGCATAATAGATCTCTTCTGCAATGATCCTGAGCTGAGCGTGCGAGCAAGCCTACGAACGAACAAGAAGAAGATTAAAGGGAGCCCTCATGCCTACATTCTTATCTCGAGATTTAGCTAGTATTTATTAAATTTGCTATGAAAGTTGATAAAACACTGTTAAATTCACTTTTATTTTGATCTAATTGCATAAAAACAAAACATTGCATTGTAGTGGTTTTGGAGGAAGAGTTTAATACCATATATCATACAACACTCCTCATATTTTGGTTTTTCCGACAGAATGACTAAATTGTAGTTTCACGCATTTCATTGCTTTTTTGATCCTATTATTTGTGATGAGATAGTGAAACAAAACTATACACACTCCCATGTATTTTGTCCTGAGGATGCCTCGTAGAGAGGCGAAACACGTGTCGAGTATCGGAGTTCTGGTGGTGGGTTGTTATATTTATTTGCGTATTTATTTTTGCGGTGGGCGGGTGGGAACATTAATTGCATGTAAAAACATGCAAGGAAGTATAACGGGTTAGCACTGATTGACTAGCACGTCATTTTTTCGCGAATTAGCAAAGTAATAACTTTTGTTTTATTTGCATGACGTAACTTAAAAATCCTATGTGCGTAAATCTTTTTTTAAGAAGGTAAGGTTAGGACTAAGTTCTTCTTTCTAGACTTACGGTCTGATATCACAAGGCCTCTTTGTGATCGGATTTTACATTCAGATCGTTGTTGCTACTAACGATAACTTTTACCCTAGTCTTTCTATTGCGTTTTATAGTAAGGCTTAAATAAAAAATGGTAATATGTTCGTAATTTAACTTCAGTAAATAAACGCACAAGCAATCAATTTAATGTTCTCTTTTGCGTGATATTCTAAAGAAAAAAACCTTGAGTGGTTATAAAAAATTTAAAGGCTTTATAATGTGCTATAAAAGAAGTGTAAACTTAACTATTTCAAATTAAAAATAAAAGTAAGAAGGCGATCAAAGTAGAATAGAGAGAGCCCAACCAATTCATTAATATATAAATCATTAGATAGGAAATATTAAACTGCGCCACGGGCGCTAACGCGAACTGTGTTATCTTAGTCAAATACACTGTTTGTCATTAACGCAGCATAAATATTTATTTATCGGTAGTAGATCGGGTACCAAATCCAGAAGCGTAAAACATTAAAGGTACTGTACAATAGCTTATCCGAATATCAGTTTTATTCGAAGTAAATTTTCTTTAAGTTTAAAAAAAGTTTGAAATTATTTTTTACAGTGTTCGGCTGAAAAAATGTTATTTGTACTGATCATCCATATAAG
Organism: Cydia pomonella; assembly: GCF_033807575.1. Taxonomy (NCBI): domain Eukaryota; kingdom Metazoa; phylum Arthropoda; class Insecta; order Lepidoptera; family Tortricidae; genus Cydia; species Cydia pomonella. The sequence continues at coordinate 6,927,966 of NC_084706.1, forward strand.
TTGTTGTTGTTGTTTTGTTGAAAGAAGAAAGATATACTATAAAAGTATAAACGAGTACCATTAATCACTCCCTCACAAGTCATACAGGCCAATTCGAACATGCACTGTCCTCAAACCGATATTTGAATCATATTAGAATCATACCAGTTAGCTGTTATTCGCGCGGGCTTCTAAAGCCGGCGGTATAAAACAATTTAAACACCTTTAAAGCATTTATAATTATTAACTACTGCTATTATTATAATATAGGTATTGTTGTTAGCTATTTATATACATTGCATTGTTATTTACTTACCTTCATTTTATTATTTTATACATTTAACTTTTACTGTTTCCAGCAGCGCGTTAGTAAGCCTAATAACTTTCTTGCCGTTTTATGTATCTACATACCTACCAGGCACTGTTTTTATAGCAAGCAGTTTTTAAGCGCCAACAGCTCTTACGCAGATAAAAAAAGTGATAATGAAAACCTTAAGGTTAGGTTAAAACTCTTCATGAGATTAGGAATCGGGTGGCCAAGTTTAAGGATTACGGTCAGAGTACCGGCTCCTTTATAAGAAATGAAGCACTAAATCCGACACCTCATTACAGGGCCGAATACGTTAGGCGCCCGCGGCGACGGACTAAAACAAACAACTCTATTAATTTCCTTCGAACCCTTTAAGGATGCTACACTAATATTATACAAACATTCGTATCAATCATCAAAAATAATCGATTCAGACGATTATTCAAATAAGGGTTCAATATAAAAATATCGATTTTAGAACACTATTTAATATTACATTTTTAAGGGCCTGTTTCACAATGTCCAAGTAAAGTCCTGAATAAGCTACTTGCCACTTATCTGACGAATAAAGTCATCGTTGGCGTTTCACGATCGTCAAAAAAGTGCTAAGTTTTGCAGGAAGTTTTATTAAATAGCTATCCGATACTTTACTTGGACATTGTGAAACAGCCCCTAAGGGAAAAACGTGACGTCGCATTGCCTAACATGACCAGAGTTTATGTGTGTAAGAATGCACATTTTACACTTATCTTCTATTTGCCAATGATATCCAATTAACAAGCAATGATAAAAGTAATAAAATTTGAGTTTTGCTTTGAGTACTGCTTATTTTCATTTTATCGCCTCTAAAACGTTAAGTGCGCGCACCTTATTATAATTACCACTCACGCCTACTTAAACGCACATCGTCACTCGTAGGTAGGTACAAGTGCCTCCAAAATTCTGGCAATTAAAATTATTTATAGGATACATACTAAATGTTATTACGATGAAAATGTATATACATACTTACCTGTGGTTTAAAGTAGATACCTAATTAATACAGTCATTATGTTAGGACACTTGTTTTATTTTCGGTTGCTAACTTATATAACTAGGGGAGGGTGGGCTACACTAGTTAAGCTAACAATAAACCCTAAAAGTTTAAGGTTTTCTTTGGTCTTACTAACAAATATCATTAAATTCGACCTAACAGTTCTCGAATTTTACAATATAACAAAAATATTGTGTTACGTTGCATCTAATTCATATAAAAAAATATCGTCTCCTCAATATCGGCTCGGCCTTACCCCGTACCCTAAAGCGGGTAAGCGCTATAAGCAAGGAAAATCTAATCACAAAACTAATCTTGGGATTTAGTTGTAAATCTGTCATAAATTAATTATTTTCCCAAGCAAGCGAAAGATTCCAAAATTTAACCATGAGCGTAGCGATTGCTTGTGGAGTGAAGTGGAATCTTGAACGTTGCGAGGGTAACAAATAAAGCATTCTGATTCTGATTCTGGTTTCAAGACACGAGTGTTAAACAAACCTTTCTACTGACAAGGAAGGGTACCCAACTGTCCGACTCCGATTTGATTCATTTTGATATATGTTATAGAGTAGTCTAAAATAACGGACATGTATTTTTTTTTAGCTGCTCAAACTCAACCTGTTAGGAGAAAATGGCCTTCAAAGTACTAAAAAGTTACTAAATCTTCTAACTCCTATAGAAAGTGATGCTCAAGCAACTTGCTAGTTAATGGCTGGTTTGAGTATATGTTTGAAAGCAGCAAAAAATAATGAGCACGTGTTTTGTCATATCTGCTTAAACTCAAGTTTTCCTAAAAAAATACCTGTCTTTATGTGTAACTTTAGCGATAAGATATTATAAAACTTCGAATGTCGATTTTTTTGGAAAAAATGAGTTTTAGACTACTCTATAACATATATCAAAATGAATCAAATCGGAGTCGGACAGTTGGGTACCCTTCCTTGTGAGTGAAACACAAAATGTTTCTCCACACCAACCTGATTCTTATTGGAATATTATCCGCAACATGTTATTCTTTTTCAATAAGAAGGAAACAATGATTCTTTTTTAGATTCAAATAAACCTACTGTTAAATATAATTCACAATTAATTAATTGTCTGTAGAACACGGGTAGATACAATTATGGAACATAATAATATAGAATCACCATGATCTTGCCATCGCGTACAAACAGTCAAACTTATTAACTTAGGTTCTTACTAATTCTTAATATATAAGTTATATTAAGAAGTAGTAAGCATATTGATATAAGTTAACAAAGCGGTCTCATATTTAATATTCGGTACATGATAATGTTAAAATGTGTCAAAGAGGTAATACTCTTGGATGGATTTTTTTCTTAAAATGATTTTGATTATTACAGTCTAAGATACATTTTGGGAGTTTATTATATAATTTGGATGCCATTCCAAATACAATTTTGGAAATTAAGGCCGTTTTGAATGATTTTGCGAATATTTATTCTTGATGTCTAATGTTATAAAGTTTTGTATATTGATCTATGTTAAGTTTTACATGTATAGCTACTTCATAAATAAAAAGCGGCCAAGTGCGAGTCGGACTCGCCCATGAAGGGTTCCGTACCATTTATGACGTATTAAAAAAAACTACTTACTAGATCTCGTTCAAACCAATTTTCGGTGGAAGTTTGCATGATAATGTACATCATATATTTTTTTTAGTTTTATCAGTCTCTTATTTTATAAGTTACAGGGGGGGGACACATTTTACCACTTTGGGAGTGTCTCTCGCGCAAACTATTCAGTTTAGAAAAAAATGATATTAGAAACCTCAATATCATTTTTGAAGACCCATCCATATATACCCCACACGTATGAGTTTGATGAAAATAAATCGTAGGTTATTTTTTTAAAAGGATTATTTTTGGAAATAATCACTCCGAATGAAAAAAAATGTGGAACGGGGTGCTTCTACGTTTGAAGTATGGGTCTCAAAAATATTAAATAAATCCTGAAAATAGAGTTTAATATAAACCTTCAATGAAAACTATAGCGATCATGATCACTTAAGCCGTTTTTGAGCTACCGCAAAAGATCCTCCCTTCTTAGTATGAAGACGTAAAAAGCGCTGTGAAGGTACTCTCTTTGGCTTGTTATGTACATAACAAGCCATGTACATGATACTTACTAAATAGCATCCGTTCAAGGACCATTGTGGTGAACGGGTAACTTCGGAACCCTACACTGAGCATGCCCCGACATGCTGTTGGCCGTTATTTATTGTTATAAACTGAGGGCCTACCGCGAACCACTTTCGACATTTTGCCTCCCTGTCACGTAAGCATGACAGGGAGGGAACACGTCGAACGTGGTTCGCGGTAGGCCCTCTGGTATACGTATTTAGGCAGGTACGTTCTGTTGAAGATGTTAAAAAGCAAAAGTGCCTATATTCACTAGATAAACGGCCTGTTTCGAAGAATGATTAAGATCTTTAATAGATCGATAAATAAACAACGTGTCAAAATTGACGTTTATTTCAATTCCGCTGTGATCCCAATAACATTTATCTGCGATATTTCTTACGTCAAAGTGACATCGGTTGCCCGAATCGAGCTGCTTCTGTCAATTATACGACATACAAACGATATCTAAATGAGAACTTATCTAAACCAGTAGGGCTAAGATGGTCGGCTCTTTATCATTTGTCACCATGCCTGTCACGCCCTAACAAGTATGTAAGCGCGAAAGTGACGGGCATAGTGACAAGCGATAAAAATGGAACCATGCTGCCACTGCTGATCGTATCTAAACCAGAACTTATCGTTCTTCGAATCGGGCCGTATCTCATTCTTCGAATCGGGCCGAAACTTACCCAAATCAAAAATGCAAGTCCTTACTCACCTAAGTATAAGTGACTTGCCTGGTCTAAACCCGTCGGGGTTAAAGCTGCGCTCGTAAAAACCGATGATATATTTTAAATGCTACTTAGCACAAAATCCCATATTGTTGCAACTGCGGCAACGATCTCGAATGCAAAGAAATAATGCCTTAAATAAGTCGCCAATCTGCGTAAACGGTCCATTAAGCAGTTTAGTGTCGACTTAGAGGCCGTAAGTTCGATGAATCGACTTTCTATTACAGAATTACCTTTTTACCACGAGGATCAGTAAATCTCCGGTTATTTGTAATGCCTGCTGTAATGAGTTAGTATTTATTGTCGAACTCTCTATATACCGTGTTGTAAACTTTTATACGAAGTTAGTCTTTCCCATCACAGAACAATGGTGTTCTGGTCATTTGGGAGGCGTGCGCGGTGCCGAAGCCAACACGTAGAAGCCCTTTCGACACTTTAATGAAATGTAAGGGATACACCGAGCGGATGTAATGTCCGTGACCGTGTCATGGGACGCACGCAGATGTATCACTCGCCAGGGTGTATGGACTATTGAGAGTTGATGGAATCTCAAATGAACTAGGTTATTGGGTGAACGCAATGGACTAAATATTTACTGGGCTATGGAATATAAAAACCGGACGGCTGCCTAATAAAGCGGATTTTTTTTATATAATACTTCTTAAAAAAAAATATTATCGTAACTAATGAAAAATAAAGTATCTATTATCGTAAGTTAATTTATATAGATAGGAAGGTAAACAAAAATACACTTGTAATGTATAAAATTAATCCACAAGAGTAATTAAGAAAATTATAAATAAATCATAATTTTTTGAACAAAAAGTGAAGGTGACTTTAGAGGGTGGGTGACCATAATGTCTACAGATCGCCTATGAGAATTTTCAAAGATACGAAGGTCGTATGTTGCACTGATTATCTAATTTAAGTAGGTGTTACTTGAAAGTGTCATACTCATAATAAAATTTTAAAATATTAACGCCTATAAAAGCATCTATAAAATGAGAACATCAAAAAGTTGAATTTCCCTCTCGCATGATCGTTTTTTAACAATGTAGAATTTATAAAACAAAAGCCGCCGAATGATATACGCATCGCAAGAGCCCAAAGGCATCTCGTTCAATCGATATGTGTTCCGAACAAATCACTGTTTTATCGTTACTCCCATCGAAAAAATATTGATATCAATATAAAAAAGTGCTCTAAAAACAATAGGATGGATAGATTGAAAGGGTTCTCGCATTAGATAATGAGCCAGTTAGAAAAAAGATATGTATTAATAATAGCTTTATAGAGGTAAGGATGGCAGGCGCTGGTCATTTTGATAAAATTTCTTTTCATTTGGTTATAAAATACACATTTGCCACTAAATTAACCTCAGAAATCACTATAAACGTCTTTTTCTCTAACTATTATGCTTGATTAAGTATACTATAATCGTTATTAGCGGGTTTTTTAGAAGAAAAAAGAAACTAGGATCGATTACGTGATTTACGGTATGCATAGTTTTCAAACTATGGGAGCAATTTCACGCAATGATTTTTATAAATTTCTACCATTAAATCGATAGTTTAAAAAATTTTACGTCATTATTTATAATGAGTCAAATTGCATGATGTTTTTCTCGCAATGCGTTTTACGGTAAGTAAGTATATATACCCTACTCTTAAATTTTCCTACGCAAGTAAGCATCCCCTTAAATATATTGCGTAGATTATTATTTATTAGTTAGTTATATGTTCTGGTTACTCGAAAATAACTAATACTGTGATTCTTATAAGAAACTTGCTACAGTTGCAATATAGGTATACCGCTACTTAAGATACACTTTATTGTGATTTAAAAAACACACACTAATGTATTTATTTACTACAATCCCTTAATACCTTCATTTTATAACGATTAAAATAAACATAGTAACTTGTAGCAAAATAGATGTTTTCAAAAATATTCAAGAGTTTAGTTGTGTACATACAATATAGCAGCAGTCAATGAGAAAATGAAAATTAAGAGAAAACCATAGCTTTAGATCAATCATATTGGAACTATGTTTATCAATTTTGTCATCCTTCTGCATAACTGCCGTAAAGGTAACATTATTCAGAGCATTTTGTACCTCATTTTATACGAGTAGCCTGTGGGTTGAAACAGTACAGCGCGTTGCGAGTGCAATACAACAATGCTTTTGGGGTGCTGATGGGGTTGCCTCGCTACTGCAGCGCATCGTTAATGTTTGCGGAGGCGCGCGTGGACAGCTTCTCTGCCATCATGCGCAAACGCGCCGCCTCGCTGATCAGCAGGGTGAGGGCCAGCACCAACAGCATCCTAGCAATGTTTGCAAGCAGGTTGGATGGTGCGTATCTGAACCACTGCAGTGCGCTCCATGTATTCGGCAATATGTAATGTATACTAACACTAGACGTAAGATGGTTATGTAATTTTTGCAATTAGTTATATCTAATTTTAATGTAATCAGAATATTGTTAAACTTTTTAATTAACTTATTTATTTATTTAATTGTTTGTAATGTATTATGTTTGTTTGTTTGTTGTATGGTCCCAGATGGTCGAAATAAATGATAATTTAATTTAATTTAATAACTTAACGTTAATTTAAAATTAATAAATAGTTAACTTTACTAACTTAAAAACTATGAACAGTACCCCTAGCTAACTTTGTAACTTTGATCGACATCATAACGTGACGAACGCGTTTGCGTTAAGTCTCATTTTGTATAGGATTTTGAGTTTCCAAAACGTCCCGCTTGGCGCGCTCTTTCTAAATCCAATACAAAATGAGACTAAACGCAAACGCGTACGTCACGTTTCGAAATCGAATTTATTTACACTAGGGGTACAGGGCCCGTACGTACAATCGTACATCTCATTCATCTCGTTGATGCAATAAAGACGTAATTTAACTTGCATTGGGTTGTTTTATAACACTACAAATTGAAATAACTAATCTAGCTTGACGCGGAGAAAATTAATGCTTGGTACATTATTAAAATAAAAAATATATATTGATTATTTTATGAACTAACAATCTATAATTTACTTGAGTGAATAAGATTAAAGTCAGTTAGGAGGTCTGTATTGATTGTAAAGTATCAATATCGGTTAGGGTTAATTATTATTACGAAAATACTAATTGGAATCATACTCTATGTAGCGTGTCGTCATTTTTTCGTCAACGGCATGAAATGTCCCGTACATTTCTGCTCCTACCAATGACATGTATACAATTGCGTATAATTGTTGCCATTTAGTGTCTTGGCCATTATTTTCAACAGAAGCATTACATCTACACCCATCTCGTCCAGAAAACGAAACTGTTCTATACAACGATCTCCTTATAATTCTTTATTTATACTACGTCGGTGACAAACAAGCATATGGCCCGTCTGATGATAGCCAGTACCCGTAGCCTATGAACGCCTGTAACTCCAGAGGTGTTACATGCGCGTACACCGATACTTTATTGTTCTGATTTTATTGTAGATGTTTGACCGACTACTTGCTTTGTTTGTTTGCTTGCTTGCTTGAGGCTCTGTTGATGTGCAGCCCACGACAACCTATGAGACGATCATGCGAGGCGAGGCTCGAACTCGCGACTCTGGATCACTAGCCCATCGTTTTATCAACTGAGCTACCGAGACTTCCCTCGAAGACAGTGAATATTTCCACCATATGCACCTTAGGGAGGCGCTTAGCCATATCTACGATAGAATATTGCTCGTACACTTCTATGGGCTACTGATCCAGAGTCGCAAGCTCGACATAGTGAATTTATCCACTTTTAATTCATACAAAATTAATTGTGTATAATATGCTATTTTTAAAAAATATTTGAAGTTACTGTAATATAAATATACTGCTATTATTTATTTGCAGGCTACTTCATGTACATACTTCAAATTCTAATCCGCTGTAATTTTTTCTGCTTGAAATAAATCGTACCTACTTATAATTAATAATTGTATTCATAATTATAATGTTGTATTTTTGGTTGCATTAGATTTCAAATGCTGCTGAGCTAATTAATAAATTCAAAATAAAGGCAACCTTGTTTCATTGCTACAGTTAATTGCCAATGGTTGATATTAACGCGCGACCTACCATAATTAGTCGAATGTTAATGTGCCGATGTCAATAATATCAATATTTTAAGTTACAACGAGTCAGCTTATAATCGAATAACTAATTTATAATCTTACCTACTGCAGCTAATTAGTAACCTAATAGCTAATTAAGTAGATTCGATTGAGACGTCAAAGCGTGCTATGGTTAGCAAATAAGATTGAGTTTCACTATGGAAATCGATATCTGGTTCGAAGTAAAGGAAACGTACATGCTCCAATAAACGAAAATCAGTGAACTTAAAAATTATGAAAAGCGTCGTGTGAAATACGTGTTTGAGTAAATATAAGTTTAAATATCAGCATACATACTAGTAAGCTGATTGTCGAGTTACAGTCATACATTATTTGCTGTAATTATTTTCCCGGAGTTCCGCTCCTTTCCTTCATCAGCCATTCCTTTTTTTCAAATACTTAGTTTGAAGAACAAAAGTTGCTAGTGTTTTGAAAAGTTCCCTCAATTCCTGAAATGGTAACAATAATTGAACCAACTGGAAGTATACTTTAAATAAAAATAAAAAAAACTTTCTAAACCGGCTGAGAAATGACGGAGTTTTTAGACACGAAATATTTAAAAAAGAACTACTTAATCAATCGAACTAAGAACCTCCTTTTGAATTTTGAAGTCGGTTAAAATCTCAGTGGGATAAGTAGGTAAGTGCAGTGAGTATGCGCTTTTGTCTCGAGCGATGCCGCTTGACACAATTATTCCTTCAATCAAACAATGCTGATCTAGCCCGGTAGCCACGAGATCGTGTTTCGTGATCGTGTTATGTTCAAAAGTCTTTCGACTTTATAGTTACACGAGATAATTCAAAGTTTGTACGGAACCCTCGGTGCGCGAGTAAAACGAACTCGCTCTTGACCGGTATTTTTGTATTGAAATCTATGCACCTCTCCCACACTTAGTGCAGTGTATGGATTAGTAGGTATGCAGCTTTGTCTCAGGCAATGCCGCTTGGCACAGTTGTTTCTTGAATCTATTATAATTGTGTATAGCGTCATCTATCGGCAAATTGTCTAACTAAGTTGCGCGATGTAATGTACGTAGGTGTTGGTTTTTCGAGGATAATTCTCTATCATGTGAACCGATTCCAAAAATTGATCTTTTATTTGAAAAAATGTGTATTTATGTAATCTCATAGAAATTTCAGGTGTAATAAACATACGTAAAGTTGGTTAAATTACAAACTGAAATCGGAAAGGTCTTTTGTTAATTAAAAAAAAAGCTACCAAGATAGATGTCTGATTATATTTTTCCTGTAAAATTTATAGTACTGTTAATATTATATAAAAATTTCATAATTTTTCGTCGGTAAACTTCGGAGATAAGGGGAGGGGAACGGTATTTTATTTCACATTTTCCTTCATAAATCCATTTTTTTCCTTTATGAAATGAACATTTTTTTTATGGAATGTACAATTTGAGCTCTTTCAAATGATACCTCACTTGACCTAGTCACTAGACTTTAAAATTTTGCCCCCTCTTTATATTGGGCATTTTCCATTTTTAATAAAAAATAAATAAATAAATAATACTTTCAATGGTTCTCGAGATATTTAGCAATGTGACAGACAGACTGACAGACAGACGAACGGACGGACAGAGTCGCACCATAAGGGTTCCCTTTGTACCTTTTTGGTACGGAACCCTAAAAAGACGATTTTTAAAATTCGTATTGGCTTTTTAGATTTTCTGCTTGTTTAAAATAATACAAATGCATATTTTGCACATCCTACTTCAATTTGCAATGCAGGAAATGCCATACATATTATGTTAAAGTATGAATCGGGGCCAATCAGAACAAAAGAAAAAGAAGCGTATCTTGGAATTGAAACAATCACGTTAATTGACAATACGTATGCAGCTAATGTCATTATCATCGATTGACTGTGAAATGATGCTCATTAGATCTCGTTAAATATTCAAAATAGCAAACGCCTGTCAACACCCATGGTTTTATTATGTCAATACCATTTTGCATGGGTTTTTCAATATTCTTATCCAAATTGAGTTATTTAAGATATTTATTTTTTATTGTATCGATAAATAAATTTTAAATACATATGATCTAAAATCATAAAATACTTATATGTATAGGTACAGAATTTAACAAAAATACTTCCACCTTTTTAGGGTTCCGTAGCCAAATGGCATAAAACGGAACCCTTATAGTTTCGCCATGTCCGTCTGTCTGTCTGTCTGTCTGTCTGTCTGTCTGTCTGTCTGTCTGTCTGTCTGTCTGTCTGTCTGTCCGAGGCTTTGCTCCGTGGTCGTTAGTGCTAGAAAGCTGAAATTTGGCATGGATATATAAATCAATAAAGCCGACAAAGTCGTACAATAAAATCTAAAAATTAAATTTTTTTTAGGGTACCTCCCCTACACGTAAAGTGGGGGTGAAATTTTTTTTTCGCTTCAACCCTAGAGTGTGGGGTATCGTTGGAAAGGTCTTTCAAAACTAATAGGGGTTTTCAAGAAACATTTTTTGATAAAGTGAATATATTCGGAGATAATCGCTCCGAAAGAAAAAAAAAATGTGTCCCCCCCCCTCTAACTTTTGAACCATAGGTCCAAAAAATATGAAAAAAATCGTGGAAGTAGAGCTTAAGAAAGACATTAAATGAAAACTATAGCGGACATGATCAGTCTAGCTGTTTTTGAGTTATCGCAAAAAAAATTCCCTTCATAGTAAAAAGACTTATTTTAATTAGGTACTGATTATGCAAATTTGCCTATTTGTTTAACTCAGGTGAAAGGTACCGTTTCATCCCTTGGTTAACAATTTACTATACTTTAAGCTCCAGTTTAGCTTATTGTGACGGAAGAACTACGGAACCCTACACTGAGCGTGGCCCGACATGCTCTTGGCCGGTTTTTCAAATAGGACACGATACTGAATATGCCCTTAAGAGGATCCCCACAATTTTTGTTACAACTTGTATACTTTTAATATAGTAAATAAAATAAATAATTCACGATACCTTGTAGTGGACATTAACTCAGAGTGCATTTTACTATATAGTTACAAGTACCTACTATCTACGCGCGATCAATGTCTCTTTGGGATTGAGACCATTTTATGTAAACTATCGCAAAAAGCAATTTGATTTTCAAAACCAGTCAAGCTACATTTCAAGTCATCGGCAAGGCAGGTTGTCCTAATAAGTTAGAGATTCGATCAAAAACTCAGTTTCGGCAAATACTCTACTAAAGAGCCTTATCTATCTACTAGGGGTTTATCAAAGTTTCCCTTGTTTTGCGGTGGCAATAAATTGTTTAAATATACCATAATTCTTCGCTCCTTAAGATGGTGAACTGATAAGTGTTTATTATAATATGGGTGGTGGAAACTCGTGCGATACCCACGCAAAAACAGGTGAATGATAAAAAATGCCGATGTTTTTTATCCGGTGTCGCAAAGCAGAGCTTGTTTAGTTATGTTATCGGTTTGTTTAGTAAATAATGAGCGATTGTTGTTTGTTAACAAGTCGCTAACTTTCTGGCACGTTAAGTGTAAACGAAGATATTATAGTAGTTTATGTGACTGCTACATAATAAAAGGCATTAAAATACACGAGTGTTTTAATGCCTAATTATGTACAGTTACATACACTATTTTATCTATACATATATTTTAAACTTTCTATGAAATATTCACTAACCCAAATTACAGCCTCCGTTGGGGCATCGTTGCCAAATCGTTGCTCTCTTGGCGGAACTCGCGGATATGTGGTGGCGTCACCGAAATATTTTTATCGCTTATTTTACACGAAACTTTTGCTATAGTTACCTTAATAACAACAAAACATATTCATTTTATTCGTAAAACTAATTATAAGGTAAACTGTACGTCAAATGTAGGTAAATGAAAACTTTTTTCACGCATGTAGTTTTTTTTTTAAATTGAGAGACAAACTAGAGTCGGCCTCTTTCCGTATCATTCGATACAAACTAACATGTGAGATATGTCAAAATTGTATGCAATTGACATTTCATTTCGAACAAAAAGGCATCTCGACTGATATTAGAATAGAGGTCAAATCGAATCACTTATTTTTTAGAGATGTTCCAAAATTTGAATGCATAACCAAATTGATTTTGATGTAGTTATGAAGCACTAACTACATTATCACAGATAAGAAATTTGTTGTAACAAAACAGTTTATTGTAATGTTGGCCATTATTTACGGATTTTGAAGGCAATAGAGGGTTTATGATATGTGTGTAGATAAAATAGTTGACGAATCGACCAGTCGGTTTTGATTTTATAAATATCATGGCTGCGAATGTTGCGATGTATCCGGATTCTTCCTTCATGTTAAAATAGTATTTAGTCTATTAATTAATTTATGTATTGAAAAAACGGGCTCCGCGTGTCATGTGATATGTCAAATCATGAAGCATTTAAAATTCCTTACCTTCATAAAACAATAAAAAAATAAACCAAAAAGTGATGGTAGTATGATGGTACTCTTTCTTTTTTTTTATTATAGTTATGTATTATGTAATACCAACAGTTTTACTTTTTACCTAACACAGTTCGAACTGATATATTTCCCGTTTTTCCTGATCCCACACGCCCTTGTTTTTATACACTTACCTACCTGCACAGTTTAAAACGTTTATCACATTTAAGTACTAGACTTGTATCAACCAACATTGTAGTAAACAAACAGGGAACCCTAAAAACGGTTAGTAGTAGGCCTCCGCGAATAGAGTGCAGCACGGCAAAGACTACCCAAATTTTTGCAATTTCACCGTATACTACCTAACATAAGGTAGTATACGGTGAAATTGCATATTTTGTTTACTTTGTATGAGCTATACGAATTTGCACACACAGTACATATTTAGCTAAACCCTACCGCGCTGGGCAAGCCCCGCCCACCTGCCGTTTGATAAAACATCATTGTTATTTGCATAGAGGATTGCCGGTTACCGCTTGTGTGGGCAGCTTCTGTGGATGTCAGCGTTTCAGGAGCATCGTTAAGATCAAGTACCACTATGGTATAAAGGAAAAAAGTAGTAAGCGTTTATTAAGTTTGTACAATGTTACAGCGTTTCTGAACGATATAGCCTCAAGCTACGACGGGATTTCAATTGCAACGATAATGTCGGACCCCGTCACTGTAATTGCTGAGTTGATTTTATAACAGTATGGGCTCATAGTAACTTATAGGCTTAATATTATTATATATAATTAAAATCATATTTTTTTTAATGTTGAATAAATGAAATAAATAAATAATTCAACTTATCTTAGCTTTCAGAAAAAATTCCTAAAATATTTTGGTATGAAGTTACATCACTGAATTAATATATTAAATACTAGTCCCCGGTAACTAATTTAGAGCTAAAATGTAAAATTGATAGATTTAGTCATTGAAATTGTACACCTTTTGTTACATAATATCTCAGTAACAAGTATTAGTTTCTATTAGCACGTCTTCTCATATTGCCTCTTAATAATGAGGTCGAAAGCGTGCGTCCCGGGTAATATGTGACGAGAAGGGACAGTTTTAAAACATACATCAAAAAATTATGGTGGTAAATTATACAAAATGATGTATAAGAACAGTTTCAGCAAATTTTGTATATTGTTAATTTACGTTGAATTTAAGTAGATTTACAGAGAATTTGTCACTTGGTTTGAAGTAATTTCTGGAGAAAATTTATTTCGTCTAGCTTTCATTTACACTACTTACTTTAAATTTATAATAACAAAAATGAAATTTATTAAAGTTGAAGTGTGTATACAAAATTACCATTTTTAGCAGTCCAAACTTTACAAATAAGAGCTTTAAAATCAGTGCTTTACGCGCGTTTACTTAAACGTCCATCAGAAAAAAAAATCTAATGGAGTGACTCTGTTTTCAAAAAATTGATTTATTAAAACGAAAGATAACACGACGTGCTAATAGAAACCAGTACTTGTTATTTCTAATAGTTAACAAAATGTGTACAATTTCATCGACTAAATCTATCAATTTGACATTTTTGCGACTAAAATCGGTAACGGCCTCTTAAAATTATACAACATATTTCACCTGTTTGAGGCTTGGTTGTTATTTTTTTACATGAACTGTTAATGACACAGTCAACGTTGTCAAATTGTGTAGCAGTTTTTTTTGTTACAATTTATTTTAATTATTTTGTCGTAACAATACTCCTGCATATTGTTTATGGTACTTGGCAAATAAGTGCAATATTTAACACGATACTATAAACTCTATAAATATTTGTCAAATCCTCTGCACATAAATAATATAGACTTGGTGAAGTTTTGTAGAAATATAAAGTAAAGTAAAGTAAAAGTAAAGTAAAAGTCCTTTATTCGCATAAAATATGGTACAATGGTGGTGGTAAGTAAAAATTCCAGTACAAAAACATATTTTGCTACACAATAGCATGCAAAGTAATCTTAAAACTAGACTAAGATTAAGCACTAAAACTAAACTTAAAGTATACGTACTCGTAAGCTCGTAACATATATTATGTGTTCCGGTCGAAGAGGTCACTCGTCGAATAAAACATTTGTTCCTTGAGCCATTGATAAAGCTGTCTTTTAAATAAATGTAAAGGGAGAAATTTGAAATTTTCTGGAATTGAGTTAAAAATTTTGATGCACATGTGGTAACTATTTTTCATAAAAAGGGCACTATTAGGAACTATGTCTAGCACGAGTCTGTCCTGATTTCTCGTACTCCTTGGATATATCGCTGAAGCTTTCTTAAACATTTCTGGATGCTTTTTTACAAACACGGCTGCTTCAAACATATATAAACATGGCAGCGTCAGAATTGCATATTTCTCAAATAAAGGTTTACATGATTCTCGTGTAGGGATACCACATATTGTCCTTAAGCATTTCTTTTGGGCTATAAATGTCCTATCGATGTCTGTAGAATTGCCCCAAAGAACTATACCATATCTTAAGGTTGATTCGACATAACCGTGATAAGCCATAAAAATTGTGTCTAAATCGGAAATCTTACGAAGGCGCCTTAACACATATACAAAGGTCATAAGTTTGCTACACACTACATCAACATGGTTCTTCCAATTACAATTCTTATCTAACATTAGTCCTAAAAATTTTACATTATCAACTTCTCTGATTTTCGTGTTACTATAGCGTACATCTAATGTCATGGTTCTACTTCTTACATTGCAAAACTGTACAATTTGAGTTTTTTCAAGATTAATTGTCAAATTATTTGATGTCAGCCATTCTATAACTAATTTAATTGTGTTATTTATATCATCATTATAATGTCTACTATTATTATACGTCACTATTATCGATAAGTCATCCGCAAACAGCGTACATTTATGTGTCATTATGTCAGGTAAATCATTAATATACAACAAAAAAAGTAGCGGCCCAAGTACACTGCCTTGCGGCACTCCTACCGTGTTCACTAGATACGAGGACCTATGATGAGTTAACGTTGATGCATTATAGCCCTTGATTTCGACACATTGCTGTCTGTGTGTTAGGTAGGATGTAATCCAACCCAATGCTGGACCCCTTATTCCATAATTATGGAGCTTTTGAATTAAAACTTTATGAGACACGAAATCAAAGGCTTTTGTCATGTCAAAAAATATAACAGCAGTGGGCGTATTATTATCTATATTTCTAGTCACATTATTAATTAAGTTAAATGCAGCAAGCGTAGTGCATTTATTTTTTTGAAACCCATTCTGTTCAGTTTTTAATATTTTATACTTTCCTACGAAAGACATAATCCTATTGTGAATTGCCTTTTCAAATAACTTCGAAATGATCGGTATCAGTGTTATTGGTCTGTAATTACTCATGAGAGTTTTATCTCCCTTTTTAAATAACGGCACTACTACGGAAACTTTTAGAGCGTCTGGAAATTTTCCCAACTCAAAAGAAACATTCACTAAATGGGTCAAAACAGGAACTAGTTCCTCAATGCATGCTTTTAAAATCCTGGTTGTTATTCCATCATACCCCGGAGAGTTCGTGTTTTTCATTGACCGAATTATATTACTCACTTCACTGCAGCTTACAGGAGTAAGGAATATGGTGGGGGCTAAGCATCTGGTATTTGTGTTCCTTAAGGCTGTCGTTTCATCAGTTTTCGTAAGCTCTATGAGATAATTATTAAATTCGTTTGCTATTTTGTCAGGATTCTCAATAATGTTGCCGTCTTTATTTATTTGATTAATAAATGAATTTTCCGGTGCGTAAGTATCAGGTGTGTCCTTAATGATATTCCAACACGCCTTACTTTTACTTGCTGAGTTCCGTATAACTTTATGGTTGTATAGTCTTTGAGCCCTATTTATACAATTATGTAGAACACTAGAGTATATCTTGTATTGTCGTCTATTTTGTAACGTTTTATGTGTATAGTATTTGAAACGTAGGCTTCGTTTTCTCTTACAACTTATTCTAAGACCGTTTGTTATCCATTTCGGTGCTGTATAATTAGCTGAAACCTTACATCTTATCAATGGAAAACAAAGATCGTAGAACAGGCAGAAAAGATCATAAAATATATTGAAGGCTTCATTCATGTCTGAAGCCTCAAATATTTTATATTTTAAAATATAATAATATAAAATATTTTATAAGATCATATTATTACAATGTCACTGCGTCAGGACTGCGGTGGTGTCTGGTGAGAAATAACAACAATATCTTATTGGGTAGTTCTATCATTTCGTGCAACACACATGTTCGTTGAAAAAAATACATAAAATCACTAGTAAATTAAATCTCCGTATTTTTTATATTTTTCCTTAGATACAAATGTAGACTTGGCATATATAATATATAATATTATTGCAACATAAATTATATAAATAAAATATAAACATGCCAAAAACTCAGTACCATGATCGGTAAAAACTTTAAATTTGTAGTTTGAGAGCGAAAAACTAAAATATTACATGTACCGCGTCTAGTTTATTCTTTGGTTTTGCGTTAAATACTTATTAAGGAATAAAACTGTGAAGGTTCAAACAATATCATAATTGTTATTTCCTTTATATGTAGCAAAATATTTTTGTAAAGACAAAAACATTCATTACCATGAGTCATATTTGCAAGAACAAAATCGGCCGGCAGGCATACGAAGTGTTACACCCCGCACTGTCCCCCCTGTCCGCATTCCCCGCCTCAGTCAGCCAGTGAACAGTGAACGGAACGGACGCGTGCAAAACACTTCAAAAATAATTATTCGTGGCGGAATTTCGGATTTGGTACGTTTTTTTTTTCATTACCATTTATGCTGTTTTGATATAATGCTTAAATATTTGATTTTACTATGGGTACTTAGTTAATCGATATTCAATTCGAAGACTTACTGGAATAAATACATCTACGATTATATTTGTGTTTAAAGAGTAAATCTTCAAAACGTAAAGAATGTTCATTACCATTCGTTTCATTACCGTTATTTACCATTCGTTATAATAAGAATGGTAATGAACCTAAAATAATGGTAATGAATTTCAGTGTTAAATTAATAAACTATATGGGGTGGTTATCAAGCCAAATTGTGTGAATTCATTAGGTAGGCCATACTGAATAAGTTTGAATATGGGGACTACTCTGAATTCTCAAAAAATGGCTTATTCAATGGTTAGTTCTACCATTTCGTGCAAATCAGCAAATTTTTAAAGATTTTTTTCATTTTAAAATTTTTTATGTTCTAATGGGAACACATCTGGACATGAAAAGCATATGGTCGGATAAGAAGTTAAGCCCAAAATGACTTTTTAATGTATATTTACTAAATTTTTGTTTCTAATTCTAAGACACCAACTCTTATGTTTCTATCTTTGTTCATTGTCGAGATAAATTCATGCATAAAGTCCGATATGATGAATTTCCGAAAATGTTGTAAGGCATGTGGCATTATTTTTATTAATACCGTTATGACATAAATTACGAATACCTAACAGGGACGCATTATAACATAAAGCGTTATGCTTTGAAGTGATATTTTTCGCCGCCAATCTTCGCGTTGGGTGTGTTAACAGATACGTCCTTATGCTGCCAAAGTTTTTAGCGAAATATATATGTGTTTCATAACATATGCCATTATGCTAGTAATTTGTTGTATTTTTCTAGCAATGCATATTATCGCATTCAATTGTGAGACATTATTGCTGTAATATTGACAACATAATAGTTAGAATTATATGCGTATCAAATTATAAAACCTTATGTCTTCAACTTGTTCGTAATTCTTAGTTCAAATTTTGGTCGCTTCCGATGATAGTTCGGATATTTCCTAATAACACCGAGATTGTCGTGCATTGCAGAACCACCCAATTGTAAGTGAGGAGCAAACATTTTTTTTTCTCGCTTTGTCACGACTGCTATTATGCATGTGCGGCCGGCCAGAATTAAAAGTAAGGCACCTACTGTATTAACAAAACAAAATCTCATTACGCGGGTCAGTTAGTTGTGAAAAAATACAATCACAAGTGATAATAAATTGTGTTTAGTTGTTTTATTGTATGGCGTTATGGAGGATAACTGTAAGGTAAGTTATTTAAATCATGTGGATTTTGTAATAGTTACATGTAAATTTGTGGTTTGCAACGCTACACACATATATACTGAATTTGCCTTTTCGGTCCGAGATACCTATGTATGTGGAAAAATAATAAGTAAAATTACAAATCTTCTTCTTTAACACACCTACCTATAGGTAAGTAACAGATATTTTTAAATAATGCTTAGCTATCCATTGTTTATACGGGTTTGTAACCACAGCAAAATAAATGTAACCCTATTTACCCGATTCAAATAAATAGTAGTGATTATGTCGTTAGTCAAAAGCAATTAAATACATCTATTCTTTTACATAACTACACATGGAGATAATATTGAAAACAAGGATGACCCAACTCTTTCATAATAAGTAATAATTACATCGACGTGTAAGGTACAAATAATCTGCATCTGAAGATAATAAATTACGAATAAAAAATTGTGAATACATCGAAATGGAAAAGGAATGCATCCAAAATAGCAAGATTGAAAGGATCTCCATGTCGTTCTGCTCTTGCCAAAAAGATACCTGATGCTGAGGGCCGTAAACTAAAAGACCCTTGTTCATGCAAAGCACAATGTTATTTAAAAATGTAGGATAATCAAAGATTGTAAATATTTAAGGAGTTTTGGAAGAAATGTCAAAGTTGGGATCAGCGTCGGCAATTTATTGTAGGTAATGTGAAGAAAAGTAATAATCGATTGATGAAAACCGACGGTGACTTAGAGATGGACAGAAGAAAATTCTCATACACTTACAGTCTTACAATTGGAGGTTTAAGTTAAAAGGTCTGCAAGGTTATGTATTTGAACACACTTTCAATAGGAGAAAAAATCGTTAAAATAAGCATTGAAAAACAACTGGCAGGAGGATTGACAATTGGAGATCAAAGGGGCAGCTTGTTCCAGGAAACAAATCACCTGAACTGATGATTCTAAATGTAATGGATCATATACAATCCTACCGATTTTATGAAAGTCACTATTCGCGTCAAAAAAGTGAGAAAAAATATTTAGGCCCAGACTTAAAAATTTCAACCATGTACGCTCATTATAAAATACTAATGAAAGAAGAGAATACACCTCAAAAAGTGATTGCAAAAGAATGTATATACAGAAATATATTCAATACTAAATTTAACCTAAGCTTTAAATTACCATTCCTAGACACCGCTGGAAAGCTACCTTGCGTGACACACCGACTCGCAAAGTCAGGAAAACTCACACACGTCATGGGTCGCAAGATCTATAACCACCTCCCGGGTGAAATCATCGCTACACATAGCATAGCAATATTTAAAACAAAACTTAAAAAATGGCTGATATAGCAGGCGTTCTACGATCATAAAGAATTATTCACTAGCAATAGTTCCTAGTCTTAAACTAAAATAAGTATATTTACAATTGTATTTAAAATATTGAGATGTAATTATTATTACCAATAAAATAATATGAATATGACACGTGATGATTATGATGAATATCAAAACAATTTAAAGAACGCAAAAGATGAAACCGAAAAAAAGGAAATAGAAGAAAAGTGTAGATAATTAGCATTCTTATTATTTTTTTTTGACTTAAATAAGTTTTAATAGCATTTCCAACCTTTTGCTTGAAATACTTTATTTCCCACTACTAAGAATATACTAACATCTGACTATATGCATTTTAAAAATAATAACACCATAACGCGATATTTCAATATACAATCAGACTTGAGCAATAAAAATTGCTAGCATTAAGTCGGATGTGAACATAACGTACGTGTCAACTACGGTAAATTAGATTATTTCAGGCATAAAGTTGTATTCGTGTGATAAATTTAAATAAATATGATTAAAAAAATTATTTAACGAGAAGTGTATGCAAAACGTAATTAAATAAAACGTATAATAGCTTACCTTCGATGACAGAAAAAAACAGACTTATCGCATGTAAATTGAGTAAATTATTGGCAAAATCATTATTGGTTTTTATTTTTGCTCTCCTGGAAACCTTGATATTACTAGATCCGACCATATGCTTTTCAAGTCCAGACATATGAAAAAGAAACACTACTGTATAATATATTTTCAATTATTCGCAAAACTGACCGAAATATGCGGAATTTATTTTTTCCAAAAAGCACGGTAATGAAATAAGGAATATGGTAATGATAATAGATATTATGGGAATGATATCCCTCGTTGGTAATGGATAATCATGAGTATCGTAAGAAACAGATAAATGTCGTTTAATATCCGTATGACTCATCATCATCATCATCATCATTTCAGCCATAAGACGTCCACTGCTGAACATAGGCCTCCCCCTTGGACCTCCACATGTACCGGTTGGATACGACCTGCATCCAGCGTCTTCCGGCGACCTTAATGAGGTCATCTGTCCATCTTGTGGGTGGACGTCCTACGCTGCTCTTGCCGTTATCCGTATGATTATACTTTCGTATTAGTACTAGGTATTAAAATTTCTAACATCCGTAAATTTTATATTTTCGATTAAGTCCTAAGGCTGATTACCGGATCTCGTAATAGTTTCTTTATTAAACATTTATTATAAAGTAATTAAAATTATCTCATAATATATGGTTATTTTACTTACCCTTTCATTACCAACGAGGCATTTTCATTCCCATAATATCTATTATCATTACCATATTACTTAATTCATTACCGTTCCTTTTGGAAAAACTAAATTCCATTTCGGTCAGTTTTGCGAATAATTGAAAATACATTATATAGTAGTGTTTCTTTTTCATATTTCTTCCCATTGGAACATAAAAAAAAAAAACAAAAACAAAAAAATCTCCAAAATTTCGCTGATTTGCACGAAATGGTAGAACTACCCTAATTAGGTATTTTATAGCCTAAAATATGCAAACATCTTTAAATTTTTTTTTTTTTAATATGACTTTTATTTCAGGTAAAACGCTGCTAAATTATGTTCAAGTGAACTAGTATAGTGAGATCTTGGTAGCAATTTAAAATTTATATATAAAACATTAATTTTATAGTAACAAATCCAATATTTTAAACATGTTTTTTTTAGAACTTAGTAACGTTCTACAAAACCGAGGCGCCGTCAATTCCTTGATTAGGACGTCCTGGTGATTGTTTTTGGCATATTTTTTGAGAGTAAAATAATTATAACAATCTATATTTATTAATATAAATTGCCTATAGTTGTTCTATATTTACATCCATAAGTTACAGCGTTTTTTTTTTCGATTATTACATGAATAGCAAAGACAAATGAGACAAATTACGCAATAAAGACATCGATGAATTAGACTGCAATACCGACTGGACTGAATCAACGCGAAATATTTATGGGACAAATTTGTCTCGTCCTTGCCCGTCTCATTACGATGCCGACAAAGCGAAAGATATTTGTCACCTGAACAGTTGCAAATAGCTAAATTATTTATCAATTAAACTTATTTGAGACGATTAGTCTCATCTCGTGCGCCGATAATTAGGAGATAGACGTTATATACGATAGATGTAGGAGATTTTGATGTTTTTCATGCTGGTAATCAGTGTAATCATGTTTCATGATTAAATTATTATCTACAAGGGTTCTTATTTCTTATTGTGATAAAAATAGGGCTTAATGTGGTATACCTATACTAACTGATGGAAGAGACATTTATGAAATGAGGGCAATGAGGACCCCATTATTCGATGCTCAAGGACTTTCGGTCAACTTGCCTTTCGGGCCACAGCCACACAATATAGAAGTGTTTTTTATATACTACGTCGGTGGCAAAAAAGCATACGGCTCGCCTGGTAGTAAGCTATCACCGTAGCAGAGGTGCTACATGCGAGTTGCCGACCCTAACATCCCACACCCTTGATCTCTGGCAACCTTACTCATTGGCAGGAACACAACACTAGTGTTGTGTTATTAGGCTACGGTTTTCTGTAAGGTGAAGGTACTTCCCCAGTTGGCCTCTGCTCTAGATCTGGAATGACATCCGCTGTGCTGTGCCCTATCACACAAAGCGAGGTAACATTCACAGTGCCCATACTTCTCTTTTGGACGTACTTTAAGGACATATCCGGGTCCGGGTTAAGTATGTGTTCGAAATAAATATTATGTAACTATAGGGTGTAGTGCAAGTGCACTATTTAGTTAAAATAAAGACACGTATTTGTTGAGTAATTTGTGATAGGTACTTATTGCATTATAAAGAATACGTGTTCCGATATGTATGAAATAAAATATCCGGCAAATGCCCGAACGGCTCTGATGAAAGGCCATTACTCTTTTGATGTATGATGAAATTTTCGATTACTTTGACAAAGATGTTGCATTATCTCACTGATAAGGCGTTAGATCTTAGTTAGGGCTTTGAGCTGAGAAATTGTTTCTGGTTTATTCAAATAAACGCAAAATTTCACAAAACCCCAAAGAAAGAAATCGCACGGCATTCAATCGCATGATCTTGGTGCCCAGTTGACATCTCGACCAAAATTCCACGAAAAAATAACACGTTCGTCTTTTTTATAACGGTCCATTTTTATTTATTGGAACAATTGTAGGTGACAGCCGTCAAATTTTAAATAGTGCACTCTTAATGAGGCATCCGTTAGTACCGATCCTATTCCAAAAACTAAGCTAAAGGCGACCGTTCACTTAGGAAACATATCCGAGAGAGTAGCGCAATGTATTGTTTGAAACGTGGTAACTACAAATGTAATTTTTAAATTTATTTTCATCACACTTGCTCGAAAAATATCTTATTTCATGCAGGTGTACTGAAGGACAAAGGCCTATATTGTTCCCGCGGAATTAGATTCATATAATAATATAATATATTTATTTATTTCAAGAATTTGGCATTACAAGAGCAGCAGTACATTGATCCCTACGCTAGGCTCAGCCTGTAACGCATATCAATCCATAGATTGTGAAAAAAGCTATAACTGCCTAGGAAAGTTTTTTTTCTAATTTTGTTACTAATTAATATCAATTAATTAGGTATAAATGAGTTTTACTTTTAAAATATTAACGTTTATAATTTATTATTTTTGTTAGTGTTTAAAAATATTTAATTTGATTTATTTATTAGCCGATAAAAATATTTTTACACAATTTTCAATTGTGGCTGAACGTCGGATAGGTCTATGCCTAAACTGTCAAAACATTACAGTATGGCGGACGAATGTTTGAAATGTCAACGTAGTTAAGAATAATTAAGCTTAAAATTTAGTTTTTTTTTTTCGCAAGTGTGATGAAAAACATTGTATGTAGCTAGCTTCAGGGGTTGAAATTTTATTACTCGAGTCTTTACTTCACTCCAGCCTGCGCCTGTCGTGAATATATAGACTCTGGTACAATATTTCACTTACTCCCCTCGTTGGAATGTATTATTGTATCCGCGACATTGAATTACGTGTGAAAGTCGTTAATGAATACGTTTATTATAAGTACGAGTAAGTAATATGAAACGTAAGTAACAACTGTTGCATAATGCTGCTGTGACATAATGGACAAGGAAATGTGTTTAATCGATATGTGTTTCTTTAACTTTTATTGCACCCACATCACTAGAGTCAGACCAAGATAAGTGCAAGTGTCAAGTACTTATACGTCTTAATGTCAAAGAAGTTTGACGTTTAAAATAACTCGTGCTCATCTTTGGTTTCACTAGAGTCAAAGGGGTAGACCCTCCGATGTTCTTAAATGTGTCTATGAAACTTTTCATTAATATTCTTTCAAGAATGACATGTATGCTTTATAATAAATCCAGGCTTACACATTAAATTAATAAGAGCTTTACCGTATTCCCAAAACGTAACCACAACAGCAGAATGGCTTGTAACGAGCAAACGGTTAAAAAAGCGATGTCAGGTGACAATGACAGTCAATCAAAGATGGTAAAAACGAGCGGTTTCTCCGCCGCTTCCCAGTACAAAGTAGTGTCAAGAATTCGCTTATTAAGTTGAGATGTCTATCAATCGAATCTTAAATAAGGATGTACAAGCAAGAAATACTTAGTTATCACGTATCATAACTAACATTTAAACTTCATAGGCCACCATGGACACAACCAAATACATATCTGGAATAGTTATGTACTACTATGTAGTCATAATGCTCTGAGAAGGCTGCACAGTTTTTTAAATACTTTATCAGTAATTTTTTGTATCGATGGATGGAAGTGTTGGGCCCTGAAAAGAGAATTCATATTAATTAAAAAATAATGCTATAGGGTACGTAGGTATAGGATGAATGTCGAGGGCTGTATTAGGCGATGCAATCTAAGGATAATGTTCTGTTCGATAGATGATATGTAGGAGGGATTTGGATGATGCAATGACAGCTATAAGCCTAGACCCTACCTACGTACCTAGACGAAAAAAGGAAATGGTACAGTTAAAAGACGGACGAGAAACGAGGGGAGTGGTAGGACGATAAGTTCATAACTTATGCATATCTGGTAAAATACTATTTTCTTTCAAAAGTCCTTAAAGTAAAAAGAGCTAAACCAAGTTACAACAATTTAGTAGTGAACTATCAGAAATAACTCCACTAAAGTTATAAGTGCCAATAGCTTAAAATCAGGTAGCCTACACGCTTGTTTGGTATCAAACAGTAATAAAAATAGCGAATTTTTTATTTATTATTATTATAAAAAGGGCGTTCTAAGAAAAAAAAGTGGTACGTTGTTTAGAAATACTAAAGAACTTTTAGCTTAATTTGATTCAGTATTACGGGGTCAATTGATATAAAAAATGAAAAAAGTGTCTGAAAAATAGTTTCAGTTTTGTGACGCATTTTCACAAAGGTACATTTTGTATGGGACGTCACAAAACTGGCTCATAAATTTTTATGGAAAAGTGGGGACTTTTTTTTTTAAATCAATAGTCCTCATGATTCCGATTCAAAATAAACCAAAAGTTGTCAGGTTAATCGAAAAAAGTAAATTGAACACTTTTTATGAAAATCGCAAAACGAAATACATTTTTTTTAATCTTTATTTAACGAGCTTAGTCTAAAAGACGATGCCGCTCAGTAGTACACATCGAGAAGTGTTTTTACACTAAAACATTCAAAAGCTACACAGTTCATTATTTTCGTCTTCGGATGCCCACCATCACCATACTAAACAGAGCTCTAGCTTCCCTTGATTGAGAGAAAGCTAAAATCCTGTTACAGCCGTCCAACTCCTTAATATTAATGCCTTGGAGCAAAAGATCATTCCTTCTGTCCTCGTTCCGAACACACTCCATCATGATAAAAACGAAATGCATGATACCAACTTATTGTAACAGGTATTTTGGCACAACACTGCTCTATAAACCGACTGTTGCTTAATATTCTGTAAGCATGCTTTTGGACACCACCAAGCGATGTGCTTCCGTGCTCATTATTGCCAGGGATTCCTCTTGCGACCCTTCATTACATACGCTATCCTACCCTACATAACTTACATTAGGCGCGTGGCTACATTATTCAAACGTTTACCCATACAAGTGTAAAACGTTTTTGTGACGTCAGTGTCGTCCCACAGTGTTCAGTATACGTATATATAGTATTCGTACTCGCAGAATATGACTAGATGTTAATAAACTAAATCCGGGATACTTCATCAACTGGGAGACTTCCCTCTTGTCCATAAAACTTTACAAGCCTCATTTAGTTCATTTATGTTGTCTCCCTTTCTTACAAATGCATAAGTCAAAATGACAGATTAAATAAAACAAACGCTTATGAATAACGGCTTATGTCCTTATCATACTCGCTATCAATGTCATTATCATACAGTTTTGTTACCACAAATACCATACATTTACTGTAAAATCATTACCCTCCCTTATTCTTGAATCGGATAATAAATGGAAACCCATTATAGTTTATTCCGTAATTACTTATTGGCAATGAGTTGAATGAAGTACAGACCTGATTTACCTACTCATACATATTAAGTTGCATTCACCTTTGATACGCGTGCTAATTTATAAATGTGTCACTGAATAGCAAGTATCTACTTTTCTGTTATTCCAGAAAAAAATACATTGTAGCTAAATAAATCTTTAGATATAATACTGCATTTGAAATCATGCTGTAACTTTTTACATTGCCCTTGTAACTAAACTATTTCACAGTACATATGCTTTTCTGCCCTAGTGCGGTAATTAGTACTATACGTGCCTAAGTCGTAAATGTGAGTACTTACTGTAATAGTACATTACGATATAAGTGCGAAAAATAGGAAATTCGAGTGGCGATAAATTAAAACACGACCGAAGGGAGTGTTTTAAATGGACACGAGTTGCCGATTACCTATGCGCACATGTATCGTACAACGTTTTACAGTACATATGGCCCTTTCAATTTTCGACATAGTTACGTAATGTGCTCATTTCGCACTAGTTATGTCAAAATATAAGAAAAAAATCTTATTTTGCACTTCCCTAGTACTTACACAACAACTATAGGTGAATCCCAGGCCTCAAACACAGAAGGCATGCTTTTGTTTTTTTAGGATGTATGAGGCAAATGAGTATACAAATCACCTGGTTGTAAGCGATTACCGTCGCCCTTGGACACACCAGAGGGGCTGTAAATGCGTTGCCGGAATTTAAGGGTTTGGAGCTCTGGGAACCTTACTCGCCATCAGGAATACAGCACTACAATAATATTAATAGTTGATACAATATTGACGATATATAATAAAATCAAAGTTTACGTGAGGTTTTCTACATATAATCTGAAACTAAGACCATTTTATAGGTACAGTCTTTGTAACCGAATATAATTTTTGATTAGTATTTGATACTATCGTGATATAATAAAGAGCTTTTCAGTCAAGTATCGTATTTCGGCCACAAAGCTTGCTGAGTGGCCTAATGAAGGTACGAGATTGAATAGCTTGATTGTATTTTTCTACGAGTCATCTAAAATAATACTTTTTCGACTATAAAAGCTAAATTATAAAAAAGGTAAGTATCACAATAGTACAAAAGACAACGCGTGCATAATATATGAATATTTATTACTGATGAAATACTCGCGCGTTGGTGTCTTTCTAATGGACCGCGGCGCCACATGATTGGTCAATTTCATTAAAATTGATAGCCCATACATGAAAAGCACGCAATTATAGTTTGGTGTACGAAATCATAATTCAACCATTATAGTCGACGAGGATAAAAAAGCCTTTACTGATTGCAAGCAGGCACAGATCCAAAGGGAGTATTCTTTCTGAAGACTGGTGACGTTCACAGCGGGCCCATTTCTGTATTGGCATTATTAAATGTGCTGCAAATTGCCACCTGTAATTTTACATTACGGCACGCAATGTTGCTCAAAAT